>NC_092674.1:13686250-14299791 GCF_964355755.1 Antedon mediterranea
AGTTCACCTAAAATCCCAGCTGGACCTGCCTCATTATTTTAAGTATCTGAATATTCTTCAAAATCAAAACCTGCTTCTGCTTCTATACTACTCTCTTAATGTAAACGAGTGATATTTCCACTCCAAATTTAGAGTGAACCGATGTTCACTCTTAAATGAGTGGTAATCCATTCCAATTTGAGCGACTGCCATAATTATTAAGCATAAAACGTACCACTCCTTCAACGAATGTGCATTTATTCCAGCTCGAACTGTAAACACTCGCCACTCGACTCCGGGAGTGAACACTTTTGATCGAGGCAGCCAATCAAATGCAAGCATTTCCTAATTCCTATCGTCATCGCGCGCGCCCGGGCCGCCATTTTTTTTTCGTACATAAGTTGGGGACCCCCTCATGAAACGTCACAAAATAAACATGAATAATTCATCAGTTAAATTTTCTTGTTCCGTGTGCACCCAATCGTATAGCAACAAGAAGTGATTACAGTTTACACAAGTGCGGTAAGATTCTAGGCCTATCTCCGCTGTGGTTGCCGCGTGCGATTTCATAATAGAATAGCGGCGTTTTTTGTGGATTATCGAAATAATCAGCCTTTAGTTTTGGTGTTTTTAATATAATTTATTACTAAAGAATTACGTGTTAAAATTATAGTTTCTATTGATACTATTAGGCCTAATTACTAGTCTCTAAACCCACGTCTATTCTAGTAGTAGCTGTGTTGGTGTGTGTGACGTGTGTGTTAGAGTTAGGTATGACACAGTCCGAGTAATAAGTCAGCAAAATTAAACAATAAACATTACACAAAAATACATTTTTTATTCTCGTGGGTCTAATCTTCCCATCTCATGTGTTCATATACGCGCATTTTTAAAGTTCCTTTGAGTACATGCATATTGTTTGATAATAAAATAGCAGAATTAAAAAAATACAGTACACAAATTATACACATTCTTTATTCTTGTGGGTCTAAGCTTTCTTTTGGCTATGTCCAATTACTACTTAGTTTAATGTCTTGCCTAGCTGTCGATTAGCCTCGACACATTTTGCATAGTGGACCTGTGTGTGAAGAAGAGTGCGCGAAGGCAATCACGTGAATTGACCTAGAATCCTAGGCCTATTGTAGAAAGAATCGTATCGCAGTTGTGTAATCACTTCTTGTTGCTATACGCTTGGGTGCACACGGAACAACAAATTTAACTGATGAATTATTCATGTTTATTTTGTGACGTTTCATGAGGGGTCCCCAACTTATGTACGAAAAAAAAAATCGCGCCCGGGGCTGCCGATTGACTATTTCTCTCTCTCTTTCTCCGGGTGTCACGAAACCTAAGACCATGAAAGCTAAGACCCCCTAAGACCTAAGATCACGAAAGCTAAGACCCAAGACCTAAGATTACAAATTCTAAGATATACTACAGCTTAAAAGCAATAGGCCTACTTGTTTATCCATACATAATTTTAAACACAGTAGGTTTCATTTATTACCATAAATATAATTTAATACTACCGCAAAACATAGATAAACTCACATTATTTTCGCCCGTTGAGTAAATGTATATTTTTTCTTTACAACAAACAAACTTGACGGGTTGTTTGTTGGTATATATTTACTCCAATATGTTGGTTCAGAGGATGTTTTTCTTACGCACCTGCCTTTCTTGTATTTTGACTCCAAATTTGTTGACTAACTTTATCCTGAATACCACACTTTAAAATTAGGACTTATAAGTACTTTCAGAAGGAGAAACACATAATAACAAATAAATAAATCCTTTAAATTTATGATTTTACAGACGTTTCTTTGTATACTGTAATGTAACTCCTCGAGCTCCCCATGCTCAATGTTTTTGTTTCTATGGAGCGCCAAAAGAGCAACAATAATAGTACAAGTATAAAAAAAGAAAGAAAACGAAACAAAAAAACTTATCATGATTTTTAAGTTAAAATTTATTTGCCAGTATTTATTTCTTCGTACTTGCATGATTATACTATTATCATTACAATTTTAATTTTACATTGTTCCATCCACACTGTAGATGGACTCCAACAGAGTTTTCAGCCCTCTATATAATTTGTGCTCTTTTGATTTTCCATAGAAACAAAAACATTGAGCATGGGGATCTCGAGGAGTTACATTACAGTATACTGCTACTAGTGTACTGTAGGCTAGTCATTTTGTGTGCGAGAAAACGTCTGTAAAATCATCAATTTAAAAATGTATTTGTTACTTTTTATGTGATTCTTTTTCATGAAAGTGCCAATTCTAAGGTGTGGTATTCAGAATAAATGTTGGGAGTTAAAATACAAGGCAGGTGCGAAAGATAAATATTTGTAATCTTAGGTTTTAGGGGGTCTTAGCTTTCGTGGTCTTAGGTTTCGTGACACCCCTCTTTCTCCCGCCGCATTCCAACGAGATGGAGGAATTTTTTCACCAGATATTTGGTGAACAAGATCAACATTTAATCAGGATATTTAATGGTAAATTACATTTAAAATGTAGTTGTTGTTACCGTGTATTGTAGAAATGATTATGATTGTTTTGTAATGTGTTTACTGTTTTATTTGCGTGTGAATCCTGTTGAACTAGCCTAGCTAGGCTAGCCTACTACACTACTAAGCCTAGGCCTAGACCCCGAGCCCTGTTCACTCACTGCAGCAGTGCAGACGAACGACGAACATGCGCATGGACCGGATGGCTCTCTGCTGCGGCCTTATTATTTACTATCCCAAGGCCTAGCCTATATAAGTATTCATGCTCTATCTAGCCGACTTTTTAAAATTCAGACATTATATATTTAATGTCCAATTTGCCAGTCCACTTTTAACCTTTTCAATTTCTTTGAAGGTCCCTTATAAGAAATTACAACAAACATCAAACCAACTGTTATATTCCCATCTTATTCGCGATGAGGAGTAACGGAAATGAAATGTTTTTGATGAATTTAAATTCCCTCATAATTATGCAGTATGTATAGAGAAGAAGTGATTTGGTGACCACTCTTTTTTTTACTCCAAAACGAGTTGTCCCTCAGTTAACTCTTTGAAAGAGTGGAAGTTCACTCTAGTTTGAGTGGTTTCTCACTCTTTTACATTAAGAGAGTACTGTCGTCGGAACTATCACTCAGCGAATTTAGGTTTCTCCATTTCATTTTTAACCATCTCTTCAAAATATATTTTATAATAAAATCACTTCGCTGACAAAGCCTCATGAGCTGCTTTATGTCTCTTCGACGAGGAAGCACAAGAACTGAAAAATGCATCCATAGTTCGTTGTTTTTTTTCTGACAATGATTGTCACTGGTGCAATGCGACCGGATCCATAAACATCCTTATGCTTCGATTTTGTATGCCTAGAAGCATAATCGTTCTGAAAATTGTCATTTCACAAAGCCGTTTTCAGGCTTATTCAACGGAACAGAGCGTCTAGTTTTGCAGCTATACGTACAGTACGTCGTCTGATAAACTGAGTGACCGCATGTACGCGTTTCTTCTCAGCTGCTGATTGATTCTCCTATACGTCGGCTAAAGTTAAAGACCCCTTCCCTGCAATTTTGGACGTTTTTTGGAAAATAATACATATATATCACTTTAAAAACATTAAACCATGTCATTCCTTGTCTTAAATGTACGTTTTATGGTAAATTATGATAAAAAGTGAGAAACAATGCACTACCTAAGTAGCTCGCGGCGATCGACCTCTCGTGGACGGTCTTAGGCCTAACCTAGCTAGGCTTAGTTTTGTAGGCCTAGCTGGTAAACATCGGTAACGTACGAACATCGTACGCTAGCTATATACCTAGCCTGACGTTGTATAGTTGCTGCATTAATTGTCTTTCTATTTTTGCCAGACTCCGTTGATACAAATTGGGGAAAACCCGGTATTTTCGCTGAAAAGTTAGGAGTCTTCCATTTGTTTTGGCTTCACGATCGATCGAAAAGTGGGCGAATTACAGGTGAAAAACAAAAATATCAATCCGCGCGCAATGCATTTTGGGATTTATAGCGGGCCTCTATAATTATTAGAATCGATTTATTTTTCACATTTTTAACCGTTTAAAGACGAAAAAAGTTATCGCAATAGGACCATATAGTATTATTTTTACATTAAATATAGTTTGTGATCTTAAAATAGATCTAAAAAACGTAGGGAATGGGGCTTTAATTCTGGTCCCAATGTTAATAAATGAATCGTACAAATACAAAGGGACACCGCCATACTAGTACGTACCTATTGTTTAGTTAGATCGCTGGCAATAATGCATATGCATATAAAGTGTAATAGCCCTCGGACGTACTCATGGACAAAATGGAACGTCGCTGTTTTCTAGGCGCTGAAGCTACGAGTGATTTTTACTGTATATTATATTCCCTGATGAAAAGGTTCCCACCCCCCCCCCCCCCCCACCGTTATATCTCGATTCTGTCACAAATAAAACCACTAATAACAGTATCGTCGGCATATTTAACAATATTGCAATATTTACTTAAAATATTAAAACTACTAGTATAAAATTAAAATAATATTGGAGAAATAAAACAACCTTTTTATTCGATAGGATACCACACTCAATCAATCAAAAAACTAAGTATACATTTGAAAAAATTAGATGAAACATTAAAAATTGAGGTAAAATAGTCTTAAATGCACTGGGGAAATTGATTGATAAAGATAGACCATTTAATAATAACAATAATAATTTATAGGCACTACACTTTTTTTTTATCAGTGGCACACTTTAACTTGTGAAAAGGTGCGTCCAAAGAAACAAAATATAACAATAAAAACAATAACTAAAAAAGGAGAGATCTCCTATTCCATACTTTACACACGTATTTCTTGCAATATTAAAGATATTGATTGCTCTTCATAACATAGAGAAATATTTCCGATAATTGACATAAATTTTGTAGCATTTTTGTGCTAGTATTAAATATCTCCCAGGATTGTTCTTGTCCATTTAAAATTAAAGCTTCTTTTAACTTTTGCATTTCTGTTTGTCTTATATCATTGTATTCTGCACAATCAAAATCATATTATCTTCAATGACATCAAGTGAGCACAATGTGCAATTACCATGATAGCACTATTGGCCCACTTGTATGTCCTACCATCTAAAGTTAGTGTGTTGGAGCGTATCTTAAAATTTTAAGCTGGCAGCATAAAAATTGGTACTATCAAGGAGATATTCCTCTATAAAAGGTCCAGTCTTAAATTCAGCGTATTGAGTAAGTGAGGATCTTGCTTTCATATCGTCACGCCACTTGTCAAGAAACAATTTATAATAAGTATCTTTGAAATTTGAAAACCATGGCGTTAAGTATTCTTTACCTTCTCTTAATTTCATAACAATATTAGGTTTATTATATTCTGAGAAAAACTTATCTGCTAAATTTAGAAACTTGAAACGAAAATCTTTGGTTACATCCTTGGTTTATCATTGTTAAAAACATTACCTTTGGCCACCTATACATAACTTTGTTTTGAATCAAGGCGTTGGTAAATATTATGGAGAAAAGAATTAACAGTATCGTTGACCTCTCTATGCAAATTGGTTCTTATCTAGGCTACATTACAAATGTTTTCTTGAGTCTTGATACATTCAATCTTTCTAAACATTAAATTATAATTAATTGTAACTGACCTAAAATCTGTTGGTACACTGGGTCTTTTTACTTTTGGCAATGGGTTTATAATATAAATATACGCGTGGAACAGTAGGCCTAACTAATAAAAAATAATATTTAAAAAAAAATTGGATATAATTGCTTATTGCACACTTTCAAAATTGTAATTCCCTGTTGTTTTCAAATGAATACAAAAAAGGACATAACATAACATTGTCAAGCACTGTAAAACAATATGCATGAATAAAAAAAACCTAAATATTGTACAAAATATAAAATATTCAAACTAAGGCCAAATCGATGTAATACTATAATGTGCAATCAACTGTACAATTTAATTGATTTGATGTTTTCTTAGGATTATTATTGTAGGTCTACTTTACATACTTATAGGTATGAAAATACACTCACCAGAGCTTGTTTCATTTTTCTTTTAAGCTGCGGCTGTTTTTTTTTCTCTGCGAATTACTAGTATTTATTTACAAAAAAAATTAATCAGTAAATATTGTTGAACCTTTAAAGCTGCCTTATTTAAAGCTGTAAAACAAATAATATTTGGAGCATAAATTTGTTTCATTTTTTCTTTTACAATTACCACACTTCCGATATACCGGTACTAGAAAGATTTGTTTATTTGAGAATAGATCGGTAACAATGTTATTGTACTTTGTATAACTTCCTTATATTATTCCTATTGGAGCAAAAACACTGTGTTATTTAAAGATAGAAAACAAGCACCACCAGTTTCTGTATCACTGTTTGTTATTCACGATTGCATTATTTTTTTGAAGGTGTAAAGCAGAATAATGAATGCTTGCTTTATCATATTTCCGGTTTGCTTGTAAGCCTACCATTTCGATTTATTTGTTTATTTTATTTTATTTTTTTATTTTATTTTTTATCGAAACCAACAGCGATAATTACCGCCACTAACAGGTTTGATACAAACAAAGCCAGGACTGTTTAAAGCACCTTGATTGGTCCTAACAATGATCAAGGGCTTCTCTCGTCCAGTGCCCACCTTGACCAGAGGTCTGAGGCAGATACTAGATGCAGGGGCTGCCATAAGAGTCTGCAGGGGGTCAGCAGTGCTGATTCCAAATGCCTAACGGGACCCCAGCTCCGAATACAGCACCCGTTATTCCCAGATGGTCTCCCATCCAAGCTCTAACCAGGCCCAACATTGCTTAACTTCGGTGATCTGACGAGAACCGGGGTTTCAACGTTGTAAAGCCGTATTCACGTCGCTTAACTTCGGTGATCTGACGAGAACTGGTGTTTCAACGTGGTAAAGCCGTATTCACGTGGTAAAGCCGTATTGTTAAGAATATATAACATAGATAACAATGTTCTTGTATTTTTTATAACTTTATGTTTATGAATATTGTTACTAGCAAGAATACATTGTGGTTTATATAAGTTTAAGATAGAAAAACCAGCACTACATAGTTGTTGTATAATTTGCAGCTGTATATAGCAAGAATCAATCACAACTGGATATTAGTTTTAATGTACAAGATTAACTTATTAAAAACAAACGACATTTCTTGAGTTTAAACTAAATAGACAGGCATGATTAATTCTTACCAACGTTTTAAAGTAGAACTAAAGAGCAGAATTCTTTTTAATCATTATTGGCAGTTTATTGATATCTTACAATGGGCCTACATTTAATATATCGCAATTAAGGTGATTAACCCTTTATTTCTCTAGCTAGTTAACTTGGAACACCATATTTCACACATTGTTAAAGTGTGTCTGTATTTATCGCGGTGGTGTAATTGCTAATTCGTATTTCCTATTTATTTAGCAAAAGCATTAATATCTTAAACGACATTTTCTGTAGGTATAGTTAATACCAAGAATAAGTGCTGATACTGCTAATATTCATTTGTCCATATGAAAAACATTAAAACATAAACAAAATACATTATAAAACTGGCGAATAATAGCAATAACAATAATACAAGATACTTAATTTAAAACATATACAAAATGAAATCACTCTAAAATAAATTGCATTGCCTGCCTTGTACATCCTACATAAACAAAATTATATGCAATTTAGAGTAGTAGAACTTGATTAGTTCATAAAAAGCTTTTTTTATGAATAGCCTAAAACATACACTATATTCGAAATAGACTAAATTCAAGACTCAAGGGGCGTTTATTGCAAGGAACGTTTTATGGGGAGAGGGGGTGGGGCGGTTTTGCTTATTCAATTGGCGTTTATTTAAATAACCGTAATTGGTTCTATAGGCCTGGTGTATATATATATATATATAGAGAGAGAAGATTCATCAAAAGAAGAAACATATGTCGGACTAACTGAAAACCAGTTTAAAACCAGATACAGAAACCATACGTCTTCATTCCGGAACGAAAAACTAAGAAATGCAACGGAACTCAGTAAATATATATGGACTCTAAAACAAATTACTCAATTAAATGGAAAATTATAAAGAAATGCAAACCTTACTCAAATATTAACAAAAGATGTAATTTATGTATATATGAAAAGTATGTTATTATATGTCAACCAGAGCTATGCTCACTGAACCGTAAGAACGAGTTAGTCTCTACTTGTAGACATAGGAAAAAATTCTTACTAAATTGCAGATCCAAACAGTTTATCTAAAACAATAGGCTATTGTATACGACTTCCTGATGACTCACTTCTATTAAGCACTATGAGACAACTGTGTCACTTATGTTTTATATTTCACCTGAAGAGTGCGGCCAGCTACATGCTGGTCGTACGAAACAAATTTGTAGTGATTAAAACAATGAAGTAACCAAGTTTTCTGCTGTTATTTTATTTTTATATCTTCCTAGAAATGTATGGATTTACGATTGTAAACGCACCAGCAGGTCTATAAATAAATAAATAATAATATGCATTTATAATACCTTATTATTTATTTCAAATAAAACACAAATGTATATTGACATCCGTGACATACTGTAACTCTATACAGAGTGTGACAAAGTGCGAGGCAAGCGAGGTATGCGAGGCACGCCAAATATTTGTGCGAGGCATCATTTATCTTTTCCAAAAGTGCGAGGCGCAGGCATGCGATGCATATAGTTTACAATTTCAAAAAAGTGCGAGGCATATCTTAACGTGCTATATGCTATATTATAGGCCTAATAATCAATTATTTATATTTTTATAATAGGCCTAGCGTATCGAAATAGATTCGTGTATACACTCATCATGTTGTTTATTTTTATGTAACGATTGTTTTTTTCATTCAAGTCATATCGTGTCAAATTTTACTTTTATAAAAGTGCCCAAACTGTTCAAAAGCTGGGATCCGTATGCGCCATATTTTAAAAATCTGAACGACAGTCTTCAACTGTCGATAAACAATATTTGTTAGAGCGACACACATCAAATTACTGCCATGTTGTTTGGTATTTCGAGCGTGTTCACTTTACAATTATTTTAATATGTATCTCGAACATAGCATAGTGAAAATAATATTTTGGCACACCCTTGCGCCTCGATCCGTTAGACCCGAGAGATAGAAAATCGCTCTTTACTATTTAGCAGGTAGCGGAATGATTCTGCCTTTAGAGGATTCGGCCTCCTATAGCACGTTGTTTCAGCAGCAACGCACATACTTCTGTCTGAGCGGCGTGCCAAAGACATTTTTGACATTCCATTCTCTAGGAAATCAACATCAACAATCTCTCGCAAATAAGGTGAACAGCGATTGCCCAGGACAAGTTCAATAACTGGCGGTGAATAAAAGGTAACTGATATGCCGATCAAAATAACATGCCGCAAAAAAAAAAAATTGCGAGAGAATTCTAAAGCGCGTGTGAAAAAAGACTTACGTCCGACAATTGTAATACTAGGCCTAAAATTAAACTTTAGCTAATATGCTTAGCCCTAACCTAGAGGCCTATGGAATAATAATACCACATTTATATAGCGCCCTTTTCATGAGTAATCATGCTCAAAAGCGCTTTACAAACACGTATGGGAACATACTCCCATAATGCAGCCGGTAACCAGCGCAAAGTTGTGTGTAGATCTAACTGGGTACCCATTTATACACCTGGGTGGAGAGAGGCAACGTAAGTAAAGTATCTTGCCTACGGATACAAGCAATGCGGCGAGAGTTGGATTCGAACCTAGGTCTGACGATCGGTAGTCCAACGTCCAACACACTGCGCCACACGCCCTTGTAGAAAATGATTTAATCAATTTTGATATAATAATAATTGGTGTAATATTAATAATGATACACTATTCCTGTTTTAGTAGGTATATTACGAATGAATTTTATTTATTGTTGTCCATGTACGTACTGATAAACCTGGCGCTAGTTTCCTTCGCTTTTATTTTGACTCCAAATTTGAAAACTAACTTTATCGTTTGTATAACTCATACGGAATTTAATGAAGAAGAATCACATAAAAAGTAACAAATAAATCCTTAAATTAATGATTTTACAGGCGTGTTTCTCACACACTGTTCGCTAATTTCACTTAAGCCCCTTTCTCACAGATGGGCCTGCAATATACCGGTATGATGCTGGCGTCGTACCGTCCATTCTCATCGGACTATCGTGCCGGAAATATAACCGGTATATAACGGCTTTCTGTGAGAAAGTTGTCGGGCATATTCGGCCAATAAAAAGTCTCTGACAAAATAATTATTGAGGGCGTCCTTTATTGTTATTATTTTTGTCTAGCGATATATGGCGGTGAATTTTAAGTTACAGATTATTATCTTCCTTTATAGCATATTTATGCAATACATGCTATGTACAGTATATTGTGAATATATTATACAGGTACAGCAATTACGAGCCATTGTCTGTAAGAATCAAAGAAATATCAAAAATAGTGGCAGACTAAAAAAAATGGATTTCTTTAAAATTTTGCACATGGCTATATATGTGTTGAGAGAAATCAAATATGAAGTATTTTTTATTTCACACATATGTTTCCATGGCAACGGCCAAATTTGTGTTTTTGACAAATTTTCTCCTTTTTTAAGGTTTTTTAAAATGGATATTGGTACTACTTTGATGAACGATATTTTTGTTTTGTTCATTTAATTATAAAAAATAATTAGTGTATGCATAATAACAATGCATTGTGTACCTGTTTCATATTTTTTATTTATTTTTGATTTCATACTTTGGGAGATACCATTTATTTAAAAAGGGGTATTTGTCACTTTTTTTAAATTGTTAAATGCAACGAAACTTTACTTCACCATAACGCCCAAAGTGGTGTATTTTTTTTAGCTGATTTATTACAAATAGGTAGTTCTAATGTTTAATAAGTGATTTCTAAAATAAAATACTGGGGTAATTTAAAAATCTACAAACAGTGTTCCCAGAAATATAGGCATTTTTATAAAAAAAAAAACATGGTATATTAGTAAAAACATTTTATTTTCTTTGAATATCTGATATGAAACTAAACTAAATAATCAGATCGTTGTGAATTTTAATCTTTGCAACAGATTATTTTTCTCTTATTTTGAAGCTCCTCTTTAATTTTTTTACTTATTTTATTTGCTAACCTAAGCAGTTCCCACATGCCCATCCACCACTACTTCCGACTACCCCCCCCCCCCCACCGCCCTCACCTACCCTGACATAACCACAAAAAGATAAACTGCAACAGAGTTGAGAAAACTACACAGATTTTGACCGACCATTTTTCATTATGATAAAAGCTTAAAATTTTTGCTAAATGCTAAAAAATACTAAACTACCTGAGTATAAATAATAATACAATTAGCTGGAAAATTGAGAGGCTCGTTTCGTTAAGAATATCGTGCATAGCCATAATACGTGATTTTGACCCTTTATCGGCAGACCGCGTTTCCAGGTCCCGAGGGTGGCCAATTACTGTATTTTAAAAAACAATTATCCTTAGTTACGCATAGAAACAGATTCTAAGATAACATAAATAATACATTTTGACATAATTTGACCCAACAAATGACCCTTTCACAAGATCAGACATTTTCAAAGTAAATTTGGGAAAAGAGTAGTAAAGCTATGTAATCAATTTTTTGTAGTAATGAAACCCCATATTAAAAATATTGTACTTTGTTACGTATAGAAACAGTTACTACAATACACTATAGGTAAAATGTTGATTTGTCATTTGACCTCAACATGTAAAATGTATTTTTTTTTCATAAAAACTCCATATTTTATTTAAAAAAAATTATCCTTAGTTATGTAAACAGGTTTAAGATAACACTAAAGGTCAATTTTTTACCTTTGTTCAGATTTGTCAAGACTTTCTTTCTGAGATTATTAAGATTCAGTATTTAAAGTAAATTTGGCAAAAAGTAGAAATGTAAAACTATGTAGAAAAAATGTTTTGTATTTATGAAAAGACCCATATTTTAAAAATATTTTCGCATAGAAACAGTTACTATGGTAAAATGTTGACCTCATTTGACCTCAAAAAGAATGAATTTACAAGGTCAAGTTTGTCATCACTTTAAGATTATTCGAATGCAGTAGAAGTAAAATTGAGAAAAATTGCAAATGCAATCAATTCTTTGTATTCATAAAATCGCCATTTTTTTTCGTTTTTTTTTAACTTAGTTACACATAGAACTGGTTTTTAAGGTAACACTATGGTAAAAAATGAAATTTGTTGAGAATTATTATGAACTATCTTGTAAATTTTGATCAAACATTAATAGTTGTAGTAAAGTGGGGACCTTTCCTGTTTTGCATTCTGACCCCTTTTGACCTCAAATGACCTATTTACAAGGTCAGATTTTGTGGGAAGTATTTCTGTATCTCTTTACATAAAATAGATGTAAACAGTTATAAAAAAACTTGACGCAATTATTTCAAAGTTTAACATTATTTTTCATCAACTAAATATTTCAATGCAAAATACTGTTTTTCTGGCAATTAATTGAAATAAACCTGGCAACACATTCTCCTAATTTATCTAAACTATTCGTATGACTCTAGTAGCATTATGACAAGCCACATATACATGTTATTATTGGATTAGCCATATTTAAATTGTGTTTCATGTGTTTTGTTTGTTGATATTTTGTTTGTATTTTTTTGTATTTTCCTTATTTTCCTGGCAACAAAAAACCTAGGTACGTACTTTACCCCAGTGTTTTTTCGTGATTATTGTTGAAAAACCTATTGACTACTAACAAATTACAAAACCTTATTGATATAAAAACACCACTTTGGAAGTTATATGTACGTTTATGAGCTATACTTTTATAAAAAAAATATTTTTAAAAAACACCCCTTTTTAAAATAATGGTATCAGCCAAACTCCATTTTGTAATTTTTTTTTCTACATTAAATGGAACTCAATACATGTTGTTTACACTGCTATAAACAAAATCTGTACTGTAAGTATTTTTGGTTAATATAAGTATACAAGTTTGTACTTTTTCACTATAGAAAATCTGTGAAAAATGGCAAAAACATCAACATTTGGATAATTGACCGTTGTCATGGCAACGGAGGCTAAACATTAAAATGATTGTTGTAGATATGCTTTTTATTGAAATGTCTATTCATGGTAAAAATTTGAGAGAAATCCATTTTTTTACATCTGCCACCAAATTTTTACAGAAAATGGCTCTTAACAACATTTTCGCTATTGGAAAATCTTTTGGAAATATTAATTAAAAACTGATTAATTAATCAAAATTACGTTGTTTGTGGACTACACGTTTCCCGTATCTAGTCAGACAACCGGAAATACTGATTCCTTTGTTGAAAAATGTGCAACGCGAGAAGGATTTTTTGTAGGCCCATGCAGCACGTTGTCAGAATTTACTCGCCTGAGCAACTTGCTTGTAGTGGGCATGCTCAGACTAACGATGGTGATAGGATGGTTTGATTGGGCCTAGGCTAAAATTATACGATGGCGGTTTATTTGAATAAAATAACTCGTATCTAACTCTCCTATTATTACTTTTGTTCAAGTAAATGTACATTTATAGGTATGTATTATAAATATTTGTTTCTTGGGGTTTTCTAAATATCATTTTATTATCGTTTTTATACGATTTTTTTAAAGAAATTTTATTTAAAAATTTTATTTTTTTTAATTCATACATTTCATAAATAAAAATAAATCATACAAATATTCATTATACATCATTTTACAGGAAATTTAATAAGGAATATTTGTTTTTAGAAACATATTTTCATACATTTATAATAAAATGATGAAATTACGGTTTTAAAAATGTCAACTCCCTGGAGTACTATAAAAATGCTGTTCTGAAAAGAATTCGGTTGAGGGGAAATGGCTCTCTCTAGGGAATTCGGTACTAAGAGGGCTAAATAGCCGTCATCGGCAATAAAACACCTTAGAAGGAGAAATCAGGCTGTACAATTTACAAGGCGACGAAGGGTCAGGCACCAACAAAGAGCTATGGCCTAGATTATGCTACAAATTTCTTCTTGTCCCCTTATTTTAAACAGCTCTCTTATCTCATTATTCCTCTAGTTCGACATTATTATTGTTAATTGAATTGAATCGGCGCCAAAGTGATACACTTGACCGCGCAAGGTGTCAAAGCCTCGAAGGGGAATTAAATATAACGGCGTTACGTTCTCACAGAATGCCCGTCTGGCATTGCGGGGAATATCCCTATTAATATTACTATGCCTAAAGCAGGTCATGTCGTTGCCGGCATTATGCCAAGACGACCCGTTCTCACAGAAAACCATACCGGCTTGGTAATGATATATTCCCGCAATATTCCTGTCACACAGCTATGTAGCCCCTTTCTCTAAAGCCCCTTTCTCACAGATGTGCCTGCAATATACCAGTACAGTGCTGGTGTCGTGCCGGTATCGTTACCGGCATATACCCATTCTCATCGGACTATCGTGCCGGAAATATAACCGGTATATACCGGCTTTCTGTGAGAAAGGAGTCGGGCATATTCGGCCAATAAAAAGTCTCTGACAAAATAATTATTGAGGGCGTCCTTTATTGTTATTATTTTTGTCTAGCGATGATATGGCGGCGAATGTTAAGTTACAGATTATTATCTTCCTTTATAGCATATTTATGCAATACATGCTATGTACAGTATATTGTGCATATATTATACAGGTATAGCAATTAATTTGCCGTCATCGGCAATCTGTAAAACACCTTAGAAGGCTGTAGGCCTACAATTTACAAGGCGACGAAAGGTCAGGCACCAACAAACAAAGAGCTAATGGCCTAGCCTAGCGGCCTATATAGATTATGCTACAAATTTCTTCTTGTCCCCTTATTTTTAAGCAGCTCTCTTATCTCATTATCCCTCCAGTTCCACATTATTATTGTTAATTGAATTGAATAGGCGCCAAAGTGATACACTTGACTGCGCAAGGTGTCAAAGCCTCGACGGGGAACCCCGGAATATAACGGCAATACGTTCTCACAGAATGCCCGTCTGGCATTGCGGGGAATATCCCTAGAATATTACTAGGTCTAAAGCAGGTCATGTCGATGCCGGCATGGTGCCGGCATGATGCCAAGACGACCCGTTCTCACAGAAAACCATACCGGCATGGTAATGGTATATTCCCGCAATATTCCTGGCACACAACTCTGTGAGAAAGGGGCTGTAGAGCTGTGTGCCAGGAATATTGCGGGAATATACCATTACCATGCCGGCACAGCGGTGGCTCCAGGATCTTCCCGACGCGGGGGCTACATTCCCCGACGAGGGGGCTATGCGAGCATCACTAGGCTGGGGGACAGGGGGACGAAGCCCCCAGGAAACAACGCGTTCTAGCGTCATTTGAGGCCATTTTAATTAGATTTAGGGTAGCCATTCTTTCCGTTTTTTATAATGCATAAATAAAATACTGCGGGCAAAAAAACGATGCGCGATAATTCAATCCATGTTTTTTAATTTAAAAAAATAAAAGCTCAAAATATGCCTAGGCCTATATTTATCGGGTAAATTGTAGCATAGAAAAATTAATTTACGCAAACGTAAAACGTACGGTACCCACAGGTGAAGAGGTAGGCCTATATTGTTTATCGCAGAGGCGTAGGCTGGTTGCTGCTGTCTGGGCGTACAAAAATTGTAATGCGTGCCTTGGGCTGATCTGTAAGAACATTTTGAAAAATAAAGCTGTTAGGTCCCCAGAAGTTGAAATTATACATATTAATGATACTATGAAACGAAATTACAAGTCTACAGAACCAGACAACCGTAGTTGGGATGGAGCTAAGACAATTTAGAAAAATAGAGTTGGAGGTCCCGGAAATTGGACTTTTTATACTTCAAACCATGAAACAAAATATATAAGTTCTTATCATGGTTGTGACTGAGCTAAGACATTTTTGAAAAATAGAGCTGTTAGGTCTCGGAAAATGCACTTATTGTACTTCGAAATATGACCAGCTTTATGGTTGGCGCTGAGCTAAGAAAATGTTTAAAAAAACAGAGCTGCAGGTCTTCAAAAATTGCATCTTATACTTTGGAAACATTAGGCCTAGAGGCTTTAAAAAAGTGGTCCGTTTTGCCTTTATTTGGGGGAGGGGGTGCGTCCGCAAGCGTAGACCCTTTTCAGTCGGGGAAATCACTTGATACCCCCCAAGTGTATGCGTGGGTACCATCTGGACTTCCGAGTGGTGAGAAGTTCATGACATACAGGACATTGAAAATTTAATAACTAATAAGATGTTTGCTAAGCAAAAATGGCATGTTTTTTTGTTTAGTAATGTATGAAATATTTATTTTAGGTGCCCCACTGTACAGAGGGTTACTTGTAAATTAAAAAATTGGTGAACATACGAACAATTTACATAATTCGTTTTTGCTATAGTGTAGCGTAAGTCGACACGTAGTACACGACGTAACCGTCAGTAAACTTCGCCTGGAAAGAAGTAACTACAGTACACTTTTTGGTCCCTGGATGGAACACGATATCACGCGTCTGGACCCAACGTTGAACGATTCGTACAAAGGGATACCGCCAGACAAGTGAGTACCAAGCTACTGTTTAGATAGATCGCTGGCAATAATGAATGCATATAAAGTGCATAATAGCCCTCTGACGTACTCACGGTCAATGGAACGTCGCGGTTTTCTAGGCGCTGAAGTTACGAAGTGAACGCGAACGATATTTACTGTATATTATATTCCCCGACAAAAAGTACACGTGTTCGCCGACGGTGGGGCTAGGCTCCCCGACGAGGGGGCTAGAATATGCCCGACTCCTTTCTCACAGAAAGCCGGTATATACCGGTTATATTTCCGGCACGATAGTCCGATGAGAATGGGTATATGCCGGTAACGATACCGGCACGACGCCAGCATAATACCGGTATATTTCAGGCACATCTGTTAAGCGCCATTTACACTAGATACGATAACGACACGATAACGACACGAATGTCGTTGTCGTGTCGTCGTCGTAACAGGTCCGCGTTTACATTTGAACGATTTGGTAACGATTGTCGTGGAGGTGATGACGTTGACCGTGATACGCTTACTACGTTACTATGCAATGTTACAAATTGATAATTTGTAATTTATACAATAATGTTGCCAATTTTTTTTTTAAGATGGAGACTTAAACTTAAAATATTAGAATTTATGTGCTCACATATTTATAAATTAGTTTTTGATTTTCGCAAATGTTAAGTTGCCAATTTATTTTGAATTTTAATTAAAAATACTTGAGGTCACATAATCAATTAATTAATCAATCAATAATGGCGGATAGTGATTCCAGTGACGATGAGATGCTTCTCCTATATGTTGCTTATCAACAACATAAGAAAAGAAAAAGAGAATGGGTACACGACATTTACAAACATAGAAAAACGCACGGTTCATATCAAACTTTAATTTGTAATGAATTGGCGATATTTGGCGACAAGTTTTACGAATATTTCCGAATGACACAAGTCCAATTCGCCGAGCTATTAGCTTACATTGATTCGGACATCGGCAAAGAAAACACTCGTTTTCGTGAAAGCATATGTGCGAAAGAAAGACTTAGTATCTGTCTAAGGTAAGGAACGTATTCTAATCTCTAATAACTTTACTAATATATAAGATTAACGTAGTTATATAGTTGTAGGCTTACAGTATTATATGCCCAATGTATGGGTAGTAGTAGGCCTACTATAGTAGTAATTAAAGTTATATATTGAAATAATTAGGAATTAGGCCTATAATTGGATATTATAATAAGTTAATTTTGAATTAGTAGGTTAAAGTTTTGTATTTTCTTGTTTTTTAATTTCTTGTATTCACACGAGTGCCACTGATATAAAAGTGCTGTTTCCAATAAAGATTATTATTATGATTATTACTATACAGTTCTGTACTGCGAATACATTGTTTTTACATTCTTCTTACAGGTTTTTAGCAACTGGAGACTCATATGGCACATTAAGTTTTGAGTACCGTGTTTCAAAGGCCTCAATCTGCCATATAATCTCTGAGGTATGCGAATCCATTTGGAATAACCTTCAGCAGAGATTTATGCCGCTTCCAAAGACCAACGACTGGCAGAGAATAGCCGAACAATTTCGGGTACGTTGGAACTTTCCAAATGCAATCGGGGCCATAGACGGCAAACACGTTCAGATTCAAGCACCTGCGAACAGCGGTTCAATGTATTTTAACTATAAGGGACACTTTTCTCTTGTGCTTATGGCAATGGTAGATGCCGAATATAACTTTATCTACGTAGATGTTGGTAACTACGGTTCCAATAGTGATGGAGGTATTTTCGCACGAAGTACCCTATGTCAAGGACTTGACAAAGGACTCCTTGGCATTCCTCAACCAAGAGAACTTCCAGGTAGCCCCGACCTGGGGAGAGTACCGCTGGTAGTTGTGGGGGATGAGGCTTTTCCTCTTAAAGAAAACCTAATGCGGCCATACCCTGGAAAAGAGTTAACGAGGGAAAGGCGTGTTTACAACTACCGGCATTCAAGGGCACGGCGAGTGTCTGAGAATGCTTTCGGAATACTCGCAAGCAAGTTCCGACTGTACCACAGGAAAATCGCCCTTAAAGCAGAAAATGCAGAGAAAATTGTGAAGGCAACATGTGTGCTGCACAATTACATTCGGAAGACTTCAAGATGTAAACATTTTGAAATTGGTCTAGATGAAGAGAACATGTTAAGTAATAACTTAATGGAAGCAGAAGGACTGCAAGCTGTAGAAAGTCGAAGAGGGCACCACAGCGCAGCGAGCGCTCTCGATATCAGAGATAAGTTTAAGCGCTACTTCAGTTCTGATGCTGGCAGTGTTTCATGGCAGGTCCAGAAAACATTCGGTGTAGCTACACTATTGCCAAAGTAAATTAACTATATGTAGTATATTTATATAAATGTAATTCGTTTATACTATTATTTCCACCAAAATTTATCCGGTTATAAATGTAGGTAAACGAACGTATTCTGAGACAACAAATTGATATGACTATTCCACAATTTAAATTTCAACATACTATATGTTTTATTATTAATTTCAAAATATTAAAATTGCACCAACAGTTTCAAAGTTATGAATAAAAAATAAAAACTATTTATTCAACCAAAAGTACTTCGAGTCTAATTAATTGATTATACATTTTGTGTTTATTGAATTATTCTTCATTAACGATTTCCTCTTCTATGTCGAACACAAGAGATGTTATAGCCTTTTTAACTTGAATTTGTTTGATCTTTGGAAACGATTTGACAGTTTGAAATGTTGATTCGAAAAAAAGTTCTAATGCGTCCTTATTTTTTTTAGGAGTTTTGTTTATTTCTTTTGATTCTAGATAATCAACAATTTTTAGGCCTACGTTGTCATATTTTGGGGCTTTAGATGACGATGATGATGCAGGTTTTGAAGGGGCAGATCTTTTTGGTGCTACTACAATTGACTCTTCAGTAGTGTCCTCTAAATCCAGCTCCTCTGTGAATAAAACCTGATCGTCCATCATCAAATTTAAAAAATCTAAAGAGCTTGAACTTCTGTAAGAAAAAAAGTTTTAATTGTATTAAAGATTAACGTTATTTATTTTCATTAACCGTATTAGGGTCATTGAAAAAAGCTATTATTTCCGTATTAGGGCCTATAGGTATGTGCGTAGTATAGAAAGCCAGTTTTACTATTATTACATCGATTATAATTAATACTAGTAACTTGGCAGGCCTAGGAGGAAGGCTAGTTCTTCAATCGAATGGCAACTTAATTAATAATAATTATTATAATATTAATTATAAAAACTTACTGTCTTGGTTCAAGATATGGAACTAAAAAATGCATCTGATCAGCCCATTTATATTTTTTAACTCCCCCACCACCAGCATCACCACTTTTAGTTGAATTAGTTTTTATGGTTCTCTGAAGGGAATCCCGGAGATTGATCCATTTTTTCTTTGCCGATTCACCTGTGATACAACAATATACATATGTCAAATAATAGAGTCATCATATTGTTATTACATAACATAACTTTTAATGATTTAGCAATTACTTGCCTCACTCCATCATGCCTCACGCAAGGCATATTGTTATGCCTTGATATAGGCATATTAGTTGTTGACTTACCATCTACGCCAACCTCGTTCCCAATAGCTTTCCAGACATCTGCTTTTTGTTTGTCTTGCTTATACTCATTACTGCTTTTGTCGTACAGTATTTTATTCTGCTGCACAAGCAAAATTAATTTTTCGATGTTCTAAAAAAACAAATTAAAATGTATTTTATTGGCATTACATAGCCTGTGCCCTACTTGGGCCTAGCCTACTACTACTTTAGATATATTAAATAATACACATATTAGGCCTAATCTATAGGCGTAGCCTCTATCTAGGCCCAAGCTAGGCTTAATAGTATTATTATTTAATTGTATAGCTGGCCTAGACCTAGCTAGGCTAATAACAATACTACTATATAATAATATAGTACAGTATTAGCCTACAGGCCTAGTAATAGTAGTACTGTACCATTATAACACCACTACTAGCCTAGCTAGGAGGCCTACTACCAAATGTAGCATATCACAGGCCTGCTGCTGCTTGCTAGCCCTATCCATCGTCAGTCAATGTAATGCATATATAGGTATAGATTTACTAGGCCTCAGTCTAGGCGCGCTTAGGTCTAGCCTAGACCTAGTCCTAGTCTAGGTAGGCCTAGCTAGGCATAGGCCTAGGCCTAGGCCTAGCTGGGCCTTGGCTAGCCTACTCCTTTCTATCTAGCCTAGCTAGGTCAGGCTTTTATAAATAGCGTATCTAAACCTATGACTTTTTCATAAGATGATAGCACGTAAGTTATTGGTTCAATTAAGGTTAATAAACTGTGTATTCTATTAAATTTGTAGCTCAATTTACGTACCATTTTTAAACGTCGCGGTGCACAAACCAAGTGACGTCGTCTGTGGTTTTGATTTTTGCGCGCTGTTATTTTGAACTTTGACATTACAGGTGCATCCTGATTGGCTATTATAAAATCGTGTCGTGTGTCGTGTCGTGAAAAATGGGTTGTAAACCCATTCAGTACGACCGATTTTTTCCCGTACACGACACGGTTGTCGGAGACGGTTCTAATGTAAACGTTTATATTCTACAACACGTAACCCAATTTATCGTGTCGTCATCGTGTCGTTATCGTGTCGTTATCGTATCTAGTGTAAATGGCGCTTTAGAAAGGGGCTACACAGAGGCTTTATTCAATGTTCAATATGTTTGTTTCTATGGAGCGCTAAAAGAGCAACGATAATAGCTGAGGACTAAAACTCAGTGGAATGCGTCAATTTCTCATGCATTTATTGGTGAAAAACACGTTTAATTTCAATATATTTGTTAATTTGTCAATATTAATGCTGTAATATGTTACTACTGATACTGTTCGATGCAATTTGAAAATGTGTTGTTACTGTACACATGTTTACACATTTTCATCAAAGGTTGTGTATTATATATTGCTCACGAGAATCATCACATCATGCTGCATCAGACACGATGGGATGTAATGAGGGTGCCACGACGATCCTGTAGTGTGTACATTCTTTTTGTTCAAAATTTCGAAATATTAAAATTAATTGCACTTAAATTATTTGCTTTAAATGGCTATCTATCTTCTGATAACCATCTTTGTTTTTTTCAAAATCAGAAATCGGAACCCAGAAATATTGTATCGCATACTGTGCGATTGTATAAGGCTATAAGGCTAGTATAAGTTGACTACAATGTTCAAATTGTTTGTTCATAATGATAATGAAAGAGTTGGTCAAAAAGACTTCACAAATTCATTCAATACAACAACAACGTATTTATATCAAAACATTTCTCGGAATAGAAATAGATTGTAAAATTGGTATAAAAACAAACATGTTAAACGTATACAAACAACAATTGATAACAAGAAATATCTCTTACAAAAAACGCTGCTCGACATTTTAAAATTAATCATTGTTCTTTTGATTGATTTATGATTAATTATTAAAAAGATGTCCTTTAATCGCAAAGATACATACAAATCACAGATAGTTCTTTAATTATGAATCACATGCCCATTTTTCACTAGTTAATTGTATACACAACATTTGTTTGCGCTGCTCTGTGTGGCGACATCGATGTCTATAACTAACATGCGCTTTTAAAGGAATATTATATATTATTTTGCCATTTGTCATTAAGTATTATCTTCATGAAGCTGTTAAGGTTTTTAATAGACTTATTCAGGATCTGTTTGCAATCATGGACACAACGCTCGCTTCTCACTACCGTGGCGAAGTATTTGACATACCTAAAGCCTCTTTTCCTGTCGTCGTTAGTCGACGCTATCGTTAACAATAATCGGCGATCTCCTACGTAAACATTGAAATGTTAACGATTTACAGGAAAAGGTACTTTTTTAACTAACGACGACGATACAAAACGTCGGCGATTTACAGGAAAAGGTGTAATAATCGACGGTAATCGACGCTACAATTCGCAATCGTTGACAATGGCAAGAGTTGAATCCAGTTCAACTCGAGCGATATCGCAACGCTAAAACGTAAGAACTGACCAATCATCTTGGCGATACAGCACATGACGTCATGTAATCCTTTTCAATTTTAATACCTTGTCATTTTTACACGTGTTTCATAACTTATATTTTTTTGTGCAATTATGTATGTGTACATAATATATTTTATTGTATATCTATTTATTTTTTTACTAATAATTGTAAATCTTCAAGAAGAATTTCTGTTGTTATTTTATGATGATGATGGACAAATAAAGCATTTCAGTATTCAGTATTCAGTAATTGATGAAAAATTCTCCTACTAAACTTATTTTTGTTGCATCGAGGCGTGGTCAAAGCTAGGCCTAGCCTTGCCAAAGTGACTATAAAATGATGTTCCGGAAAGTAGGCGTGGGGATATTAGGTAGGTCTAAGTATTCTGCCTAGTCAAAATCAGTATAGAGATATTAGTATGCCTAGGCCAGTCTCCTACACTGTGAGCCTACCTAGTTGAGGCAGCGGAATCGTCTATTCATTTTTTTCGCGTTACGACGACGTTGAGAAAGAAGACATGAGTTTTCAACTCTAACGTTCAACGCTAGAAATCAAATGTTCGCGCTATCGTTATCATTTCAACTTGATCGTTGAACTTTTAACGCGTATCCGGATAAACTACCCCCCGGACAACCCCCGGACAACTATCCCCTTAGGACAACAACCCCCTTAGGACAACTACCCCCTGGACAACTACCCCCCGGACAACTACCCCCGGACAAATAACCCATAGGAACAATTACCCCCTGACAATTACCCCTGGACAATCACCCCCCCGGGTAATTACCCCGCGGACAACTACCTCTGACACAATACTCTCCGTAGGACAACTACCTCCTGAACCTGGACAATACTCCGAGGGCAAATAATATTTTACCTCCGTAGGACAACTAACCCCTGGACAACTACCCCCGGACAATTTCCTCCTAGGAACAATAACCCCTTTATAATTAACCCCCGGACAATTACCGCCCCCCCCCCCCGGGTAATTACCCCGCGGACAACTACCTCTGACACAATACTCCCCGTAGGAAAACCCACCCCCTGGCGTATCCGGATATTCACCCCCTGTACATTTACACCCCGGAAAACTACCCCCCGGACAACCACCACCTGGACAACAACCCCTTTAGGACAACTACGCCTTTAGGACAACTACCCCTTTAGGACAACTACCCCCCGGACAAATATCCCCCGGACAACTACCCCCTTAGGACAACTACCCCCTGGATAACTAACCCCCGGACAATTACCCCCTAGGAACAATTACCCCCAGGACAATCACCCCCCCCCCCCCCGGGTAATTACCCCGCGGACAACTACGTCTGACACAATACTCCCCGTAGGACAACTACCTCCTGAACCTGAACAATACTGCGAGGGCAAATAATCTTTTAGGACAACTACCTCCGTAGGACAACTAACCCCTGGACAACAACCACCCAGACAACTATCCCTTTAGAACAACTACCCCCCGGACGGACAACTACCACCCAGACCATTCAACAACCTGACTCTGCCACATTGTATAATAGGAATTAATAACTATATTTTAATTCGTTACTTTGACGAATTACTATTCATTATTGTAAACAAAAGTAAAAGATTGAACATAAATATAGTCCTAAGGGAGGGGGTAGTTGTTCGGGGGTAGTTGTTCGGGGGTAGTTGACCGGGGGGTAGTTGACCGGGGGGTAGTTGACCGGGGGGTAGTTGACCGGGGGGTAGTTGACCGGGGAGTAGTTACCCGGGGGTAGTTGACCGGGAGTAGTTACCCGGGGGTAGTTATCCTAAGGGGTAGTTGTCCTAAGGGGTTGTTGTCCGGGGGATAGTTGTCCGGGGGTAGTTGTCCTAAGGGGGTAGTTGTCAGGGTGGTAAACATTCGGAGGGTAACTCTCTAGGGGGTAGGTGTCCTAGAACCCTTTTAACGATCAACGATGATAGCGTCGAATGACGTCGCCAGGAAAACAGGCTTTAGGAAATGAAGCGACGTAAGAGAGGGAAAGCCGCAGGTGTTCGCAAACGTCTCCGTTCCAGGCATTTTCGACCGTACTTACCAATACTTATCATCGGGAATCTACGATCGATTAATAACAAGGTAGACGAACTTAGAGCTTGTGTGAAATATTTCCATGACTACAGATCGGCATGCATTCTCGCATTCACCGAAACTTGGCTTTGTGAGAAGATAACCGATACCCATGTGGAAATAGATGGATTTAAGCTGTTTCAGAGGAGATAGATCTGGTGATATCGGCAAGGATAAGGGTGGAGGACTGATTGTTTATGTTAATAATCAAGATTGTCATCCAAACAATGCTACATTAAAGAAATCCATCTGCACCCCGAATGTTGAAGTATTGGTTGTGTCGGTATGGCCGTATTACATACCAAGAGAATTCTCCAACATAGTTATCCTAACTGTGTACATTCCACATAGGAAATTAGCTAAATCAGCAGCAATTGAAGTGGGTGAAAACATAAATGATATTGAGTCTTCTTGTCCTGAGGCATGCATTATAATGACTTCAACCACGGTACCTTAAATAAAAGTAGTGTATATTACTACCAATACGTGTCTTGTGGTACCCGGGATGCAGCCACATTGTACATCTGTTACTCCAATGTGAAAAACGCGTACTCGTCGACGAAACTACCGAACTTAGGAGCTTCCGATCACAACTTAGTTCTCCTAAGTCCGAAATATAAGCCCATCGTACAAAGACAGAAACCGAGGAAGATAGTAGTGGAATGTTGGTCGCCGGAAAATATTGATCGATAAAAAGGTGAACTTGACGCCACCGACTGGTCTGTTTTTACTGAAAATTCGTCAAATATAAATGAATTGACAGAATCCGTGTGTTCATATATTGGTTTCTGCACAGACATCGCGATACCCTCAAGAAATTAAGTTATACAGCAATAACAAGCCATGGATCACTTCGAGTGTTAAAGCAATCATCAATAGGAAAAAATCGCGTTCAAAAGCGGTGACAAAGATCAACTTAAAATCATCCAACATGAACTTAAAAGTGAAATAAAGGAACAGAAACGTAATATAAGAAGAAAATTGAAAATAATCTCGGTGGTAACGACGCAAACAAAGTCTGGAAAGGCATGCGACAAATGAGTGGTTACTCAAGCGTATCAAAGCCGGACGTAAAAATAGTAATATGAATGAACAATACGCAAAAATGAACTTAACAACTTCTATAACAGGTTTGACAAATAATTATGATTTTGCATCTGAACAGAAGGTTATCGAGGACACCCTACTATCCGATCACGACGCCTGTGCATACGAGTTCCAAACTGATGTAGCCGAAGTGAGGAGATATTTTTCCCGCCAGAAACCTTCTAAGGCAACTGGCCCGGACTTTAGGCCTATCTAATCAAATATTATTAAAACATGTTCTTCACAGGTAGCTGGAATTTTTACTACCATTTTTAATGTAATATACTCTCATCTTGAAGGCGTAACTAAATTCGGTCACTCTGTGAGAATCATGTATTATGACTTTAGCTCCGCCTTCAACACTATTCAACCTCACCGTCTAATTAATAAATTGTTTAATATGGAACTCCCGCGCTCACTAATATTCTTTATATATAATTTTCTAGTAAATCGTAGTCAACATGTTAAATTAAGTACAGGAGCCATCTCGGATTTAATTTTTACAAACACAGGCACACCCCAGGGTACAGTGTTGGCTCCATTTTTATTTTCAGTCTATACCGCTGACTTTAGATCTAATGACCAAACCTCCTGTCCTGCTATTAAATTCGCTGACGACACTGCTCTCATTGGGTTACTCAGGGGGATGATTATTCTCAGTATATTTCAGAAATTAAACGATTTGTAGAATATTGTGATTTAAATTATTTGGAATTCAACGTCTCGAAAACCAAAGAGATGGTGATAGATTTCGGACTAAAAAGAGGGTCGAGGCTAAAGACATGCTAATAAAGAATGCTAAAGTAGATAGGGTATCTATTTTTAAGTATTTGGGGGTGGTTTTTGATGAATATCTGTCCTGGGGTAACACATAAATTACATTATAAAGAAACAAAATTCACGCATGTCGATAGCCACATCCTTTGTATGTTTTATTTGTCAGTGATTAGCTCGTGTGCACTTTAAAGAACCTAATACATCTTTCGAGACGAGTAGGGGGTTACCCCGGTGTATTAGTACATCACAGCCACTGATCACCAACTGGGCCTTCTGGGATTCCAGTCTTTGACTGAAGAGGTTACCCAGTATAAATATAAATTTCAATCAATCAATTATTCGCACATCTATCATTGTACATCATAGTCCTCTGTAGGCCGGTAGATTGATTGATTTATATCTATAATTATTTCATTAATATCCTAAAACCATACGTAGGCCTAATTGTTTGCATAATAAAAGACACGACAGACGTATATTCTCTATATAATATATTAATTACAGTACATATAAATAGAGGTAAATTATTATATGCCTAATATAACATTATGCCTAATATAACATTATGCCTAATATAATATTTAAACGTGTTTACAAATGGCCATTTTGAAAAGACAGTCCTTCTCCGAGACCTGTGAAATACAAAAAAAAATTAATTTAATGATTGATAATAAATATTTATTAACCAAGTGTAGTGAAAATTTATTTTAGTTGGTTCCGAGCTTTCTCAGGCGTATATATTTCCACGCGACGTACACAGCTGTCACTGAATGATAACTCATACAAAAAGTATATTTAACTCAACTAGAACTTTTATTCCTTGTAATTCGATTAATACATCTTTCTACCACTACCAGTCAAGCCTTAATAAATTCTTTATCATCTTTCCGTTTATCTACTCTGATCTTATTCTCTCTTTTCCTTAATATCTATTACATTCCACTTTTATACTGGACATGCAAATTTTAGGCTTCAGAGGAGGATAACATTTTCTCTCCAAAATTTATACGATTTTGATTGGCTAATAATATAAGGCGGACCTGGTCTAAAGCATCCTTCTCTAAACACAGAGAATCACAACATCAATAATATGACATTCCCTTTTTTGGGAAAAAGATTGTGTCAATCTTTCCAAAAATTTAACATTTAAAACCATTTTACTTTAAACTATCTACTAATAACACCTCTATAATATTATTTATGCACGGCTTAATCCATCTGCATTTCCATTTAATGATTCTTTCTTGTAAATAACTTTAAATTTATATCCTTGTAAAAACAGAGCCCATCTCATAAGTCTAACATTGGCACCCTTCATTGAGTCCATCCATCTCAATGCCTGGTGGTCAGTATGAACTTGAAATTCACAACCATACAGATAATACTTAAGTTTATTGATAGCCCAAACAATAGAGAGGCACTCTTTTTCTGGCACAGAATATCTCTGCTCATGTACGGATAACTTTCTACTTAAGTACACAATGGGATAATCATTACCCTCACCATCTATTTGGCTCAGCACTGCACCTATGCCATAATTTGAGGCATCGGTTTGCAATATAAACATCTTATCAAAATTTGGGGCTTTTAATACATTATCATCAGTAAGTCGTTTCTTTAAAGTTACAAAGGCATTTTCACATTGTTCATTCCACTTAACGGTATTACGTTTACTCTTTAAAGTTAAATCAATCAATGGCTTAGCAATATCGGCATAGTTCTGTACAAATTTTCTGTAATAGCCAGTTAATCCGAGAAATGATCGGACTTGTTTCTTAGACAAAGGTCTGGGGAACTTTTCCACAGCCTCAACCTTATCAATCATGGGTCTAATTTCTCCATTACCAATCTTATGCCCCAGAAATTCTACCTGTGCATAGGCAATTTTACATTTCAAAGGCTTTGCTGTCAATCCAGCACTACTTAATCTTTCTAATACATCATTCAAATGAAAAATATGATCTTTCCAAGTTTGACTATAAATACATATGTCATCTATATATGCCTTAGCATATCCCTCAGTACCTTGTAATATATTATCCATTAATCTTTGGAAAGTACTAGAGCTATTTTGCATACCAAATGGAAGTACATTGTAACAATACTGTCCAAATTGTGTAATAAATGCTGATTTGTCTTTGGTCTTAGGATCCAGAGGCACCTGGTAAAATCCTTTAGTTAGATCTAACGTAGTTATGTATATTGCGGATGATACCTCATCCAACATTTCGTCTATGCGAGGCATAACATAAGGGTCAAATTGTGTAGTCTTATTTAGTGATCTAAAATCTGTCACCATTCTAATTTGGTTCTGGCCTTTCTTCAGGGCAATAATAGGTGCAGCATAGGCACTAACTGTAGGTTCTATTATACCCATAGCCAACATACTATCTAATTCTTCTTTCAATTTACCCTTTAATGCTTGGGGCGTTCTATATGCCCTATGCCTTATAGGCATTTCACCATTAGTCTTAATTTCATGTGTCACTAAGTGAGTTCTACCTGGTACATCCGAGAATACATTCTGTTGGTACTTTAACAATTCTGTTAATTGTTTAGTTTGTGTATCATTTAAATTACTACTAACGTTAACATCTCTCCATGTTTGTGATTGATGATAAGACAATCCTATGTCTATTTCACTATCTAACTCATTGTCATGGACTGTTGTTTCATTTAAGTCTACTTCTTCAATCGACTGAACATTTGTTACTACATAATAACCATCTTTACTTATTTCTACTTTATCATACCATCTCTTTAACATATTAACATGTAGAATTTGTTTTTCTTTTCTTCTACCTCCTATGTATATTTCATAATTTACATCATTGACCTTTTTTGTAACAGTGAAGGGGCCTTGCCATTTACTGCCTAACTTACTATTTCCTACTGGAAGGAATATCAACACTTTGTCCCCTTCTACAAATTCTCTATCAATAGCATTCTTGTTATAATTGTGGGACATAATTTCTTGTTGTTCAAGTTTGTTTACATTAGCATCTTTCATTAATTCCTCCATTTTTTCTCTTATGTCTAACATGTATTTGATAACATCAGTAGATGTTTCTTCATCTTCTACCCAATTACTTTTGAGTAAACTCAAGGGTCCCCTCACCTCTCTACCATAAAGCAATTTAAAAGGTGAATGGCCCGTCGCTTTACTAGGAACTTCTCTGTATGCAAACAGAAAGAGGGTATGTAGTTATCCCAATTTTTTCTTTGCTTAACTGTAAGTGTCCTTATCATATTTTTCAATGTACCGTGAAATCTTTCAACAAGCCCATTGCTTTGGGGGTGGTACACTGTAGTCTTTAATTGATTAATCCCCAACATACTACATATAGATTGCATAATTGAAGACATGAAATTAGTTCCTTGATCATGTACAATCTCTTCGGGTAATCCTACTCTAGTAAAGACTTCTATTAGAGCCCTGTCTACTGTTTCAGCTCTAACATTGGGTAACGGGATAGCATCCGGATATCTCGTAGCATAGTCAATTATAGTAAGCATATATTTGTTATTACGGCTTGTTCTAGATAAGGGTCCAACAATGTCTATCGCTATACGTTTAAATGGTGTACTTATAATCGGTAATGGTATCAAAGTATGTTTCATTTTACTTTTACCCTTATCTAACTTTTGGCATTCCTTACAGACTTTACAATAGACTACCATATCTTTAAATAGACCTGGCCAATAGAATTGGTTCAGGACCCTACTTTTAGTTTTCTCAACACCCATGTGACCTGCAAATGGCACATTATGACCTAAGTGTAATACACCCTGTCTACACTGAGTGGGTAATACAATCTGTTCCACTTGGTTATTCTTATCTTTAATACTACTCCAATTTCTCATCAATATACCTTGTCTCATAAAGAAACATACCCTATGCTGACCTATTTCTTCAATAGGGACTACCCTGTCAAACACTCCTTTGAGTGAGTCATCCTTAGTTTGCAATTTGATTAGTTCTTGTTTAGTTAGGTTCAGCTTGTGCTGTTGTTCATAAGTTTTACGTTTGACTGTTTTATCTTTAGCTTTATCCTCATTTTCGTCAAACAAATTATTCATTTCTGTTCCATTCATATCATCTAAACACTTAGTTTTATTTACTTTGTTGTCATTTACTACTGTTTTCAACCATTGTACATTAGTTTCTTTAGGCGGCTCTTCTATCGGCTTAAAGTTACTATCTTTCCCTAACAATATCATTTCGTCTAGTATTCTAACATCATTTTCTATTCTGGCTTGCTCCCTAGTTAGGACGAACATTTCTTTAGCCATAGTTTCCCCACAATTCTGGTCCAAATCATGACCCAATAACATATCCCTCTGTAATCCTTCGATTACGGCTACAATCACTTTTCCTGTCACTATCTTACTTTCTATAGCTACCTCAGCTAAGGGGACGATAATATCGCCTCCTATACCTCTTAACGTAACCCATTTTCCTGGCAAGTAACATTTGTTAGGCACTAAACTTTCCTTAACAGCTGACTGGGTACATCCCGAGTCTCTAAGCATAGTTATATCCTGTCCTTCTAATTTTCTTGGTATTGTACACTTCTCCATTTTATTTTCTACACTATCCATAACTACTTGGGGTCTATCTGATTTTTTTCCTTCACATCTTAAGCCATCTTTCACATTCGGGCCCTTCTTAGTGTCATAAGTCTTTCCTTTTGCTACCATCTAGGACAATCCCCTACTTTATGTCCCTTCTCCTTACAATTAAAGCATAGGCCATTAATCCATTCATTTGAAGGTTCTCTCTGTTGGAAATTTCTACCATAGTTATGGAATTTGCCTCCCCTTCCGCGATACCTACTGTATCCTTGCTGCCTAGCTCCAGGGTTATTCTGAGTCGTACCATTCTTAGGTTTACTATTTTCTTGGCCCTTATAATACGTAGGCTTATTTTCAGAATTTACGGCATTCCAATAGCCACGGCCACCTCTATTAGCTATATAATCATCGGCTATCATAGCCATATCATAGCTCTTATTTACTTGTTTATCTCTAAGATAAAGCCTCAGATCTTCAGGCATTTTATCAAGTGCCTGTTCCATTATAATCATTTCAATAATGCCTGCAGCATCATCTTCTTTTACATTAGCACATTTTATCCAACATTTTAAATAATGGGAGAGCTCATTCAGCCATTCCCTGATGGACATATCTTTAACTCTGTTTGAATTTCTAAATTTAAATCTGTAGGTCTCTGCGGACACATCATACTTTTCTAAGATTGCCTTCTTTAAGGTATCATAATCTACACATTCTTTTACGGTTAAGGATGCATATGCTGTCCTAGCTTTACCAGACAGTTCAGGTGCTAACCTAGCGGACCACGTATTCTTATCCCAACCTGTGGCTTCTGCCAAGTGTTCAAATGTTCTAAAATATATATCAATATCATCTGATTCCTTCAAAGTAGGAACATTTACCTTCATTTTATCTACTATATTTCTAGCATTACTGTAGCTAGACTTATTTTCTAATTCCATCATTTCCACTCTTTCTTGTGATTCAATTTTTCTTTGCTCTATATCTGCTTCTAATCTTAATTGGTCTTGTTGGTATTGTAATTCTAACTTTTTGTTTTCGGCCTCGGCCTCGAACTTCATTCGAAAATATTCGAGCATCATATTTTTAGGCATACCGCCGGGTATTTCGGGCAAATCAATATCCCTAGCCATGTTATCATACATTTCATTGACTTGGTCAACCATATCTTCCCTAGTATCTTTGTCTGACATAGTCTTATCTATATTTTTACCCGATCTTAAAGTTGTCATGCTAATAACAATTTTACTAATGAAATATGAAACTTATGTATACAAAATATGTTATAAAAGTATTTGTATTACCTTGATTCCATTCAGATATGTAAAAATATGAAATCCACATAAATTTTTAAATGCAATACAATCTAAGACATTAATTTACTTCAAATTCACAAACAACGTTCCAAGTTCGCTCCGTACAAAAATTTACTTTCGAAATACAAAATAGTTTACAAAGTCAGCTTTGCAAATCTTCTCCAAATTTACTGGGCTTCCTTCTGTTACTTCAGTCTTCTTCCTTCAGACCTCGGTGAATATATACAGTATCTCCGATGAATATCCAGCAGTCTTGAGCTCAACAATACTTCTTCTTCGTTGTAATATCCAAACAACGCACGTTATAAAAACTGTCAGGAATCCAGATCTTCGTAACCATTTAACTTTTTGGTTACTGATTTAACAGGCCCGTAGAGTAGGCACTGTCACTTCTTCTTCTTCTTCTTCTTGATACTTAAAGACCCCTTCCCTGCAATTTTGGACGTTTTTTGGAAAATAATACATATATATCACTTTAAAAACATTAAACCATGTCATTTCTTGTCTTAAATGTACGTTTTATGGTAAATTATGATAAAAAGTGAGAAACAATGCACTACCTAAGTAGCTCGCGGCGATCGACCTCTCGTGGACGGTCTTAGGCCTAGCCTAGCTAGGCTTAGTTTTTTAGGCCTAGCTGGTAAACATCGGTAACGTACGAACATCGTACGCGAGCTATATACCTAGCCTGACGTTGTATAGTTGCTGCATTAATTGTCTTTCTATTTTTGCCAGACTCCGTTGATACAAATTGGGGAAAACCCGGTATTTTCGCTGAAAAGTTAGGAGTCTTCCATTTGTTTTGGCCTCACGATCGATCGAAAAGTGGGCGAATTACAGGTGAAAAACAAATATATCAATCCGCGCGCAATGCATTTTGGGATTTATAGCGGGCCGCTATAATTATTAGAATCGACTTATTTTTCACATTTTTAACCATTTAAAGACGAAAAAAGTTATCGCAATAGGACCATATAGTATTATTTTTACATTAAATATAGTTTGTGATCTTAAATTAGATCTAAAAAACGTAGGGAATGGGGCTTTAAATCATGTAAACAAAAATTTTCACCGCTGCCACCATGTAGTGAATTTAATCTTAGTTGGTTCCGAGCTTTCTCAGGCGTATATATTTCCACGCGATGTACACTGCTGTCACTGAATGATAACTCATACAAAAAGTATATTTAACTCAACTAGAACTTTTATTCCTTGTAACTCGATTAATACATCTTTCTACCACTATCAGTCAAGCCTTATTTTCTTTATCATCTTTCCGTTTATCTACTCTGATCTTATTCTCTCTTTTCCTTAATATCTATTACATTCCACTTTTTAGAATTAATGAAGATGACGTCACGAATAATTATGGCATAGATCTTCTCAATTTTTGTAAAGAAACGAATTTAAGAATTGCTAATGGTAGAATTAACCCAATGTATAGTAAAAGCTACACTTTCATAGGACAACAAGGTAAAAGCGTAGTCGATTATATATTGACAAAAGCTGATAACTTCAGGTACATAGCAGATTTGAAAGTAGAAAATAGAATAGAATCTGATCATATGCCAATTACGTTTCAATTAGGCCTACTAACTAAAGATAATATAAAAATAAAAAAATTTAATATTGAAAATTGTCCTAATCCTAAACAAACTAAATTCAATTGGTCAGAAACATATACTGAAACATTTAAATTAAGATTACAGCATAATAAAATCGATGAACTTAAAAATGAAATAACTAACTTGATTAATGATAACCTAATTGATGAAGCTGTTTCAACTGTAGGTAGATTGTATGAATATGCATGTAAAGGAATTATCCATAGGAATTCCAACAATAAAACAACTAAAGCTAAAGACACATGGTATGACAATCAATGTCTTACACTTAAAAACAAAGTTCGAAGAAATTTAAATAGATTCCGACACAATCGTACACAAACATTGCTTAATGCATACCTGGAAATAAAAAAAGAATATAAAACATTAATAAAAAATAAGAAATACAGCTATATTAAAAGATCACGTACAGAATTGATTAGATCATTAGGAGAAAAAAACTCCAAATCATTCTGGATTAAACTAAAACAAACAAAACCAAATTTTCCAAGTAACATATGTATTAATACATGGCGCACTCATTTCGAATCCTTATTTCATATTGATGAAAATAGAGGTAATCAAAATGTAGAAAGTATCATTAATGATGAACCTGCTGTAAATGAAAACGAACCTAACCTAAATAATGACATTACAGTAGATGAGGTAATTCATGCCATTAAATGCCAAAAAAACAGGTAAATCACCTGGAATCGATGGATTATTACCAGAACTTTTTATACACTCACCTCAAAATCTAATCAATCTAATAACAAAATTATATAATATAATTTATAATACAGGACAGTTTCCACAGCAATGGGCAACCAGCCTTATTGTCCCAATATTTAAAAAAGGTGACAAAGAACAACCAGAGAATTATAGAGGAATATCACTTATTCCCGTTTTTGCTAAAATTTTCCTACATATTATCAATAAAAGATTACAATTTTGGGCAGAAGATAAATTAACATTCTACATCAGGAACAAGCCGGTTTTAGAAAGGGGTTCAGAACATCGGATAATGTATTTATTCTTAACACAATCATTAATAAATACCTAGGAAAAAAACGTGGGAAAGTATATGTTGCTTTCATTGATTTTAAACGAGCTATTGACTCCGTAGGACATCAATATCTTCACATAAAACTAAAAAATTCAGGAGTAAAAGGAAAAATGTTAAACGTTATTAATTCAATGTACAATAAGTTATCAGCACATGTTAAGGTCGACGGCAACATTAGTAATTCTTTCAAATGTCTAATAGGTATACAACAGGGTTCGCCACTCTCGTCCTTTTTATTTAATGTTTTTATTAATGATTTTTTAGTGAAACATTAAATGAGGAAGGCGACGAGCATAGAATCCAAATAGGAAATCTAAAAATTAATCATTTACTCTATGCAGATGACCTTATGTTATTTGGTGATACCGTTTATGGTCTACAATATTATTTAAACAAGTTATCTACCTATTGTACAAGATGGGATGTAACTGTCAATGTTAACAAGAGTAATATTATGGTGTTTAAGAATGGTGGTAATCTTAACAAATTTGAAAAATGGAATTACAATGGAAATACAGTTGACATTGTCAAATCCTCTAAATATTTAGGAGTTGTTTTCAACTCAAATGGTAATTGGAATAAAGCCAAAGAATACAATTGTCAACAAGCTAATAAGGCTTTGTTCGCATTAAAAGGATTGACCCATAGACGTTTTGGTAACCTCCAAGTTAATATATGGAACCATATATTTGATGTTAAGATTATGCCAATCTTACTTTATGGTAGCGAAATATGGGGTTTAAATGATATATCAGTATTAGAGAAAGTTCATCTAAGATTCTGTAAATACATTCTAGGAATAGGTAATTCTGCACCAAGTGTTGCAGTGAGAGGAGAATGTGGAAGATTCACTATCCAAATTCAAATATCATTAATATAATTCGTTATTGGCTTAGAGTAATCCAAATGGATAATGACAAATTTATTAAACAATGTTATGATTTTCAATATAGAAAAGCTCAAAGAAATGAGCAATGTTGGGCCAATGACGTAAAACAAATACTATGCATAAATGGATTTGGTAACATATGGTACTCACAACAGGTTAATAATATATATACTTTTATTTCAAATTTTAAACAAAGGCTTACAGACATTGAAAGACAGAAATTCTACGAAGATACTAGGCTACACTCTAAGCTCCAATATTACAAGCACGTTAAATATAAGTTTGGAATTGAAGAATATCTAACAAAAGTAACAAATTACAAACATAGACAAATTATGACTAAGATACGACTAGGAATTTTAGAATTAGAAATTGAAAAAGGAAGATGGAATTGTTTAAATAGAAATGAAAGATTATGCAAATTATGTGCTTTACAATCAATTGAAGATGAATATCATTTCACTTTAGTTTGTCCATTTTATTCAGATATTAGAACTAAATATATGTTTTCCTTTTATACAAACAACCCAACTAAATTAAAATATATTTATCTTATGTCTGCCACAAATACTGATCTTATTGTTAAACTTGGAAAATATTTATTTTTTTCATTTAAACGTAGAACAGAATTTTTAAACGCACTCAACTGGTATTTATTTAATATTGTATTACATTGTATATTATTTGGGCCAAAGGCCATATATAATAAATGTTTCTTGAATCTCCAAGAAAGAATGAATGAATGAAAGAATGAATTTATACTGGACATGCAAAGTTTAGGCTTCAGAGGAGGATAACATTTTCTCTCCAAAATGTATACGATTTTGATTGGCTAATAATATAAGGCGGACCTGGTCTAAAGCATCCTTCTCTAAACACAGAGAATCACAACATCAATAATATGACACCAAGTAAAAAATATCCACATAAATAATCTAGTTCCTAAAAATATCAATTAAATCTATATAAACGAAAAATGCATCGCATCCCGCCCGATCCATACAAAATAGCGCGACCGATTTCAAACGCGACCGATATAATCAAAAGTATAGCACTAGCGGCGCGCCATACAAAATACCGGAAGTTGATTTTATCGCGACCGATTTCAAACGCGACCGATTTCAAGCGCGACCGATTTCATCTGACACCAGGCCTACTAGCCTAGGCTAGGCCTACCTTTTTTTTTTTGGTGAATGATGAAAGGTTAAATATCAACTCGGCGTTGCCTCGTTGATATAATAACCTTTCATCATTCACTTCATGCCATTATTTGTACCATTACACGAATATAAAACATTCATTATTTTGTATAATATTGCATTTTGTGTGTCTGTCGACGCCTTGAAAATAGCGCGATGTGTTTAAATCCATATCACATAATAACTCCATTCGCGAAAGCATGTGAGTTTGTTCATACTAGATAGAGTCATGTTTTTACATGTAACATAACGATTAAAATCGAAATCTTTTTATAGAATCTGTAAATTCAATGTGTTATCATCGATTTTTGTATGATTTTGGTCGGATTTTGTGTAGGCCTACACTACCATTTCGTAGGGTCTTCGCTGTCGAGGTCTTCGCTTTTGACACACCCACCATTGTTGTCATGTGATAAGCCCAACATCTGAAAACCAACCAATATAGGCCAGGCTTGGCTAAAATCTGAGCCTTGCTTTTTGCATGGACTTTGTTTAAATACCAAATTATCTTGCCCATTTGATGTTTTTTTATAATTTTTTCAGAGAACACTTAAAGATCAAACCTTTTCGATGAGTCTTGATAGACCCGAGGGTGGACTTGATGCCCGTTTACAAGCTACGGTCTGCAGGGTATCTAATTTTACCTATTTACTTGTGACTCACATTTGGGATGTATGCTAAATTAACCTGCATATATTGATGGATCAAAAGTAGTTTTATTATTTTATGTTTACATTGATTTAACTATCAATCAAAGGATGTTTCAATACTATTAATTTAATTTTAATGTAGGCCTACATTAATTGATAATTAATAGTGCTAGTGGGCCTGTACTCGTACTGTTTACAATGTTTGTTTGATTTGTGTTTAATTTAACTTTTTCTTTTGACTAAGTTTTATAATATAAGTTAAAAAACATTTTTTTTCTCAGAGAAGTGATTAACTTTATTTAATTAGAACTACAAAATTGCCTATTTTCATGTTTTTTTTTTTTCATCTTTAAAACAGGAATTCAAAATGAAACACAGCCAAGAGAAGGCCTTCCACACTTTTAATGATCATTTGATGTAATTGATTTTTTAGGAGCAAATAGGTTTGCGTAATTATTCAAGACGTCATTTTATTATTTATATGAGTGATGCAGGATTTCACTTCGCACTTCATGGCAAGGTTTGTAGAAAAAAAATGTATAAGATATCAGGGGTAGCTGGCTCATTTGAGGGGTAACTGTATCATTGGAGAGATAGCTGGCTCATTTGAGGGGGAGCTGGCTCATTTGAGGGGTACTGTAAACTGTATCATTTGAGGGTTAGCTGTATTACTTGAGGGGTAGCTGGCTCATTTGAGGGGTAGCTGTATCATATGAATTTTTCTGGATTATTTGAGGGGTAACTGTACCATTTGAGGGGTAACTGTATCATTTGAGGTTTGCTGGATTATTTGAGGGGTAACTGTACCATTTGAAGGGTAGCTGTATCATTTGAGGTTTGCTGGATTATTTGAGGGGTAACTGTACCATTTGAAGGGTAGCTGTATCATTTGAGGTTTGCTGGATTATTTGAGTGGTAGCTGACGCATTTGAAGGGTAGCTGGCTAAAATATTTAGTCATAATTTAATTATTGTAAATAATTCACTCACATTATGAGTGAGTTCAAAAGTGGAAGAAAAAAAAATTGCAACCAAATGTTTTTAATTTTTCTTTTAGGTTGGCGGGCTGACTTTACCAAACGAGGGTGAATGTCATTTAGATGATCAAGGATATTATAGGCCTACTCATTCTGTAAAAAATGTAACTAATTTTCTGATTTACTTTTCTGATTTCATTTTTCATTGTTGTGTTACTTATGTAAATACGGACAATAATCCAAATAGGCCTACGAGATTGAATTGAAATCATATAAAAAACACAATTAATTAAATTACAATAATAATAATACGGTCAACCCTACCAACTGAACTCTCTGAAAACTGAAAACTTTCCCAAAGGCAGACGTTTCTTGAATTATAAATTAATTTTTACCATTAAAAACAAAAGATTTCTGATATTGGGAGAGTTGACTGTATTATCTATTAAAAATCCACATAATTCTATCAGAGGGGAAACAAGACAAAATGGCGCAGGCACTATCTGAACCCACGCTTTCTCAAATTCCTTGTTATGCATTCCACTCCCTCTCTCCTATTATGCTAAAAAGAGGTAAATTCAAAGTATGATTAATATACATATTTACTTTGTTTATTTTCAGGATTTTCTATCTTTAGGACAGCTTCATGAGAAATTATTAGAAAGAAATGTAATTCCAATTTTTGCAGTAGCAAAATCAAAACAGCGTGACCACCAAGCCACAGCTCCACTCCCTCTCTCCTATTATGCTAAAAAAAGGATCAATACAAAGTATGATTGATATACATTTTACATTTACTTTGTTTATTTTCAGGATTTTTCTATTAGAGGATTTTATTTGATTATAACTATTACCATATTAAAACTTAAACATTAAACGTATCCCTCGAATAAGCACCTACCTCAATGAAATCCGCCCCCACCTCTGCCCCAAAAGGCCAACCCATTCTTTTAAAAATGTACACTTTTAAAATAAAAACGTAAAAGACTTTTTGTTAATGCCAAAACTGTCTTTATTATTTTGTGTTTGTCGCCCTCTAATTGGAAAAGGTTGTCAATGTCAAAGGAAAATTAATATGGCTGCGCCCATGCAAGCATGTTGAGATGTTGGCTAAACTAGTTATTTGCAGTATAAAACAATCACATAGAAGCTATTAAACATTAATGAATATGCAATGTAGTTGTCCATATCAGGGACATTCAACTGTACGGTAAATATCTGTACCCCTTTGATTGAGTTTACATGTTACAGTTTTATTTGATATGTTTGTGTTTATAAATTATGCCTAGGGCCTAGGCTATAGGCTAGGCCTAGTCTAGTAGTAGGCCTACTAGAGAGAGGTAGGCCTAGCTAGCCCTTGGTCTAGCCTAGTTCTGGTCTAGCCTAGGCTTAGCCCATTTATCTTACGTATGATTACTATTGCAGTTAATCGTTGAAGATCATATCAGGTCAACGCATAAATTAACAGTAACCAAATAAAATAATAAAAACACAATTAATTAAATTACAATAACTAGATGGTTCGCTCGCGTACCATCTAGGTCGTTCCCACAGATGGTTCTCGAATATACAGTAATTTCAGCGTAACAAAACTGGCGATTTCAAATGTACTATAATACATTGTCGTTTACAGAAACGAATAAATAGACACAATGATTTATGTAGTCAACTAAAATTAGCACCCTGGGAATTACTTCCGAAGGAGAAACTTATCACAAAATGAGTTCAAATTTTTGATTTGGACTCATTTAAAGAAACCCAATTTGTGTTTTGTATAGGGTTGAGGGATGGGAAAGTGGATAGGTACAAAGAGGAACAATTTTTAAATATATTCTTTATCCACTCAGTAACGAAATATTGTGTTCATGTTTTATAAACCTATACATTATATACCTCTAAATACAGTAAAACATTTGCGATTTAATACTTTGTTAAAACTGTCACTGTCATAATCGATTGAAATATTAAAGTATATGTCACGATACACCACTACGACGTTTATATTTTTGGTAATTATTAATTAATACAAACGTTGAGAAGGAACTGTCAGTATAAAGTTTATTTGTATATAATAATGTGTTTATACAGTATATCTAACAGTAGAGCCTATCCACAATGTCAGTAATACAGTTTATTATTATCTAACAGGACGAACATTCACAGTAAGAAATGTTCAATTCAAATGAGGACCAAAAATAGTTAATAGGTATTTACAGTATTGTCAAAGTATTGCAAGTTTATTCTCAAAGGGCCCATATATTTACCTACCGTATGTGTTAAACCAAGGGCTCATAAATTTACCGACTTGTGTTAAACCAAACTCTGGCAGACTGAGAGATTGGGATGTTCCATTCATCGCAAATCAATACATTTTTATAATCGTATATTAAATCTATCAAAATAGTATTTTTTTAAGAAAATCGGCCTGTCTTCAACATTATGATGGTGTACTGTTCAACCGGTTTTCAGCTATTAAAAACAATTATCGTAGGAGGAGATAGGAAAATGCGAAGCCTCCTCGCATTTTTGTGGCGGGTATTTTTCAAGATGGACATCCATTAGACAGTGTATACCACGATCGGAAAACACCCCTTTTTGGGGCAAATCGTTGAACCTATATTCATTTTAATCGTCAATAACTAATTATCTAACTTAATTTAATTAGTAAACAGGGTTACATCAGGTGGTTAAAATCAGTACCGAAAGTACGAACCAACTTTACATACCATCGAGTAAAAATTCTAGAAGTAAGGCGCGATTTACCTAATTTTGCCCTTACGTAAATTTATATATAGATATTAACGCCGTGGCTAAAGATATGGTAACGTATCCTAACTTCCGTTTACTAAAGGTACGGTAAAATTGCATTGCGTCATAGGCCCGTTTCTGCTGCCAAAAATATACCGTATATATACGGTATATGTTATATACGGTATATTTTTTGGCAGCAGAAATGGGTCTCATAAAAAATATACCGTATATATTTGCGGTATATATACTGCATAAATATCCCCATCGTTTGTGGATATTATACGGTATATTCCAAAATATACCGTATATTTCGTTCCCCGTTTCTGCTGCACTCAAAATATACCGTAAATGTGACCCGACTCATGACACGAGGTCAAAAACTAACAGAGCGCGACGCGTTTGTTTTGGTTTTTCTGCTGCATTGAAAGTTGAAACACACGTGTAAAAGCAAGCAACAGATCAAAATGTCACTGTGGACCGAACAAATCACTATTTTTGCAATTCAATTGTGGGGGGAAGCGAAGGTTGGGGGGAGACTGCATGGCAACAGAAGAGATACCGAGATTTTAATTACAATAAATCGAATTTTCTTACACGACAACAACGTCATGTAAAATCATGGTAAAATACTGTATAATAGAAAATGGAAATTAAAACGGCAATATAGGATAATATAGCATAATATAAACTCAATTTGAATAACAGAGTTTATTTATAGTGACATTTCTAGATTGTTCTTGTATGTGCGGTGTAAATTCGTTGCCACTTCTGCTCATTAGATTTAAAATAGAAAGCAATGCTACGACGTTTTGAGAAACCATCATTGTTTTGTTTTTGTCAGCATGTACCGGTAGGTAAAAACCTCACTACACGAGGTCAATCCATACTTCTCACGAAATGCATTTTGGGTAATGAAAGCCAACTTTTTTACAACCCACCCACGAAGTATGTGCAGCGGAAACGGTGCACGAATTTCATATACGGTATATATACGGTATATTTATACGGTATATTTTGGGTTGGCAGCAGAAACGGGCCCATAGTCAGCCAATGGGGTGCTGGTACGTGTCTGACGTCATCGAATAAGGAAAACAGTGATCAACCGGCGGCTTAACATTTTCTTATTATGCTTCATTTATCGCTATTATCCCCGTCGTGTGACAAAACTAAATGTAGCCTAGTAGGCCTACGTCTGTTATTATTGATAGGCTAAAACATGTTTATTTTAATTCTAGAATACAGACATTGACCGTTTCAAAAGAGGCCTACTACGTACTATAACCATGCTATAGCCTCGGTATATGGGTTAGCCAGGCTGGGGCCAGCTGCACGTGTGTGCGCTGATTTCTGTGACTAAGACCTGGGGCTAGGCTAGACCTATTGTCTAAATCATAGTATTTGAGGGCCCCTTTATTGTCCGCATTTGCTTTTTGTTTATGGTCACCATCTGTAAACAAAGTTTATTATTAAAAAATATAGGCCTAAATAGGCAATTTGGAATAAAAATAAAACCCTCATAGTAACTATAGGCCTATAAAATGGCTACTTAATTTTTTAAAAGATAGAGAACAGCGTGTTAAGCTTAATCACACGTTGTCCTCGTTGTTGATAGTTAACACGGGTATTCCACAAGGTTGTGTGTTATCACCTTTATTGTATACAATATACACAAATGATTGTAAGTCAAATAATACAAAAACTGAGATTATTAAATATGCAGACGACACTGCTCTGATTGGTTATCTGGATTCAAAAGATGATTCAATGACAGGCTTCTTAGACAGTATTAATATTTTTCACAAATGGTGTAAAGATAATTTTTTTGATCTAAATATAAATAAAACTAAAGAGATGGTTTTTGATTTTCGGAAGAAGATAAACTACCTTCCCAAGATCAAAATCAATGGTGAGACCATTCCGGAAGTTAAAACTTACAAATATTTAGGGGTTGAAATTGATAATAAACTTAAATTTGATGCAAATAGTAGGTGCATATACAATAAATTACAAAAACGTCTCTTCTTTCTACGCAAATTAAACTCTTTTAAGATTGACCGTACTATTTTACAACTTTTTTATACTTCTATCTTAAACAGTGTACTTAGTTTTTGCCTAATATGTTATTATGGTAATTCACGTTTTAAAGATAGACTTTTACTTAATAAAATAGTTAAACAAGGCAGTAGAATAGTAGGCTCTGAACAAATTCAACCTGAAGTTTTATATAAGGAATTAGTAATTAAAAAATTGAAAATTATTTTAAAAGACCACGCTCATCCTCTGCACTATAAATTTAACAAAAGTCAACGTTGTGACAGACTGTGGCAATTCATTCGTCCCTGCCGCTATACGATTATATAATGAATGATAATATCATTCATTATATAATCGTATAATCGTATTTTATGCGCTAGTTTTATTTTTTGTAGTATTTTAAATCGACTTTTTAGGATTTTATATGTATATTTTGTATGGCTTTTTTTTATCGTATTTTATATTTTATGTACTGTATCCATTTTATATTTGTATGTACTGTACTTTTGAAAAGGCCAACAGAGTTTCCCCATGGGGATAATAAAGTTTTAATTGAATTGAATTGAATTGAATGGACGAATGAACTAGACGCAACACAATTTCCAACATTGAATTATAATTCCTTTACTTCTAATTTGGCTATCAACTTCTAGTCTACTGTAGTTTAGTGTTTAATGTTGTATAATGAAATAATATTTAAGATTGAGTGCATGATTTAAACCAACCACATGATCTTGCTCTATTACTACAGCATTGACGATTCTGGATTCAACATTACTACGTCTAGCCCCGAGGCTGAGTCACAGAATCATAAGCGCACACATTCTTGCAGCCTGGCGACGCCGATAGGCATTCTCTATATAGCTACAGACGCGAAGTGAAAAAAATCCAAAGTCCATTGGCTGATTATGACGTAATGCAATTTTACCGTACCTTTAGTAAACGGAAGTTAGGATACGGTACCGTATCTTTAGCCACGGCGTGATATTAATACAGTCACCCTCTCAACTGAACTCTCTAGAAACTTTCCCAAAACCAGACGTTTCTTGAATTAAAAATAATTTTTTACCATTAAAAACAAATTCAGAATACCAGATTTACCAGACATTTAGCCCAGCCCAAATATTTCTGATATTGGGAGAGTAAATCCACATAATTCTATCAGAAGGGAAACAAGACAAAATGGCGCTTGATAACTATCTGAACCCACGCTTTCTCATTCAAAAGCATGTCAATTTCTTGTTATGCTTCCACTCCCTCTCTCTAATTCAGCTAAAAAAGAGGACCAATATAAGTATGATTGATATACATATTTTAAATTTATTTTTTTTTTTCAGGATTTCCATCTTTAGGACAGCTTCAAGAGAAATTATTAGAAAGAAATGTAATTCCAATTTTTGCAGTAGCAAAATCAAAACAGCGCGGTGATCCAGCTCTTTATCAGGTATTGAATATGTTGAATCATAAAGATAGAATACATTCTAGTATCTTGTGTTAGTTCTTTAGAATACTCCACATGCTAGTCCTATTAGTGCATGGGTTTAGTATATCTGCTACTTGATCAACTTATATATATAAATATATTGTTATCTGAAAAATAATGGTTGGATATGCCATTTTAATGTCATGTAATAGTTCTTCCATTCCAAAAAATAGGTCGGAAAAAAAATGATTTACCTACCTGCCAGCAGTGCAGCATCTACCCAGATCAGCACGCCAAGAGATTGACCCCTGCTCTTTTTCGAATAATGGACCGAGTTCTTTAACATGCATTGTACAAGGGGCCAGCAGCTTTATATCCCATCCGGTGTATGAGGTATATTTTAATTTGTATTTCTTTATTTCAACAGGAAGTTGTAAATGAGTTTTTCCCAGGTGGATCTGTGGGAACACTCTAGCTAGTGATTCAAGAAACATTACTGAACTTGTTCGTAGTAGTTATGATGTAAGTTTGGAGTTTTTCTTTTTATTTTTTCCTAGTAGTTTTTTTTTTACTAATTATTATCATTAACACAAAACCAGCTAAGCAAACATTTATGCTGTTTGTGGAACAATTTTTGGATTTATAGGCCTTTATCGAGTGTAAATAAAATTAGGCCTTCTTAGAATTAAGAAGGCCTAAAATTAGAACTTCTTGAAAAATTGCTTTTTCTACAGACTTCGATGACGATTTTTAATGATATTGCAATATATTTTTTTTTTTTGATATAGTATTTATATTCATTTTTAATGTTAAATACAAATTATATTCTAAATGTTTTTTATACAATCAGTGCAATAGGAGACCTACTAGATAGTGATTAAGGTCGCTTTTTAGGAATCCCTGTCTCTGTCTAGTTTTGTGTGATGTTTTATTTTCTTTGTCCATGTTTTTCTATATTGTATTTTTATGGAGACAAAAATAAATGAAATGAAATAAAGTTTGATGTAAATTTAATTTAAATTAAACATTTAACTACATAAAAAGACTTCAATTAAAGTAACTTTTTTCTTGTTTAAAATTACTTGTACAAAATCTTTCACACAGATGTGGAGTTATACACCATGCAGCGAAAGGATTAATGCACACATTTTGTTTATTGCACATGTGTTATTAGTTATTAGTATCATAATTAATTAAAAAAGCACAATTCAAAAACATCTTTGTTTTTGTAATTGCATGCAAACATTTCTCTAGAGTCCTCTATTTCTATTGTAAAGTTTTGCCCATTTTATTAAATCTAAAATTTATATTATTTATTCATAAAACACAAAATAGATAAAAAAAATTGTCCTACTGATATGACCATGTATTTCAATTGATGGTGTTCCTGGGCAACATAACAATTTGTTTAGGGTCTTTAGATTTACAATCAGCTTTGTGTTTCTAGCATTTCCCTTTTAAATGCTGTGACATAATCAATAATGATGATTTTAATGGTGGCAATAAAGCATGAAGATGACATAATATGAATGAATGAAGATAATGGCATTGATGTTGAATCATCATAAATATGATACAGTACTATCATTAAGAAAACTTCTTTTATTTCTTTTTTCAAAATTATGATTATTATTATTTGTAAAATGTCCATTTATTGAATAAATGGTATGATACGATGATGATTAATTTCGACTATGCAGTGGTTGAACAAATAAGAACTTTTATCTAATATTAATAAGTTACAGGGTACATGATGTGCTTGAATTTTTATCAAAATGTTTAGTTTTTCAGTTAAACCTCTCGGATTTGAAGAGAACCTAGAAGTTGTCATAATAATAAATTGTGAATGTGAATGTAGCAAGTCTGTGACAGCAGACAGTGAGCTATGTAGCAATGGTGATGGTTCACTGGTCTGATAGTTTACCATGTCAAACGTAAGTTAATTTTTCTAAGGTTTTTTCAACTTCTTTACATTTTTTTCTTTTTGGAAAAGCATGATATACCGCTAACCTAGTTTACTAGTGTTTATTCATAATAAAATATTGCTGTTGAGTATTTTACAAATTTGTTTAACCATTATTTTCTGAACACATACTGTAAACTATAGAGGGCAGAAATCATAATTTTGATTTCTTATTTTCAGTATCCATGAAATGATGTATAGGCTTATGTACTTGTATGTTTAAAAAATATGAGTCAAATCCTATTTTTATTTATTTCAATAGAAGTAACTCATCTTTAGTTTGTTCAGGGCAAGGGTCATGCATATGTGGGAAATGTGTGTGTAACAAGCGACAAGTACAGTAGGTGAAATATAATATGATTTTATAGTTTTCTTATTGGGGCATATCAGTAGGTCAACTATTACAGTATGTACTGTGAGTATACTATAGTGGGTCAATTAGAGGAAAAAAGAAGTTTTTTTAAATCTGTTGCTGATGATAATTGACAATTAGTAAGTGCAACAGATTAAAGGTAATGTAACTCTATAAATAGAGAATGTCACTCTTTTATATAGGGTTTGAGAGGAGGAGGCGAGACTCAAGTAGTCAATTTGTTATTTATAACTACTATACATGGTTTCTCTATTTCTAATAATGGCATGAGGTAATTTCCCGATTGATCGTAATCAAAACGGTACTGGGTTTGGTCTACTAGCGTTCCTGCTCCCAACCAGTACATCCATTCATAGAAGCCTTAATGAAGTAAGCCTACCTGGTGGTGGCCATAGAACGGTCCCGAGATAACGACTATACTTCGGCTTTAGTCGATAGAAGATTGAATAAATTGTTAGAGATAGAGTATACGATGTTATGATTATGTGTAGATATGTGATTTGTTCTTTTTATTCCAATGATGTTATGTATTTAATAAATTTGTTATATCAAATAATTAAATTATCGTAGATTGCATATTATGCGATGAATATTATTTAATAAATTTTTGATATAATTATTATTATTATTATATTAATAAAAAAGATATTTGTTAGTATAAATTAAAAAATATAGATATAAGGAAGAAAAGCAAAGAGATTATGGAGCGGCTGTACCAGAATATACAACACTAAGTATTGTAAAGTTAATATATTAAAAATTTAGGCGATCTTGTCAAAGGTCAAGCGCCTTCAGCCTGCCACGTTTCGATATTCAATATTGAACTTGACCTGACGTGGTTCCACAATATCTTTATATGAAAATGGTAGAGTGGATAGAAACATAAATTAATTTAAATTTAAAATGTTTACCTTAAACTGGTTTTGAACTGAATCGGTTGATGTCTTATCGTTGTATGTATGATTTGGTTTGGTTTAAATTATGTTAAATTAAATAATAGTCAACTGCTATGTGATCAACAGACACTGTTGTCGTGACCATTTAGTCATTTAAAAATATATAATCCAACCCACTAAGTTTTTGCCAAATGTTGTAACCCGGCTCCTGATAATATATTGGTCATATATTTTCTTGAATGCAATTAAAATGTATTATAAATAGAGCTTTTTTTGTTGATTAATATTTTTTTCTTTTTCAAGAATCCTTTAGAAAAAATCACAGGAAAGTTTTGCAACTGTGATAACTTCTCTTGTCGCAGAGATTCTGCTGACCTCATTTGTGGTGGTATGTTCAATTTTGTTTATATTTTCTTTTTCATGCACAGAATTTGGTAAATTTAAGCTCTGCTCACAATATTAAGGATCATATCAGCATTTTTCTACTACAGTAACTAAATATCTTGAATATGATTTTAGTCTGTTTCAAATGTAGAAGCTATGATAGTCACTGCAATAAACAGATTATTAGATTATTGCATTGCATAAACAGGTTAAACAGAAACAAAATAGTTTAGTTACTGCAATAACTGCAATAAGATAATCAATCTCTGTAGAAAATTTATTATATTTCTCTGATATTTTTTTTTATTGTGAATTGCCTTTGAACATTTTTGAAAAAGATAGTATACAAATGAGGTATTTAATTATTATTAATTACTATGAAAATGGTTTTGATCGTCTTGTGTATTATGTACTGTATGCTGTGCTATATAACATATTTAGACTTGATACACTGTCTACACTATCACACTTATCAATACAATATTTGGGCACATTACACTTTTTTTGCCAAACTAGTCTGATAGTATAGACAGAGCTTACTAGGTATTTATTAACTTTGATAGGTCCATCAAAAGGAACATGCGTTTGTGGTCAGTGTGAATGCAAGCCAGGCTATAGTGGTCCTGATTGCAGTTGTCCAACAAGCATTGAAAACTGCCTAGCATCTACTGGAAAAGAGTGCAATGACGCTGGACACTGTGAATGTGGTGTTTGCATGTGTAAATGCAACACTGGTCTATGATGGCCCAACTTGTGAGGATTGTGATGTAAGTTCATTTATGTTAAAATCTTAATGCATCCTCAAATTCAAATGTATGATGTCATCATTATCAGGATTGATCAAATGCCCTATTCATAGAAATATTAATAAATTATTATCCATTAGTTCAATTTTAATTATTTTCTTTCATGTAATCTCTTTTATACAAAGCTTCTTTTTTCTTGAGACGCCATTTCATCATTTTAACATTGTACAGTACCATAATAATTTATACAGTACCATAATTTTTCCAATGATTTTTCTGATGATGAATAAATGTATTTGTATTATAATATAATTCTATTTTCTATGTAAAACTGTCTTAAGTTTAAGTCATGTGACACCCATCACCGAATCGTTCTATAGACGATCTGTCCCACCTATTTTGTACTTACTGTAGGACAGAACCCCAATTGAACATAGTCATATTTACTGATGTTTGTAGACATGTCCAGCTAAATGTGATCGCAATCGTGACTGTGTGCAATGTCTAGCTTATGGTACAGGTATATCTGAGGAAAAATGCCAAGAGTGTCCTCAAAGAATTATACTTGTTGAGGAAGAAGAATTAATAGGTAAGAATTGTGGATACATTTTAATTGAAAAGTAATAAACTCATTTATTTTATTTGATTTGTCTTCAAAATTCTGTAAACCTTCTTGTTTCATTTCTTTTATTGTATTCATCCGATAAAAAAACTTTAAAAAGGATAAAACACGATTAAAATACATTAGTACAATCCAATGTATTGAGTTGCCATGTTGTAATTGGTGGTGCACAGTGTTTATAAACTATAAAGTATAGTAGGACAAGCATATGACAATTTAGGAAATGTTTCTGGTTTGTTCAGGGAAGAGTGCCTTATGCATATGTTGCTTTCACGACACATGCATTGCGTACTATACTTCCTGTCAAAGCAAAATGAACAAGTATTTTAACAAAACTTTTCTCTCAAAACTACACTGTTATGCAAATGAACGAAAATGAATGCTCTTTATTAGCTATCTTTTCATGATGTTATAAGTACTGTATAATCTATACTGAGTTTTAGCAGGTACTGTATAATTTATGGCATTGTAAAATATTATTATAAGGATTTTCTTAAGCACTTAAAGGAAATCTTCTGTGATCTAATAGTTTTATATACTAGCTGTTTATTATCTTGAATTATTAAAGATTTGTAAAAAATAAAGATTATTATAAGGAAAGAAGAAGGTTTAATTGGTAAGAAGTCAAAAAGTTGAAAAGTAATAAACTAATTTATTATATTTATTTTTTATTTCATTTTATTTATATATTCATCCGTTGATTAAATTGATTAAAAAATGGTCCTCATCATCTGTTTTCCATGGGGTTGTGTATTGCTGATCTAGCGAATTATAGGGCTAGGCCTGTTTGTGTTAATCAAAAGCTTTCAGCACTTGCATATTGATGTTTCCAGTTCATAAATTCCTTTCAGGGAAATTGGTTGTTCGAATAGTTTTTACTTTTTGCGAACTGAAAAAAAAAATCAGGAATTGATGGAAGTAATTCTCGGGTGGGACATAAACCCATGACTTTTGGCAGTAATGACTGAAACATTGTTTGCCAAAACATTTTATTTCGGTACTTTCAAAATATAAATAAATAACTAGAATTGAATTCGTCACTTTGACGAATTATAGGTGATCATTTTTATCATTTTAATAAATTAACATTTTTTAAACATGCATGTACGTTAACATACGATCGTTAAAAGTTGATGTACGCCATCCTATGACGTGATGCATTCGCATATACACTTATAGTGCTGAGTTCTACCTATTATGTGTCATACAATATGTACAGTATATACTGTATATCTATATACAGTGTAGCATAGGTGAAATTACGGGACTCATATCGTGTTCTAATTTTTTGGTATGATGGAATTTTCAAAATAAACTCGAAGATGACGATTTCGAAAGATAATGAATTGAGCAAATAAATATAAGGATTGGAAGAAAATTTGACACGTAGAAGCGCAATGCGCGGTCTTTGAAATTTGTATAACTTTGACTAAAGAAATTTAAAAACTACTTTTTAACTTCAACTGGCCATATGATAACATCACAACATCCGATAGGCTTAATTTTAATATGAATTCATATCTACATTTCATCAGATTTCATAATAAGTTATAATCTTCAAGGTCACCTTTAATTCTGAAGAGCTATAAGATATTCAAATGTATGGTGTAGCTGAAATTACACGACCTAGGTTATTCAAGTTTTTACGCATGATGACGTCATCAAAATAAAAAGGTTGACAACTCATTAGAAGAATAATTAATTGAGCAAGCACATACTAAAAGTTGTGCAAAAATCGGGCTCAAATAACGGAGATCCGCTCTATTGAATGTGATAACCCACACAAAAAGATAAAAATTCCTAATTTTTAAATTCAAGTGGCCATTTGATGATGTCATACCATTTTGTACGTCTAATGTGTATATACATTTGTATCTACAACTTATTGGCTTCCATAATAAGTTAAAAAAATTGGGGGTCATCTGCCATTCTGAAGAGTTATATTCATTTTAAAAAGTCCTTATTGTTTACCATTTTTAGCACTTTTGTACAATTAGTGTGCGCATTTTGTCATTTTTAACGTGCTCGTATAGCGTTATTTTAAGTCGGAATGGACTCAAAATTGGTGAATGTACTAAGGATTGTGAGTAGAATGTGATTTATACATCAAATTTTATTTTTTACGCATTTTAAGAATCGTGCGCACAAAAACGCATTTTTGCGCAGTAATTTTTTGAAACACGCAAATGGCCTAATTCATGCTCTAAATTGATCAAAACCTAATTTTGCGCGTTTTAAATTTTTAACGCGCGATTTCACGTGCATGACCTTGAAACGCGCAACTTTTTATTTGCTAATCTTTTTACCCTTGACCTGAAGTTTACCTGTAGTGAATTTCATTAATATGTCATAATGAATTATGGAGATATGATTGATAATGTGATTTCACAAAATGGCGTATAAATGACGTCACGGATGAGTGATCACGCTGGAAAGCTGATTAGGATTAAGTTATATTATTTGAAAGATATTCTGAAATTTTGGTAATCATTGACATTAAACTTTTTTTACCTGTAGTGAATTTCATTAATATGTCATAATGAATTATGGAGACTAGATGGCACGCTCGCTTCGCTCGCGTACCATCTAGGTCGTGCCCACAGATGGTTCTCGAATACACAGTATTTCCCAGCGAGAAAAAAATGGAGATTTCAAATGTACGTACTGCAGGACTACATTGTCGTTTACACAAACGAATAAATATACACGATGATTTATGTAGTCAGCTAAAATTAGCACCCTGGGAATTACTTCCGAGAGAGAAACAAAATGAGTCAAATTTTTTTATTTGGACTCATTTAAACAAACCCAATTTGTGTTTTGTATGTAACATTAAGGGTTGAGGTATGGGGGAAGAAGATAGGTAAAAAGAGGAAACATTTTAAAATATATTCTTATCCACTCAGTAACGAAATATTGTTTTTAATGTTTTATAGGCCTATAAATAATATACCACTAAATACAGTAAAACATTTACGATTTAATACTTTGTTAAAACTCTCACTGTCATAGTCGATTGAAATAGTAAAGTACATGTAACGATACACCACTACGTACGTTTATATATTTTTAAATTATTAATTAATACAAACGTTGAGAAGCAACAGTAGTAATAACGTTTATTTATTTGTATATTATATGTTTATAATCTAACAGTAGGGCCTACCCACACTCACAGTAATAAAGTTTATTTGTATATTTGTTTATATTATATCTAACAGTACCAACACTCACAATAAGAAATTTGCGATTCAAATTGCGATCAAAAGTGGTTAATACCTTAACAGTATTGTACAGCATTGCAATACTATTTATGTTTATTCTCCAAGGGGGCCCATAAATCTAAATCTATACCTCTATGGTTAAACCAAATAATTTGGAATGTTTCATTCATCACAAATCAATACATTTGTAAAAACGTATATTACATGTATCAAAATAGCATTTTTTAAAGAAAATCGGCCTGTCTTCAACATCATGATGCTGTACTCGAACTGGTCAACCGGTTTTCAGCTATTAAAAACAATTATCGTAAGAGGAGATAGGAAAATGCGAAGTGTCCTCGTATTATTGTGTGCGGGTATTTTTCAAATTGACATCCATTAATGTCTTATAATAAATAAGTACTGTAATAGTTACTGAAGTTACTATTACAATCTCGTCAATGAAAACACGAAAATGTATATGCACTTACTTATGAAAACGTATACAGTATTATACTCAGTTATTGAAACAGTAGGTTTAAAAAAGTTTCGTTTGTCTGTAAAATGATGTAATCAAGCTGTTTACATGAGTCTTAATTTATAAGCACATCAATAATAAAATAGTTTATCTATCCTGTAATTGGCGAGATTATGGTCGCTGTTGAATGAAATAAAGCCAATCGGTATCATATTTGTACAGAAACGTTTTCGCGGCCGAAGGGTGTAACCTAAATTCGTTGTATTATCGTCAAGAACTAACTGTAACTAAACTTACATAGAAAGTAGGGTATCATAAATTTGGCCTTAGCACTCGGGGGAGTGGCTAAGATGAAGTCCGTGGGACTACTAAATATAAATTGTAATGAACCTCGAGGGACATAAATAGGAATATTTCATGTTTCATTATCAATGTATAATAAATGGAAACTGTTTACCGATTCAAATAATAGAAATTGGTTTTTAACATTTTCCGAACCTATTGCAAGTTTATTCTCAAAGGGCCCATATATTTACCTACCGTATGTGTTAAACCAAGGGCTCATAAATTTACCTACAGTACTTGTGTTAAACCAAACTCTGGCAGACTGAGAGATTGGGATGTTCCATTCATCGCAAATCAATACATTTGTATAATCGTATATTAAATCTATCAAAATAGTATTTTTTTAAGAAAATCGGCCTGTCTTCAACATTATGATGGTGTACTCTAGCAATCTATCAAAATAGTATTTTTTAAAGAAAATCGGCCTGTCTTCAACATTATGATGGTGTACTCTAGCTGTTCAACCGGTTTTCAGCTATTAAAAACAATTATCGTAGGAAGAGATAGGAAAATGCGAAGCCTCCTCGCTATGTAACATTAGGGTTGAGGGATGGGAAAGCGGATAGGTACAAAGAGGAACAATTTTTAAATATATTCTTTATCCACTGAGTAACGAAATATTTTGTTCATGTTTTATAGGCCTATAAATAATATACCTCTAAATACAGTAGGCCTAAAACATTTGCGATTTAATACTTTGTTAAAACTGTCACTGTCATAATCGATTGAAATATTAAAGTACATGTCACGATACACCACTACGACGTTTATATTTTTGGTAATTATTAATTAATACAAACGTTGAGAAGGAACTGTCAGTATAAAGTTTATTTGTATATCTAACAGTAGAGCCTATCCACAGTCTCAGTAATAAAGTTTATTTGTATATATTTTTATATTACATCTAACAGTACGAACATTCACAGTAAGAAATGTTCGATTCAAATGAAAAATAGTTAATAGGTATTTACAGTATTGTCAAAGTATTGCAAGTTTATTCTCAAAGGGCCCATATATTTACCTACCGTATATGTTAAACCAAGGGCTCATAAATTTACCTACAGTACTTGTGTTAAACCAAACTCTGGCAGACTGAGAGATTGGGATGTTCCATTCATCGCAAATCAATACATCTGTATAATCGTATATTAAATCTATCAAAATAGTATTTTTTAAAGAAAATCGGCCTGTCTTCAACATTATGATGGTGTACTCTAGCTGTTCAACCGGTTTTCAGCTATTAAAAACAATTATCGTAGGAGGAGATAGAAAAATGCGAAGCCTCCTCGCATTTTTTTGGCGGGTATTTTTCAAGATGGACATCCATTAGACAGTGTATACCACGATCGGAAAACACCCCTATTTGGGGCAAATCGTTGAACCTAAATTCGTTTTAATCGTTAATAACTAATTATCTAACTCAATTTAATTAGTAAACAGGGTTACATCAGGCGGTTAAAATCAGTACCGAAAGTACGAACCAACTTTACATACCATTGAGTGAAAATTCTAGAAGTAAGGCGCGATTTACCGAATTTTGCCCTTACGTAAATTTATATATAGATATGATTGATAATGTGATTTCACAAAATGGCGTATAAATGACGTCACGGATGAGTGATCACGCTGGAAACAATAAAAAGAAAAAAAAAATAATAATAATAATAAAGATTTCATACAATAACAATAGGTGATCATTTTATTCTAAATGATCACCTAAAAAGTACTGCTCTAACCACTGTTGAAATATATCCCCTATGAAGAAAACTATGCATTGCTTTCTATAAAAACCTTGTATATCCACATAGTTTTACAGGTGGATGCTTTATATTTTGTGCTAGGTAGGTGTGTAATGAATTGGAGAATGCCAGAGATTTCAGTAAAATATAAAACTTAATAATAAATATATAATACATTTCTGGTTTTAGATAAGTATTTTGATAAAATGCCACACAGATTCCAGTAATAATAATAACAATAAAATTCTTTTTTTTATTATTTGGAATTATTTCAAAATTTTTAAATACAAGGGTTAGCCATGATTTTGTAATAAATTTCTAGGAATCACTCTGATGTTGGTATGGAAACCAAGGAATTCACTCTGATATTGGTATAAAAACAAGGAATTCACTTTGATATTGGTATAAAAACAAGGAATTCACTTTGATATTGGTACGAAAACCGCATATTGTACAGTACAAATCAAAACTTTGGATGAGCCACTAAATATATGTGTTCCAACAAAAAACACAACATTTTCTGCTTTCTGATTGGCTGTTGTTTTGACAACATATTGGGTTAAAAAATATGGTATATATTAACAATATTTTATTGATGTTAATAAAATAATCTGATGGCAATTGGATTCAATTTAGAAATGATAATACTAATATTGCTGGTACAATCAATGAAACATATGTAGATTACATTAACATCATAAAAAATAACTATTTGAAGCAAAGTGTCCTTAAAAATGTATGGTGTACGTTATTGTCAATGCAATGGATTATCCAAACTGTCAATTATGATTGGTCAACTCACTAGCGTTTGTAGCGATTTTTGTTTTTTAAATCATTTTTTTCTGATTTTAATTATTTTTTAAATTATTTTATTTATTTATAAATGTTATTTTTAAGTGTTGTCTTTTTATGTTACTTGTCTTGTCAAATTATATTGTACTAAGGGTCCGTATTATGATCAGCTTTGTCTGGATGTACTATCCTTGTTAAATATTGTTGAAATAAAATAAATATGGGAACCACACCTTTTGGTTAAAAAAACATTTTTTGAATATTGCCACTTAACTTTATTTTATATGAAACATAACCATGACTTTATGTTTGTTTAATGAAACGCATCATCATTGTACTCTACAATTGTCTTAACCTTTTATTGAAATATCTGGTATCTTTATAGATAGAAAGTAGTTCACTACAGTTAAAATTATAAAAGTGTATAAAAATAAAATAATAGTATGGAGGTTATGAATTTATTTATGCCAAATTGGTGGGGTTTTTTCACAGTAAATGGAACTGATCCTTGTACATACAAAGATGAACTTGGTTGTCTCTTCTCTTTTAACTTTGTTATGAATGGAACAATGGAGGTGATTCTGGTACAGAAAATAACATGTAAGTAATGTAAAAAGAAAACCCAGCAAAATGAAACCCAATACATTGTCTAAAGCTCTGTCTACACTATCAAACTTTATGTGACAAAAACATGTTATGTGCCCATATGGTGATGAAAACTACCGTAATGGGTACATTACACTTTTTTGTCCAACTATTTTGATAGTGTAGACATAGAGCTATATATTGAGATCTCTGTGCACTTCACACACGCGCGCACACACCTTCATATATACAGTATACATCCCCTCATTTGACAGGGACAATTTGATGGACATCAGCAGGCATACTGAACTTTTTTCACAAACAATTACGAAAGAGTACCATAGTAACCTGTATTCTTTGTATATTAAACATCTTTTATTTTTCAATTTGAGACATGCACTTCATTATTATACTAGACTTGTTTGTACAAAGTATGTGAAATGCATGATAGAGTTAGAGTGAAAAAAAATGATTGCAACACTTCATGTTAATAATTTATATGAATATTTATCAACATGTGGTACTTTATTTTCAGCTTGCCCAGAAGGAATAGATGCCTTATGGCTGGCTATTGGCATCATTATTGGTATATTACTAGTTGGTCTAGCCCTTCTGCTGGCCTGGAAGATAGCTACATATATATATGACAAACGAGAATATGCTAAATTTTTGAAAGAGTTAGAAAATGCACAAACAGATGCAGTAAGGAATGATTATTTTTTTTATCTTGTAGTTAATGTTTATTTATTTATTATTTATGGTTTCCCTTTAAAGACCAGACCATTTGTATGTAGAGTCAGCACTACATAGCATCCAAGTTCACTGTAGCTGACGTTCCAAGAAAACATTATTTATTTTAAACATTTCTATTTGCATTTGAACTCTCTATCTATCTCTATATCTATTTCTAGTATGATTATGATGTATCGTAGTATTGTAATTGAAAATGTTAAATCTAACAGTATTAGTAAATACCTTTAATTAAAAGTATAAGTATATATTTATGTCAATTTCTGTGATTAACATGCATTGCATTGGAACATTAGCATTGAAAATACTAATTGAAATTTAATTATATGTTTATGAAAAATTAAACCAAGAAAATATTACCTAGACATACTTACTTGCCTTTTTTTCAGAATATAAATCCCCTTTTTAAATCTTCTACAACAACCTACAAGAATCCAACATATGGTAAATAGAAGGTTTTATGCAAGATGTTGATACCTGTTACCAAACAAGACCTCAGTCAGAACCATCCAACAAGGCCCGATCAATTTGAAAACTGATACACAGACTAAACGATATCAGAATAATAATTTATGGCAAAGTTCAGACTGTAACTGACAGATCCATCAAGCCTGTTATCAGAAAAAGAAATGCCCACTAGGCTACAACTGACATCAGATCAAAGTACCATGAGATACTCTCCACTGGGCCACACAGTAGGATATCAGATCAAAGTGGCTTGTCCAGATCCACAAGGCATGTCAAATTATATTTAATAATACTAGATGTCGTGGCCAACACAAAATATACCACATAATTATATAAAATGGTCTGATACCAGAAACTAACAACCAGAGCATCTTGTCAAACAGAATTCACCACAGGTATCTGATAGAACATGACATTTCTGTAGTATAAATTGAGGTATTAATTATTTGGCTAGAGAGCTAACTCCATATTTAACAATAAATTGTTGTATTCATTACTCTAAAAAAATAAGTAATTTATAAAAACTGGACTGTACTTTTATGTATGTTTTTATTTAAAAAATATATATATATACAGTACTGTATATATATTCTGACTCATGTATTCTTCATAATATTGTAAGTTATTGTTTTATGTTACTAAATAATATTTTTGAAAAGATACAGCGGATAATTTGTTAAGCACCAGAACTGTCCTCATCATTTTTCTGTAACATAGTTAGCACTCTAGTCAATCTATTAATACCTCAATGGTACTAGATCATGCTGAATTTGGTGCTAAGTTGCAATATGTGATAAAATTAGAGGTTCATTTGACAAAAAAAATTAGGATTTAAGAATAAATTAGAGTAGCGTATAGTGGTGTGGCCATGTCTTCTGCCTTTAAAAAAAGTGCTTTATTTTATTTAAGATAAATATTTTATATAAAACATGTGAAAATGTTGTTATCTGTTCACATATTTTTTAAATTATAATAATATCTTATATTATGACAGTATAGTGAGCTTACCAAAAGTACTGTAATTGGTTACTCTATAGTAAACCTTAAAACACAGTACTGACTGTATAAATAAGAACTCACAGCCAGTGTTCAAGGGAAACTCTATTAAGCTTGGTTCCCACTAGGACGCAGTAGAAGGACGCATGTTCGAATAATCTTTTGCGTTGTGGCTTACGTCATTGCATTGTGTCATATTGGGAACCAGACTTTAAGGCGACACTGGTCCCAAAGGTGTCTCTATAATACAGTTTCCACTGTAATATTTATGCAGGTACATAACAAAGATGGAGGAATTTTCCCTCTTCTATAAAAATATCCTAACTATCTAGTTTTCTGATTTGATGATAATTCTCCAATTTATATGTATATGTTTCAAAAGTTTAATTGTTAAATTAATACATAAAAAGTAATATAAAGTATTGAAAACGTCAAAAATCTTTTTAAAAAATGTTCATATTTTCTGAATAGATCTCTTATATTTATCCTTCCTTAAATTCACAATATACACTTACTACTGTTTTTTTACTTGGGCCATTCGGCAATGTATTCATTCACTATTATACAATCACAGGTCAATACATAACATTTTGTCTTCTAAATTTGACTCCATTTACATTAGTTTCAAAACTATACAAAGGTCATATAAAAGGCAAACTGTTCCATACTGTTGGACACTATAAACATTAATAAGCAATACTGGTTGTAAAACCATATTGTAATATTACTACTTTCTACTGTTTTAAGTTTGTATTTATTATTACTTTGTTATTGTATGTGTATATTATTACTTGTTTAAGACAGAAAAGACGTTTACTTTGTAATTTAAATATAAAATGTAATAACAAAAACAGATAACAACGTTTATGAACCATCGTGGATCCACTTTCAAGATCAAACAATAATAGGAAGAGTAAACGAGACTTACCTGTAAGTTGAAGTTTGATCACTATTTTATGAATATGTGAGTGAGGTGTAAACTGAGATCCCGACGCGCTCGCGCACCCTCATACTTTAAATCAAACATGTCCAGAGTAATAATTTGCAGCGATAAGTATATATATGATAACCTGCATTGTTCTATAATAATAATTGTTTTACTTGGGGTGGGTTGAGGCGGGCAGTTTACACCTCACTCACATATTCATAAAATAGTGATCAAACTTCAACTTACAGGTAAGTCTCGTTTAATCTTCCTATTTTATTTCATATACGTTCGCTGTAAACTGAGATGTTTAAAGCCAACTCTGGAAACATGTTTGAACTGTAAACCAAATAATTGACGGAAATGTTAGTTTCAATAAAACAACTTTATTTCCAAAAGTCTACATTCATTCATAAGGATGTTTGCCCTAACGGGCAACTTAAATATGACAACTATCGTGTTGTATTAATAATAAAGCATTTATTTTGCTTATAATCAATAGTCCAACGTTTTAGGATTCTCACCCTAAAAACATCAACTAGAAAACTAAACAACAATATTAAACTGGTTCAAAATGCAAACAGGGGCTATTTGTAGTAGCCAACAACAAACACAACCAATATTAATGAGTTGATGAATCAACTTTTCTCAACAGTGCCTGTTGAAATGACGGATTTCCTACAAATTTTATAGGCTTATTATAATATCTGTTTAGTGTGTGTTCGTTTCTCCACCCAGCTGTTTCCATTATTAAGTCAACCGGGACACTCCTTAATTTTGCTGATGAAGGTGCAGCCGCTCGGACCGAATGGGCTTTAAATTTTGTTGTATCTACTCCTGCTTCTGATAAACCTGTCCTTATCCATCGAGCAATTGTGTCTTTTGATGCCTCGGCATACGGTTTCTTATGACATATAAAAAATCTGTACTTATTTTCCCTTAAATTACTAGTTTTTTCCCTGTACTTTAGAATTGTTCTGACCGGACATAGGGCAGGGTCTTCACTTTTGTGGAAAACCACCAGTTGACCTGTATTGTTTGGTCTGCTAGTTTTTAGTAATGTACAAATGTAAAAGGTGATTGCTTCATTCTCGATATTCATATTTGAAAATTTGAAATTATATAAGGTTTGAAGCCTACTTGAGGACAATAATGCTAATAACAATGCTACTTTTATGGTAAATTCTTTAAGCGATAATGTATCGTCGTTAATTGTTCGCCTCAGATAGTCTGTAACTAAGCGAACATCCCAAATTTGTGCATATTTTGGAGTCGGTGGGTTAAAATTGAATAACCCTTTCATAAATCGTTTCAGTTCAATAGACTCCTTCATGTTTATATCTAAGATTTCGAGAAAGTTTACAATTGCGCTTTTCGCCGTACTGATAGTACTGTAGCCTAAGCCCTCGTCCTTCAGCTTTATCAAGAAATCGAGGACGTGACCGGTTTTTAGCTGTTGCCATGTGATTCCTCTGATTTCACAAAAGTCTATAAATTTTGTTAGCTGTGAGTTATATTGCTTCCACGTTGACCGTCTCCAGGATTGCAGAATGACGTCTGCTGCAGTATTGCTTATTCCTTTGTTGTAGAGTTCCGCCCTGATAGCCTGCAGGCAAAAAGGTTAAGTCTGCTATAAAGAGGATGACAATCATCTGAACCATGTAATGTTAAGGCATGTTTGGTATTCTTAAACCTCAGTGGTTCCCCAACCATCATTGATAGTAATTTAGGATACCAATACTGTGTTGGCCAGTTTGGGACCACCATGATAACTATGGCATTATCTGTCAATATTTTTTTGCAAACATCTACCTATAAGGCAGAACGGCGGAAAAGCATAGAGCTTGGCAGAGGACCAATTTTGTAGAAATGCGTCGATACCAATTGAATCTGGGTCCGGTTTCCATGATATAAATTTCGGAAGCTGTGCATTGTGCCTAGAAGCGAATAGGTCTATATCTAGTTCGCCGAATGTTTTAGTGATTTTTATAAACAATTCTTTGTTAAGCATCCATTCTGTCTTATCTTTAAACTGACGAGACTTTGCATCAGCTATTATATTATCTCTACCTGGGATGTATTCTGCACTTATCCAAAAATTGTTCTCAATGCACCAAGACCAGATGGCTTTTGAAATTTTATTGCACGCAATTGATTTTGCGCCGCCCATGTTGTTTATGTAAGCTACTGCCGTGGTATTATCAATCTTCAACCTTATGTGCTTAGCTTTTCTCTCACGGGACAATGCTTTAAGGCCGAAAAAAGCAGCCAGCAATTCTAAGTAATTAATATTTAGTGCCCCTGTAGCATATGCAATGTCTAGGTCTTTGTTTATCCACCTTCCCCCCGTGTGGGTATGTCCATCAGTGGCACCCCAGCCTAGACCACTAGCGTCTGTCTCAATTGTTAGGTCGGGGTACCCATGATATATCAATTTATATGCGTCTTTGACATTATTTTGCCACCAAAGAATATCGTCCCGTCCATTGACGGAAATACTAATAGGCCTATCGTAATGGCCTTTATTTAGTTTTAGAGCTAGTATTTTCTCCTTCTCTAGTGCCCTATAATGAAGCTTTCCATACTCTACAGCAGGTAGTGTTGCTATAATTTTGCCTAAAAATTGCGCAACTTTCCTAATGGTAGTATGACTTAATGTAAGTATGTGTTTACTTTGAACTCTAATTTCCTCCTTCTTGTGATATGGAAGGGAAACCGTCATACTTATAGAATTTATTTCAAATCCCAAGAAGGTTATGATCTGCGTAGGATTCATTACTGATTTTTCTCTATTAATGATAAAACCCAATGAGGCTAGAAGTTCACTAGTTTCCCTGGCGGTACCGCCGGCCAAGTCTTCTGACTGGTTTATACACAAAATGTCATCAATGTAAACCAACAGAATATGCCCTCTGCTGCGCAAAAACGCAATTGGGGGCTTCAATAATTTCGTGAAAAGTCTAGGCCCTGATAAGCCCATTAGGCAATGCGACAAACTTATACAGGTTGTCTTTCCAAACAAATTTTAAATATTTAGTGTCCGACTCTGCTATGGGTACAGTAAAATATGCATCTTTGAGGTCGACTGACGTCATATATACACCTGGTGAAATTAGTGTCAATGCATTTCCAAACATTTCCATTTTGAAATGTTTGTATGTCACATATTCATTTAATTTAGAGAGGTCTAATATCATTCTGAACCCTCCATCTTTCTTTGGCCTTGTAAAAATATTTGATACAAACTGGTCATGTTCAAACATGGCTGGTTTGACCACCCCTTTTGATATCAATTTAACTATTTGATCATCAATAGCCTCCATATCCATGCTGCTGAGTTTGTATGGATGAGGTATTTTTCCTTTTAGGTGGTAGGGTATGGCTTTATCAAACTCTATTTTATATCCTGAAACCGCATTTAGGATGTATGGATCCGAAGTATATTTTTTCCACCTATGTATATATGACCTGAGTCGACCTCCTACTATGTCAAGGTTATTATGTTTGTTAACCTTATTGTTAGGAGAAATACTTATATTATCAATCGACTCATACCTCTTCGGCTGTTGTTTTAGGTCCTTTTTCCCCTGATAAAATTTGGTCTGGTTGTAGTTGTTTGTTGACCATTTGTGTCGCCGGGTTTGACCTAAAAAAGGTTTGCCATTTCTATTGTATGGCTGGTATCTGTAGTTGTTGGACCTGGTCTTTGGTTGGTACGACTTAAAATTAAATAAGCCTGCCGTAGCCTTCCTTTCCTCATCCAGTTTTTTAACTGTAGTACTCAGGTCACCAAATAAATACTCTGTAGGCTTAATGCTGGGTTTACATAAATGAGTATATTTGGCATTTATTTCCGGTTTCAACATCTCCTTACGAAGTGCAAGTAACTCGAAGTTCGCATTGGCAAGTAGGCCGATTGTGTCCTGTGCTATCTCCGATGACTCATTTCCATCAACTAATTTAGCAAGGGCGGTAATTCCCTTTATCAAAGGTTTTTGTACCTTTTGAAATTTTAGATCGTTAGACCGTGCCCTTGGTGTAATGGAATCCCAAATAGTTGGATTGACCTTTGGCACCATTAGGGCCTCTAGATTTTCCGGTATAGGATAGCTTTTGATCAGCTCGGTCATTGCACTCTCACTCATATGCGAGTGCAATAAGTATGTTAGCGTGTCAGCCAACTCTTGGCTAACTGCTGGTGCCAATTCGTTAGAAACAGCAAATCTTGCTGCAAAACCCGGAGGAAGGGGGCCTTTGACCTTACTATTACTATTAGTGGCTGGCCGCTCAGGATTTTCATCCTTCTTGGATAGTTGTGTACCTGTTACTTCCCCCTCCTCCAGGTCAGACACATCACGTTCGTACTGATGATGCCTATCGTAAATGTTACTCGTGAGGCTAAACCACCGAGCTACTGTCAATGTCATCATATTCATTGTTGTGACATTGTGATGACATTTGTGTCATCAACTGAGATAAAAGGTCGTGCGTTGACTCATTTATTTGTTGAGCAGCCTTCGTCTCTTTAACCTGCTGCTCAACCAACCGCTCAAGGTTTTCAACCCTAGCCTCATAGTTCAGGCCTACTCCGACCTGTTGATTAGGCTGCAGCACGTTAGTGCATGATTGCCCGGCGATAGCAACGGCATCGCTGTTGCTATGCATATTACCTTCTTTAGGAGGCCTAGTAATAGTACAGCTAGACCCCGCCTTCCTGGCCTTTTTGGTGGGCTTAGCCACCGTATGCTGTACAAGTGGAGTTGTAGCTGCAAATGTTACATTTCCAGCAGAAATCTCCAGCACATCTTCTTGTATTGCAAGTGATTTTCGTTCCATGATCGTTCGGGTGCACGCCGTCTCCAAACGATGGCGCCGATATGAGGGTGCGCGTGCGCGTCGGGATCTCAGTTTACAGCGAACGTATATGAAATAAAATATACATAATATACCGTAACACATCGAACATAAGTCCATCTCGATATCAAGCCTATTAGGCTTCTTTTCAAGATACTATGGGCTTCTTTTTCGAAATACTGTATTATAATGTCAAAGGAACAAGTTATGATCGTGTTATTATGGTATGGATATATTAATGACCTTGCAACCATTTTTAACCATGAACTCGTATATTTATTCTACAATTTATTGTTTTCCAAATGCTACTTTTATTTCATCTTGCATCTTCTTGTCTGCTTCCTTTGCAAATATATAAAATTGGCAGAGAATGTTTTAAAAATCATATATGAAAGTCATTAATTTAATCTTTTTGCCATTAGATTTTGTATTAGAATTATTTAATTCAAGTTTAATGTCAATCTTTAAATAGACATTTTTGATGAAATAACTGTCTTAAAAAAACTGTTTACCGGTACATGATTGATTTTTTTTAGTATCAATGTGGTAGTTATTAATAGTTCAAGGGTTTGAATTGTGTAGTATTTAGTGAATTTAATATAAACCAAGTCTTATTGTAGGCCTATGTAAGAGCACAAGCTCGTTCAGGGATGTCGGGTCGTTCGATTCAAAATGATTCTAATCCTAAGGTGCCCTTTTCAAGTTAGAAATCAGCAGCGAAAGTGGTAAATAGGCCTCATGACAATTATTTGGCAAATTCATTCATCTGCTACTATACTAGGCCTACAGCTATATTTTCTTTTAAAAATCTTGGCTATGGACTAGGAACAGCGAAGAGTAAGACTCGTTCATCTTTTAAAATTACAGTACAAAGCTCCCGGCCCTTAAAAAAACCCATCAACAATACCTAAATTGATATTGCTTTTTATTTAATTGTGAATTACTATAAAATAGTGTATTTATGTAATTATTAAATAATATATATTAAACACAATCACATCTAACCCAATTCTGTGACAATAAAAAAAAAGGTTTATCTGATTTTCCAACAGCATTTTTTATATAATCTTGTAATATATTTAGGCCTATAACTTAGTTTACACAATTTTATTTATATGTATTTTTGTCTGTAAATAATTGTATCTGATTATAATGTTATAGTGTACTAGAAGAAAGAGATCGGCAATAATAAATAGCAATGTGTCGATTGGTCATGAAGGCACCAACTTCAATTTGTACACCAGGTATTATATATATCACGCGTTTATTTATTATGAGTGTTGATATTAACGTTATCAATCAATCAATCAATCAATCAATTGACTTTAGTACAACCTTTACGTAACGTTATATTTTATAATTATGAATGCTGCTTTATTAGTAGTATGGCCTGTGTGGTATATTACGGCGTTGTATTGTCTTCTCGTCTTTAAAATCGACAGCGTAGGACACTGCGATGTCTTGCAATGTCCAGCAGATGAAGTGGTGCGCGCTGCGAGTGCTGTCTTACAACCTTATGAATTTAGTGTATGTAGGCCTATATAATGTTTGAAACATTAAATTTAAACTAGATGGCACGCTCGCTTCGCTCGCGTACCATCTAGGTCGTGCCCACAGATGGTTCTCGAATACACAGTATTTTCCAGCGAGAAAAAAATGGAGATTTCAAATGTACGTACTGCAGGACTATAATACATTGTCGTTTACAGAAACGAATAAATATACACGATGATTTATGTAGTCAGCTAAAAGTAGCACCCTGGGAATTACTTCCGAGAGAGAGAAACAAAATGAGTCAAATTTTTTTATTTGGACTCATTTAAACAAACCCAATTTGTGTTTTGTATGTAACATTAAGGGTTGAGGTATGGGGGAAGAAGATAGGTACAAAGAGGAAACATTTTAAAATATATTCTTATCATCCACTCAGTAACGAAATATTGTTTTTAATGTTTTATAGGCCTATAAATAATATACCACTAAATACAGTAAAACATTTACGATTTAATACTTTGTTAAAACTCTCACTGTCATAGTCGATTGAAATAGTAAAGTACATGTAACGATACACCACTACGTACGTTTATATATTTTTAAATTATTAATTAATACAAACGTTGAGAAGCAACTGTCAGTAATAACGTTTATTTATTTGTATATTATATGTTTATAATCTAACAGTAGGGCCTACCCACACTCACAGTAATAAAGTTTATTTGTATATTTGTTTATATTATATCTAACAGTACCAACACTCACAGTAAGAAATTTGCGATTCAAATTGCGATCAAAAGTGGTTAATACCTTAACAGTATTGTACAGCATTGCAATACTATTTATGTTTATTCTCCAAGGGGGCCCATAAATCTAAATCTATACCTCTATGGTTTAACCAAATAATTTGGAATGTTCCATTCATCACAAATCAATACATTTGTAAAAACGTATATTACATGTATCAAAATAGCATTTTTAAAAGAAAATCGGCCTGTCTTCAACATTATGATGCTGTACTCGAACTGTTCAATCGGTTTTCAGCTATTAAAAACAATTATCGTAGGAGAAGATAGGAAAATGCGAAGTGTCCTCGTATTATTGTGTGCGGGTATTTTTCAAATTGACATCCATTAGACAGTGTATACCACGATCGGAAAACACCCCTATTTGGGGCAAATCGTTGAACCTAAATTCGTTTTAATCGTCAATAACTAATAATCGAACTCAATTTAATTAGTAAACAGGATTACATCAGGTGGTTAAAATCAGTACCGAAAGTACGAACCAACTTTATATACCATCGAGTAAACATTCTAGAAATAACGCACGATTTACCAATTTTTGCCCTTACGTAAATTTATATATAGATATATATATATATATTTTTCCCTGAAAAAATATGGTTGGATATGCCATTTTAATGTCATGTAATAGTTCTTCCATTCCAAAAAATAGGTCGGAAAAAAATGGTTTAGCTACCTGCCAACAGTGCAGATCTACCCAGATTAGCACGCCAAGAGATTGACCCCTGCTCTTTTTCGAATAATGTACCGAGTTCTTTAACATGCATTGTACAAGGGGCCAGCAGCTTTATGTCCCATCCGGAGTATGAGGTATATTTTAATTTGTATTTCTTTATTTCAACAGGAAGTTGTAAATGAGTTTTTCCCAGGTGGATCTGTGGGAACACTAGCTAGTGATTCAAGAAACATTATTTAACTTGTTCGTAGTAGTTATGATGTAAGTTTGCAGTTTTTCATAGCACCTTTATTTTTATTTGAGATTTTTTCCCATTAGTTTTTTTTTACCAATTATTATGTCAAACATTTATGTTTGTGGAACAATTTTTTGATTTATAGGCCTTTATCGAGTGTAAATAAAATTAGGTCTACATGCCATTAGAACTTCTTTTTCTACAGACTTTACGATGAATAAAGTATTGACAATTGTTAATGATATTGCAATATATTTTTTTTTTTTTGATATAGTATTTATATGCATTTTTAATGTTTATACAAATTATATTCTAAATGTTTTTTATTCAATCAGTGCAATAGGCAACCTACTAGATAGTGATTAAGTTTGCTTTTTAGGAATCCTGTCTCTGCCTGGTTTTATGTGATGTTTTCTTTTCTTTGTCCATGTTTTTCTATATTGTACTTTCATGGAGACAAAAATAAATGAAATTAAATAGAGTTTGATGTAAATTTAATTTAAATTAAACATTTAACTACATAAAATGAATTAACCTCAATTAAAGTAACTTTTTTCTTGTTCAAAATTACTTTAATTCTTTAAAAAACATCTTTCACACAGATGTGGAGTAATATACACCATGCAGCGAAAGGATTAATGCACACATTTTGTTTATTGCACATGTTTTATTAGTTATTAGTATCATAATTAATTAAAACAATTGTTTTTATAGAAAATTACATCTTGTCATCATTCAACTTGTAGACACGGTGACAGGTCCTATTCATGTAACCTACTCAGCCTATTGCGATGGCGAGACATTGACGCCTAATTCGCAGAACTGTAGGAAATGTCATTAAATTTAAACTAGATGTTAGTGTCAATGAGTGTACAGCAAATTCTTTCTCGTAAGACATGATTACATTGTTTATTACCAATCACAAGTGAGGCATTGACCTTGGTGCATGCGTTGCAACGCTTAAAATAAATGTTTCTGCTGCCCAAGCCTGTCCGATCTAAAATTTGGTTAGCTTCTTTTTAAAATTTTTTTATTGTAGGACCATTTAATAAAAAAGCACAATTAAAAAACATCTTTGTTTTTGTAATTGCATGCAAACATTTCTCTAGTGTCCTCTATTTCTATTGTAAAGTTTTGCCCATTTTATTAAATATAAAATTGATATTATTTATTCATAAAACACAAAATAGATAAAAAAAATTGTCCTACTGATATGACCATGTATTTCAATTGATAGTGTTCCTGGGCAGCATAACAATTTGTTGGCTTTTAGATTTACAATCAGCTTTGTGTTTCTAGCATTTCCCTTTTAAATGCTGTGACATAATCAATAATGATGATTTTAATGGTGGCAATAAAGCATGAAGATGACATAATATGAATGAATGAAGATAATGGCATTGATGTTGAATCATCATGAATATGATACTATACTTCTTTTATTTTTTTTTTCAAAATTATGATTATTATTATTTGTAAAATGTCCATTTATTGAATAAATGGTATGATACGATGATGATTAATTTTGACTATGCAGTGGTTGAACAAATAAGAACTTTCATCTAATATTAATAAGTTACAGGGTACATGATGTGCTAGAATCAAAATATTTAGTTTTTCAGTTAAACCTCTTGGATTTGAAGAGAACCTAGAAGTTGTCATAATAACAAATTGTGAATGTGAATGTAGCAAGTCTGTGACAGCAGACAGTAAGCTATGTAACAATGGTAATGGTTCACTGGTCTGTGGTATTTGTGAGTATAATGAAGGCCGGTATGGAGAGGTCTGTGAATGTGATGACACTGGCTCAGACGAAACTGAAACACTTGCAGATAGTTTACCATGTCAAACGTAAGTTAATTTTTCTAAGGTTTTTTGAACTTCTTTACATTTTTTTCTTTTTGGAAAAAGCATGATATACCGCTAACCTAGTTTACTAGTGTTTATTCATCAAACGTCAAGCATTAACAAAAATATTGCTGTTGAGTATTTTACTCATGTTTAACCACTATTTTCTGAACACATACTGTAAACTTTTATTGTTTACTTATTATGTTCAAGTGCAGTATATGGAGAGCCATCTCGATAGTGCTTTGCACTCATGGCAATCCTCAGGATGCTGCACCGCTGTCTTGTCATGTTTTTTGTGTGCCTGAAAATTGAATAAAATAAAAAAAATAAATAAAACTATAGAGAGCAAAAATCATAATTTTGATTTCTTATTTTCAATATTTATGAAATGATGTATAGGCCTATGTACTTTATGTTTACAAAATATGAGTCAAATCCTATTTTTATTTATTTCAATAGAAGTAACTCATCTTTAGTTTGTTCAGGTCAAGGGTCATGCATATGTGGGAAATGTGTGTGTAACAAGCGACAAGTAGGTGAAATATGATTTTATAGTTTTCTTATTGGGGCATATCAGTAGGTCAACTATTACAGTATGTACTGTGAGTATACTATAGTGGGTCAATTAGAGGAAAAAAGAAGTTTTTTAAAATCTGTTGCTGATGATAATTGACAATTAGTAAGTGCAAAAGATTAAAAGTAATGTAACTCTATAAATAGAGAATGTCACTCTCTATAGGGTTTGAGAGGAGGAGGCAAGACTCAAGGAGTCAATTTGTTATTTATAACTATTGTACATGTTAAGTTTCTCTATTTCTAATAATGGTCAACCACTATACGATCACAGACACTGTTGTCGTGATCAGTTAGTTTAAAAAAATATATACAATCATTGTCATCATTATTACAGTTCAATAAATATCTTATTACCATATTAACATGTTTATAATGCCAAGCTACATTATAATCCAACCCACTAATTGTGTGCCAAATGTTGTAACCCGGATCCTTATAATATACTGGTCATATATTTTCTTGAATGCGATTAATATAATATAAAATGTATTATAAATAGAGCTTTTTTGTTATGATTAATATTTTTTTCTTTTTCAAGAATCCTTTAGAAAAAATCACAGGAAAGTTTTGCAACTGTGATAACTTCTCTTGTCGCAGAGATTCTGCTGACCTCATTTGTGGTGGTATGTTCAATTTTATTTATATTATTTTCTTTGGACTTTGGTCAATTTAAGCTCTGCTGACAATATTAAGGACCATATCAGCATTTTTCTACTACAGTAACTAAATATCTGTTTCAAATGTAGAAGCTATGAGAGTCACTGCAATAAACAGTGTGTATTATTACCCAAAAAAGATTATTAGATTATTGCATAAACAGGTTAAACAGAAACAAAATAGTTTAGTTACTGCAATAACTGCAATAAGATAATCAATCTCTGTAGAAAATTTATTATATTATTTCTCAGTGATTTTTTTTTTATTGTGAATTGCCTTAGAACATCATGAAAATGGTAGTATACAAATGAGGTATTTAATTATTATTAATTATTATAAAAATGGTTTTGAGCATCTTGTGTATAATATACAGTATGCTCTGTGCTATATAACATGGACTTGATAGAGTTAATTTATGACTAAGCTCTGTCTACACTATCACACTTTCTGTGTCTAAATTGACGTGCCAATGGACACGATAACATCATATTCAATACCCTTTTTTTTGTCAAACTAGTGTGATAGTGTAGACAGAGCTTATAGGTATTTATTAACGTTGATAGGTCCATCAAAAGGAACATGCATTTGTGGTCAATGTGAATGCAAGCCAGGCTATAGTGGTCCTGATTGCAGTTGTCCAACGAGCATTGAAAACTGCCTAGCATCTACTGGCTGGACACTGTGAATGTGGTGTTTGCATGTGTAATGCAACACTGGTCTACGATGGCCCAACTTGTGAGGATTGTGATGTAAGTTCATTTATATTAAAATCTTAATGCATCCTTAAATTCAAATGTATGATGTCATCATCATCAGGATTTATCAAATGTCCTATTCATGAAATATTAATACATTGTTGAGACCCCATTTCATCATTTTAACATTATACAGTACCATAATAATTTATACAGCACCATTCTTTTTCCAATGATTTTTCTGATGATGAATAAATGTACTTCTATTTTCTATGTAAAACTGTCTTAAGTTTAAGTCATGTGACACCCATCAGTAAATCGTTCTATAGACGATCCGTTCCACCTATATTTTGTACTTACTATAGGACTATCATGTACAGAACCTCAAATGACCATAATCATATTTACTGTTTGTAGACATGTCCAGCTAAATGTGATCGCAATCGTGACTGTGTGCAATGTCTAGCTTACGGTACAGGTATATCTGAGGAAAAATGTCAAGAGTGTCCTCAAAGAATTATACTTGTTGAGGAAGAAGAATTAATAGGTAAGAATTGTGGAAACATTTAAATTACAAAGTAATAAACTAATTTATTTTATTATATTTGTCTTCAAGATTCTGATAAACCTTAATTGTTTCATTTCTTTTATTTTAACCATCCGATAAAAAAACTTTATAAAGGATAAAACACCGATTAAATTACATTAGTACAATTCAATGTATTGAGTTGCCATGTTGTAATTGGTGGTGCACAGTGTTGATAAACTATAAAGTATAGTAGGACAAGCATATGACAATTTAGGAAATGTTTCTGGTTCGTTCAGGGAAGAGGGCCTTATGCATATGTTGCTTTCGCGACACATGTGTTGCGTACTAAACTTACTGTCGAAGCAAAATCAAAATGAACAAGTATTTTAACAAAACTTTTCTCTCAAAACTACGCTGTTATGCAAATGAACGAAAATGAATGCTCTTTATTAGCTATCTGTTCATGATGTTATAAGAACTGTATAATCTATACTGAGTTTTTGCAGGTACTGTATAATTTATGCCATTGTAAAATATTATTATAAGGTCTTTCTTAAGCACTTAAAGGAAATCTTCGGTGATCTAATTGTTTTATATACTAGCTGTTTATTATCTTGAATTATAAAAAATTTCTAAAAAATAAAGATTATTTAGAAAGGAAGAAGAAAGTTTAATTGGTAAGAAGTCGAAAAGTTGAAAAGTAATAAACTAATTTATTATATTTATTTTTTATTTAATTTCATTTATATATTCATCCGTTAAAATTAAGATTGATTAAAAAATGGTCCTCATCATCTGTTTTCTATGGGGTTGTGTATTGCTGATCTAGCGAATTATAGGACTAGGCCTGTTTGTTTTAATCAAAAGCTTTCAGCACTTGCATATTGATGTTTTCAGTTCATAAATTCTTTTCAGGGAAATTGGTTGTTCGAATAGTTTTTACTTTTTGCGAACTGAAAAAAAAATCAGGAATTGATGGAAGTAATTCTCGGGTGGGACATAAACCCATGACTTTTGGCAGTAATGACTGAAACATTGTTTGCCAAAACATTTTATTTACTTTCAAAATATAAATCGCCTTAAAAAAAGTACTGCTCTAAACACTGTTGAAATATATCCCCTATGAAGAAAACTATGCATTGCTTTCTATAAAAACCTTGTATCTCCACATAGTTTTACAGGTGGATGCTTTATATGTTGTGCTAGGTAGGTGTGTAATGAATTGGAGAATACCAGAGATTCCAGTCAAATATAAAACTTAATAATAAATATATAATACATTTCTGGTTTTATATAAGTATTTTGATAAAATGCCACACAGATTCCAGTAATAATAATAATAATAATAACATTCTGATTTTTATTATTTGGAATTATTTCACAATTTTTAAGACATATAATACAAGGGTTAGCCATGATTTTGTAATAAATTTCTAGGAATCACTCTGATGTTGGTATGGAAACCAAGGAATTCACTCTGATATTGGTATAAAAACAACAACATCACTTTGATGTTGGTACGAAAATCGTGTATTGTACAGTACAAATCAAAACTTTGTATGAGCCAATAAATATATGTGTTTCGACAAAAAACACAACATTTTCTGCTTTCTGATTGGCTGTTGTTCTGACAACGTATTGGGCTAAGAAATATGGTATATATTAAAAAATATTTTATTGATGTTAATAAAATAATCTGATGGCAATTGGATTCAATTTAGAAATGATAATACTAATATTGCTGGTACAATCAATGAAACATATGTAGATTACATTAACATCATAAAATTTTGAAGCAAGTGTCCTTAAAAACGTATGGTTTTCGTTATTGTCAACGCAATGGATTATCCGAACTGTCAATTATGATTGGTCAACTCACAAGCGTTTGTAGCGATTTCTGTTTTTTAAATCATTTTTTTCTGATTTTAATTATTTTTTTAATTATTTTATTTATTTATAAATGTTATTTTTAAGTGTTGTATTTTTGTGTTATTTGTCTTGTCAAATTATATTGTACTAAGGGTCCGTATTATGATCAGCTTTGTCTGGATGTACTATCCTTGTTAAATATTGTTGAAATAAAATAAATATGGGAACCACACCTTTTGGTTAAAAAAACATTTTTTGAATATTGCCACTTAACTTTATTTTATATGAAACATAACCATGACTTTATGTTTGTTTAATGAAACGCATCATCATTGTACTCTACAATTGTCTTAACCTTTTATTGAAATATCTGGTATCTTTATAGATAGAAAGTAGTTCACTACAGTTAAAATTATAAAAGTGTATAAAAATAAAATAATAGTATGGAGGTTATGAATTTATTTATGCCAAATTGGTGGGGTTTTTTTCACAGTAAATGGAACTGATCCTTGTACATACAAAGATGAACTTGGTTGTCTCTTCTCTTTTAACTTTGTTATGAATGGAACAATGGAGGTGATTCTGGTACAGAAAATAACATGTAAGTAATGTAAAAAGAAAACCCTAGCAAAATGAAACCCAATACATTGTCTAAAGCTCTGTCTACACTATCAAGCTTTATGTGACAAAAACATGTTATGTGCCCATATATGGTGATGAAAACTACCGTAATGGGTACATTACACTTTTTTGTCAAACTATTTTGATAGTGTAGACATAGAGCTATATATTGAGATCTCTGTGCACTTCACACACGCGCACACACACCTTCATATATACAGTATACATCCCCTCATTTGACAGGGACAATTTGATGGACATCAGCAGACATACTGAACTTTTTTCACAAACAATTACGAAAGAGTACCATCAGTAACCTGTATTCTTTGTATATTAAACATCTTTTATTTTTCAATTTGAGACATGCACTTCATTATTATACTAGACTTGTTTGTACAAATGTATGTGAAATGCATGATAGAGTTAGAGTGAAAAAAATGATTGTGATGGCTTTTTTGTAGGAAATATTTGCAGAAAAATAAATGTCATTCAAGTGCAGCAAACACGGCTTGTCTTGATTCAACATGTGCAACACTTCATGTTAATAATTTATATGAATATTTATCAACATGTGGTACTTTATTTTCAGCTTGCCCAGAAGGAATAGATGCTTTATGGCTGGCTATTGGCATCATTATTGGTATATTACTAGTTGGTCTAGCCCTTCTGCTGGCCTGGAAGATAGCTACATATATATATGACAAACGAGAATATGCAAAATTTTTGAAAGAGTTAGAAAATGCACGAACAGATGCAGTAAGGAATGATTATTTTTTTTATCTTGTAGTTAATAATGTCTATTTATTTATTATTTATGGTTTCCCTTTAAAGACCAGACCATTTTTATGTAGAGTCACCACTACATAGCATCCAAGTTCACTGTAGCTGACGTTCCAAGACAACATTATTTATTTTAAACATTTCTATTTGCATTTGAACTCTCTATCTATCTCTATATCTATTTCTAGTATGATTATGATGTATCGTAGTATTGTAATTGAAAATTTAACAGTACTAGTAAATACCTTAAACTTAAAGTATAAGTATATATTTATGTCAATTTCTGTGATTAACATGCATTGCAGTGGAACATTAGCATTGAAAATACTTATTGAAATTTAATTATATGTTTATGAAAAATGAAACCAAGAAAATATTACCTCGACATACTTACTTGCTTTTTTTCAGAATATAAATCCCCTTTTTAAATCTTCTACTACAACCTACAAGAATCCAACATATGGTAAATAGAAGGTTTTATGCAAGATGTTGATACCTGTTACCAAACAAGACCTCATTCAGAACCATCCAACAAGGCCCGATCAAATTGAAAACTGATACACAGACTAAATGATATCAGAATAATAATTTATGGCAAAGTTCAGACTGTAACTGACAGATCAATCAAGCCTGTTATCAGAAAAAGAAATGCCCACTAGGCCACAACTGACATCAGATCAAAGTACCATGAGATACTCTCCACTGGGCCACACAGTAGGATATCAGATCAAAGTGGCTTGTCCAGATCCACAAGGCATGTCCAGATCCAGATAAAGATCCCAGAAAAACATTCAAATGATGTTTAATAATATCGGATGTCGTAGGCACACAACACAAAATATACCACATAATTATATAAAATGGTCTGATAGCAGAAACTAACAACCAGAGCATCTTGTCAAACAGAATTCACCACAGGTATCTGATAGAACATGACATTTCTGTAGTATAAATTGAGGTATTAATTATTTGGCTAGAGAGCTAACTCCATATTTAACAATAAATTGTTCTATTCATTACCCTAAAAAAATAAGTAATTTATAAAAACTGGACTGTACTTTTATGTATGTTTATATTTTAAAATATATATATATATATATATATATATATTCTAACTCATGTATTCATAATATTGTAAGTTATTGTTTTATATTATTAAATAATATTTTTGAACAGATACAGCGGATAATTTTTAAGCACCAACTCTGTCCTCGTCAATTTGCTGTAACATAGTTAGCACTCTAGTCAATCTATTACCTCCTCAATGGTACCTAGATCATGCTGAATTTGGTGCTAAGTTGCAATATGTGATAAAATTAGAGGTTGATATGACAACAAAAAAATTAGGATTTAAGAATAAATTAGAGTAGCGTATAGTGGTGTGGCCATGTCTTCTGCCTTAAAAAAAGTGCTTTATTTAATTTAAGATAAATATTTTATATAAAACATGTGAAAATGCTGTTATTTGTGTGTAAAATTATAATAATATCTTTTCTTAGGATAGTATACAGTAGTGAGCCTATTAAAAGTAATACTGTAATTGGTTACTCTATAGTAAAGGAAAATATTAGATCCCGTCAATTAAAGTTGCTGGACCACGCGCTTCTAATGCCTGATGACGAACCATTCAAAGAGTACGCTCTGTATGTTCCTCAACATGGGAAAATAAAACGAGGAAGTCAGAGAACCAACTTTCTGAGATACATCCAACAGCTTTTAGGGGATGAAGGAGGCATGATTACCTCTGATAAGCTGTCAGAGTTAGCCAAGGACCATTGTGGTTGGAGAAAGCTTGTAGTCGCCTGCTCCGCAGCCGACAGATGATGATGATAGTAAACATAAAAAACACAGTACTGACTGTATAAATAAGAACTCCCAGCCAGTTTTTAAGGGAAACTCTATTAAGCTTGGTTCCCACTAGGACGCAGTACAAGGACGTAAGCCGCAACGCAAGCAAATAGGTCGAATGCATTGTGTCATATTGCTAACCAGACTTTAAGGGGACACTGGTCCCAAAGGTGTCCCTATAATACAGTTTCCACTGTAATATTTATGCAGGTACATAACAAAGATGGAGGAATTTTCCCTCTTCTATACAAATATCCTAACTATCTAGTTTTCTAATTTGATGATTATTCTCCAATTTATACATGTATATGTTTCAAAGGTTTAATTGTTAAATTAATACATAAAACAGTAAAAAGAATATTTAAAATATTCAAAGTATTGAAAATATCAAAAATCTTTTTAAAAGATGTTCATGTTTTCTGAATAAATCTCTTATATTTATCCTTCCGATACGATATACACTTACTACTGTTTTTTTTTTACTTCGGCCATTCGGCAATGTATTCATTCACTATGTACAATCACAGGTCAATACATAACATTTTTTCTTGTAAATTTGACTCAATTTACATTAGTGTTAAACCTGTATAAAGGTCATATAAAAGGCAAACTGTTCCATACTGACACTATAAACATTAATAAGCAATACTGGTTGTAAAACAATATTGTAATATTACTACTTACTACTGTTTTAAGTTTGTTTTTATTATTACTTTGTTATTGTATGTGTATATTATTACTTGTTTAAGACAGAAAAGACGTTTAATATATAATTTCAATATAAATTGTAATAACAAAATGAGATAACAACGTTTATGAACCATCGTGGAACCACTTTCAAGATCAAACAATAATATACATAATATACCGTAAAACATCGAAAATAAGTCCATCTCTATATCAAGCCTATTAGGCTTCTTTTCACGATACTATGGGCTTCTTTTTCGAAATAGACTGTATTATAATGTCAAAGGAACATAAGTTATGATCGTGTTATTATACGGTATGGATATATTAATGACCTTGCAACCATTTTTAACCATGAACTCGTATATTTCTTCTACAACTTATTGTTTTCCAAATGCTACTTTTATTTCATCTTGCATCTTCTTGTCTGCTTCCTTGGCAAATATATAAAATTGGCAGAGAATGTTTTAAAAATCATATATGAAACGTCATTAATTTAATCTTTTTGCCATTAGATTTTGTATTAGAATTATTTAATTCAAGTTTAATGTACATTATTGATTTTTTTTAGTATCAATGTGGTAGTTATTAATAGTTCAAGGGTTTGAATTGTGTAAACATCGAGTATTTAGTGAATTTAATATAAACCAAGTCTTATTGTAGGCCTATGTAAGAGCACAAGCTCGTCCAGGGATGTCGGGTCGTTCGGTTCAAAATAATTCTAATCCTAAGGTGCCCTTTTCAAGTTAGAAACCAGCAGCGAAAGTGGTAAATAGGCCTCATGACAATTATTTGGAAAATTCATTCATCTACTACTATAAGGCCTACAGCTATATTTTCTTTTAAAAATCTTGGCTATGGACTAGGAACAGCGAAGAGTAAGACTCGTTCATCTTTTAAAATTACAGTACAAAGCTCCCGGCCCTTAAAAAAAAACATCAACAATACCAAAATTGATATTGCTTTTTATTTAATTGTGAATTACTATAAAATAGTGTATTTATGTAATTATTAAATAATATATACTAAACACAATCACATCTAACCCAATTCTGTGACAATAAAAAAAAAAGGTTTATCTGATTTTCCAACAGCATTTTTAGTCGCGTGGAAGCGACTCTATAGTTCACTATGTCGGTCGGTCGGTCTGTCTGTCTGTCTGTCTGTCTGTCTGTCGGTCGGTCTGTCTGTCTGTCTGTCTGTCTGTCTGTCGGTCCGGTATCACTATGCGTTTTATCGCTTTCTGACCTTATCTTGATATCAGTTTAATCTAGCTAGGTCAATTTTTCACAGTATATTCCTTATTGCCAGGAATCAATGTGGTTATGTTTTCACGGTGCGCAATAAAAAATTACGCGGTCTACGCACGATTTAACGAAATCACGTTTGTAATCATATCTTCACAACCATGAATCACAATTAAATAAAATTTGGTACTCATACATTTCAGGGCATAAATCATCATATGGCAATACAATTACGTGCGTAGCGCATGTAACGCATGCGTACGCGCGCTTAACATTTTCAAAATTTATTTTCGATGAAATAAGAGTACATTTCAGGCAATTTTAAGCGTTTACAAAATTGCCATGAGTGCGCATATTTTTGCGCGCGCACTGCGCGTTAAATGTTATTGGGCACTCTTTTTGCCCGATTTCTGTTTTCTTGACTTACTTTTCAACTCGAAATTACGTTATACGAGCACGTCGAAAGTGACAGGCTACGCACGTGTAAATTTAAAAAAAAATAAATGTTTTTAAACATTTCAACATTTTTAAACATGTTCAGTAATTTCGGTCAGTATAGTTCACTATGTCGGTCGGTCGGTCTCTCTGTCTGTCGGTCTGTCGGTCTGTCTGTCGGTCTGTCGGTCTGTCTGTCGGTCCGGTATCACTATGAATTGTAGCACGCGACTTAATGGCTGTTGGCCTTGTTTATATAATCTTGTAATATATTTAGGCCTATAACTTAGTTTACACAATTTTATTTTTATTTATTTTTGTCTGTAAATAATTGTATCTGATCATAATGTTATACTAGAAGAAAGAGATCGGCAATAATAAATAGCAATGTGTCGATTGGTCATGAAGGCACCAACTTCAATTTGTACACCAGGTATAATATAGATCACGCGTTTATTTATTATGAGTGTTGATATTAACTGTACGTGTATTTTGCCATATACTTTTCATTAAATCAATTTACCTTTACGTAACGTTATATTTTAGAATTATGAATGCTGCTTTATTAGTAGTATGGCCTGTGTGGTATATTACGGCGTTGTATCGTCTTCTCGTCTTTAAAATCGACAGCGTAGGACACTACGATGTCTTGCAATGTCCAGCAGATGAAGTGGTGCGCGCTGCGAGTTCTGTCTTACAACCTTATGAATTTAGTGTATGTATATAATGTTTGAAACATTAAATTAGTTAAATGTAATCCGTAAGTGCCTTGGAAAAAAAAGCTTGTAATATTTTGTATAGATATTTATAGTATTAACCGTACACAAATGTTTTTATAATAGCTATATTATTATAGGATAATATCAAATAAAACACTTTATCACATCATTTTTCCCTTTGTGTTACGTCATTGAATATAGCCTATATTCGTCTATTGATCCTTCTAATAATATAAGTTGTCAAAATAAAGTACCGGCACAAAAACTTCTTTTATTTTACGATATATAAATTTATATTATAACTTAACTTAACATACGAATGAACAGTAATCTTTTACTTGACCACCAGCAGATAAATATGGACACTGTAGGTAATAGGTCTTTACTGTATTCACTTCTGCCAAAGATTTTTATTTTATAATAATGGTCGCGTTTAGTCTGAACTACGCGCGATTTTATGAAATGTTATGATCATAAATTCGAAACCAGATATTTTCCAATACAGCACTGGTTTATAATATCAAAATAGTCAACTTTCTACAGAGCTTTACCATTTAAAATGCACACAATAAATGTCCTAAAACGTTGCCGGCCATTTTGAGCATTTCAAATTATCATGTCATTGTCCGTCTTGTTAGCGTCACGCTCGTATTATGCACGGCGTACAAAACATACTTAACGAGGCCATTTTTTATGAACTAAAACGAAACACAACATGCAATTTAAACTAATAATTCGTGCGATTACAGCGCCTCAGATGCCAAAAGGTGACAATGAAAATTATAGATGTACAATTTTTTTTCCGATCCGAAAAATCATCATATATTGCAAACTTATTTTTAGGATAGAGGATAATCATATTTCCATCACCGCATTTATAGGTTCTATAGAGCGATTTGGTTTAAACTTGGTAAAAAGAATAACACATGACGTCTTATACGTATACTTCAAGCTTAACAGATACAAACTGGAACGCCCACTCACTGGAAATATTAATAAACAAACAATAACTACTACAAACTTGTGGATCAAGTCTAGCGAATCACCTAACCGTAAAATGTACACACGCAACAATAGTGGACTAATCGTACACAGCATAAAGTTTTATTAGCTGGTCTAACTGATAAAAGGATGATGGCTTCCAATTGGCAGTGCAGTGCAGTCCTCTCCTACTCCAGAGTTTTATTCATTTTATATAGTCACATTGATATCAACTTCGTTTTACAATATGGATTTTGACGATGTTCTAAAACTTCTTGGCGACTTCGGTCGATATCAGAAGCGACAGTATGCCATGGTTTGCCTAATCGTCATTCCTGTTGCAATACATAGCCTATCGCATGTGTTTATCTCCGGTAGAACAGATCACTGGTGTGTCTTACCGGAGTTACAAAACTTTAATTGTACAAACAGTGATTCAGTCGAAAGGGAAGCATGTATCAAAATAAAACAAAACTTAGCAAGACCTAAAGATGATGTAAATACAATACCAAACGAAGCACAATGCTGGATGTATACGAGCGAAGACATCACGGAAGCACTTTTTACAAACAACGTATCTCGAGAACTTGACATTACATTGTGTACAAATGGATGGGAATACGATACCTCTCAGTACAAGTCAACTATCATCCAAGAGGTAAAGTCAAATATAGGTAGTTACGTAAGCATCTAAAATTGTGTTAATATTAGTAGCGTGACATCACAAACGATGCCTCATTTTGTGTTCCTTGTCAAGTCAATACGGACATTTAGGTTTTTCACAATTTAGGGAATGGTTCTTTCTCAATAGTTACTGTATAGGAATGCTTATAAATAGATGGAGAACTAATAAATAACTATGTGTGCAAGCCCACAACACGTTTTTTTTTTTGGCTGAAAGAACATTATTCGCTGCAATAGGCCTCAGCAGAGAGCTTATACATTTGGTCTGTTTGGCATAATATTGATTTGGGCGGTATGAAGGGAGTTACACATAAAGTCTTGGAAGTGTTGTTAGAAAGCGAAAAGAATGCATGTTATGATATCGTACCGGTAATGTTGGTAAAAGTCTCAAAATTATCTTGGATCAACACTAGTGGGATTAGGTGATAGAAATCATCTCACCACCACTAACCACTGGAATCAGTGTATTGAGCTTCGAACAATTATCTTAAATTTTATATAATTAATTAATTCCAAGCTGGAACTTTGACAAATTTTTATTTAATTTCCGGTCAACTAAAGGTCCAATTCTATAACTGGCTCAGTCGCGCTATACGTGTTTATTAATTAATCGAAATCGTAATTGGTTGCTAATAAAGAATCAACTGTTTCTGAAATACGAACCCCTATAAGAATTCTAGTTACGCGTTTGGTTTTTTTTTGTAATACAGGTTTCTAGGGACACCGTGTCGAACCAGGGAGATACCTCCCGTACAATGGTTAGAGCACATTATCTAGTATACAAACCCATCCGTTAACGACAAAATTATCACAGAATTAGCGTTTTTTTTTAGAAAAATATTCCAATGAGGGTTAAATGTCGACACTATTGTATGAGAGAATTTTAAGAGATATTGTACGCGTTGATGTGAGCTGAATGGCATACGGTGGTAGAAACTTTTCTGATTGGTTGATCAAATGACAGTTTGTCTTCCTTTGTGGTACTGCAAAGACTGCATTATGTGGTTGGGAACAGATTACTGGGACAGAATCTCCACTCACGCTCACGGAGGTTCAACTGTATTAACCATTTAAAAAAAGAAATGATTTGATGGTCACTTTATCATGCACGATTGAGTGAGATGCTTTCCGTGTTACACTTGGTAGTATAGGATAAATATAAATTGCAACGTTATATTGTCAGTATTATACAATAACATCTTTCATGAAATATTTATTAAAATGAATGAGTCCATGACTCTAATTTTTATGATGGTAGGCCAAATGGTATGAAATTTATAGCAATTAAAATTATGCCAAGAAAATGTCAATAATGTGTCAATATATTTGTTAAAATATCGAATAATAGTCATAAACTTGGCGCATACCGCGTTACTTACAAAACAAGACATTTCACTTCCGTATGAATGCATTGTGAGTATAAATGCCGGGGTCATCCAGTAACTAATCAAAACTCCAAACATTTCGTTTTATATTCAAATGACACACTGAAAAACCCGAACGTATCTTTTTAAGCTATATCAACCCTTTTTTATCAGCTAATCTTTAAACAGTAGTTAGATAGTACATCAAATTTAATTTAGGTTTACCGAAAACCAAACTAAGTGGGTCAGGTTTATCAAATCTACGGTGGCCTGTAAGTGTCACGGCAACTTTTTTTAAATATCACGGCAATTTACAAAAAAGCCACGGCAATTTACAAAAAAACACGGCATTTGAACAAAAATACCACAGCAACTTAAAAATGAAACACCATGGCTTTTTAAAAAAATTACCGAGGTTTATTTTGTAAATTGCCGTATATTTTTTTAAAGTTGCCGTGACGCTTACAGGCCACCGTACAAACCGCGATCGAAAGTATGAGTGTTCGCTCTGACGTCCTAATGATTGTGGTGATTGTATTTTTTCCTCTTTGTTTGTTATTACGTTGGTAGGTGACATTGTTAGAGCTCATGAAGACCCTGAATAAAATCTCAAAGTAGCCTACTGCACATTATAATATATAATTTCTTGGCAAATGATGCATGTGATACGATTATAACGAGTTACACAAATCAAAGTTAACTTAACGAATACCATGCACAATTGTAGAATCACTAGTCCATAAGAAATTCGGCGAATCTCGATTCACATGAGAAGCTGTTTATCCTGAATCTGGACGTTGACTAGATGTTATTGTGCACTTTAACGAAGAATTACTTTTTGTTGTGGATAGGAAAGACGACAATCGGCACAAAATAAGTAGAATACTAATGCCTTTTCAGAATGTTTGAATAAATAAAACATGAATGTTGAAAGATAGTTACAAGAAAGAGATAATAAACAATGATAATTTATTTTTAATTTTATTTGTATATGCTGTACAGCTCACTGCATGTTTATTAAATCATTTTGTAATGAAAATGTATAAACAAGAACGTTATTATATTATTACCAAATAGTATTTAAGTGTTTATCAATTGTAAACCATTATCTTGATTTTACCAGTTTCTGTTTTATAATTTCAGTTTGATCTTGTCTGTGAAAAGGCCGCAAAGCCATCGCTTTCACAGTCAATTTTTGTTGTTGGAACACTAGTTGGTTCACTTGTTTTGGAGCTTTAGCGGACAAGTAAGAGTATTTTAGCATTTCCTAACTGAACAGACGACCGGCGACGTATTGGTTTGTCTGTTGTTTTAAAATGTAGGGGTATATGTAGTTAGTAGATTTTGAATGGTCTTACTTATATATTATCATTGCGAAATTCATATGTCAAATTTTTTTGCAACTAAACGCTTATTTAATAGAACATTCCAATTATTTATTGTTTTGTGTTGTTATATCAAATGATAAATCCTTGTTGGTGCTATGAGCTAAATAACGAATGTTGTAACCGTACACATAATTCCATTGAATTGCTCTATAATCAAAATCACAGTTCGCATAATGTCACTCTTCCGTGACTTAAAAACCTCAAATATCTTTGACATAAACAAATTACAGACATCCCTTTTCATGTATGGACTTAACAATAAAAGAATTTTTTCTAAAGAATAATAAGCTGCACAGCTAGCTAAAATATCCGAAATGTAAATACGTCCAATATAACTCAGCCGAAACTTTCTAAAATCAATCATTCAACAGGACCCGTACTATGGGACTCCCTTAACAAGTTTAGTTACTTGACCATATTTTCATCACATTTAAATACAAATTCAAAAATACCTAATATCACAATAAAACCCATATTTCAACTCAGCTTTTACTCTTTGTCTCTAGTGCATGTACCGTCTGTAACCCCTCTTTGTTCCTGTATATTGATCCACATTTTACTAATAATGTTTTTCCTGATGGAACTAATATAAAAGCTCTTTGAGCTTATTTGGTCTGTTAGACACAATGACAAAACTATTTACAGTATTATGTTTATCATACTTATAAATATTGCTTTGTTCGAATAAAAGGAACTTTTTAAACATTAAACCGGTTTAAAATTAAAATTGGTAACAATCTGAAACATATATGATACAATGGGACTAGTGCAGACCATTGGTGCTAATAATGGAGCAATACAAAAAAAGTAAAGTAAAACTCTTGACTAATTGATTTGTTAAAATTATTTTACATAATATGCTATTTTAGCTATAACGCTAATTTAGAAAATGACTCTTTGGTTCATTCAATGTATTCACCGCACTAGTCCCGAACTGTATCTTGTTTGATAAATGACACTGTATTTGGGATTATAATTTATTACATGATGCAAATACGCATTTTTGTTATAATTTTCTTCATAGGTTTGGGAGGAAGCTTGTTTTGTTTTTAGCTGTAGGCTTGCAGTGTGGCTCTGGAATATTAACTTCCTTTGTGAAATCGTTTGCTGCTTACACGGCGTTGCAATTCATCACGGTGGCAGCAAACATTGCTGTTTTCATCACTGCTTTTGTTATAGGTAGGGTATTTATATATAGATATGCATAATATTCACTCAGTGCAGACCACTTAATTATATTATATATAGTAATTATTTAGATAATTATGGTAGATCGAGTTTATTGTATTTCCAACAAAGATCGACACAAAAACAGCTTGAAATAGTAGCTTGATGCTAAACATTGCTCTGCCTTACCTTTCTTTAGTCGATGTCTTTCGCGAAAGACAACAACAATAGTTTTACATTACATTCATGTGAATAATGGACGAACAAATCACCTTGTTTGGTCTAATCATTAATCAAGTGCTTCACTCGTTCAGTGCCCACCTTAACCAGATGAGACGCATAAACCAATACGTCTGAACAGGGGCTGCCATAAGTGTCAGCAGTTATGATTTCAAATGCCTAATGGAACCAAGCTTCATATATACATTATATACAGCACCCGATATTCCCAGATTATTGTCAAAGCTCTAACCGGACCAAACGTTGCTTGACTTCGGCGACCTGGCGAGAACCAATGTTTCAACGTGGTAAAGCCGTATGCCTACATTCATTATGCTTTAACGCTGACGAAAAATATAATTATAAACAATAGTTACTTTATTCCCGGAGCAACCCTTTAAAAGTTTAATGTAAGTATACTAAATGCCAATTTACACAAACGATCGTTAACGGTAAGCGGTAAGCGGAAAACAAAAATAGCCTATATAGAATCATGCTATTTCGTATGACATTTTACAAAACAAGGAGCGATTGAGTGGAAACCCGCTCATGATAGATACAAATTCTACCTGGGACGACAAGCACAAGGTTTTACACCTACCACTAACTGCTCGAATCGTCTGTATAAATTGCCCTTAAACTGTACTAAAATACACTATAATAATGGTAATCATTGTTTATCGATTACGATTATTATTATTGTTACGATTTACTATCGATTTACAGCTTGTGGCTAGTGTTCCTGGGCTATTATATTTTCTTTATTATACCGTAAGAGAAAGTTACCAAAACACTGCATAAATACCGTAACACTTTTTGCATATTTTTTTTTATTGTTTTATTCTCAAATATTCAAGTCCATAACAGGAGTTTTGCCTTTCCTTTGTAATCTATATATAAATTTACGATAATTTTCTACCATCTAGTCTATATATAAATTTACGTAAGGGCAAAATTCGGTAAATCGCGCGTTATTTCTAGAATGTTTACTCGATGGTATATAAAGTTGGTTCGTACTTTCGGTACTGATTTTAACCACCTGATGTAACCCTGTTTACTGTTTAAATGCCACACAGATTCCAGTAATAATAATAATAATAAAATTCTGGTTTTTATTATTTTGAATTATTTCACAATTTTTAAGACATATAATACAAGGGTTAGCCATGATTTTGTAATAAATTTCTAGGAATCACTCTGATGTTGGTATGGAAATGAGAAAACCGTAGCTCCGAAATTTCCTAACTTTTCACTCTTTCAGTTATCTCCTTACTACTGATTTATTCGTATTCTATTGAAATTATATCACTTAAACGTATTATTTGTAATGTCGACACCATCAAATCGCCCAAATCTTCGTAAAAATAAAAACAATCCTGGGCCGTCCACCGAGGCTGAAATACCTCGGCAACAACTGGATCTTAGCACAGGGCTTGACCTTCTGAGACAGGATATCGTTACGCTAACTGACAAACTGAGTGGACGGCTGGATACCTTGCTTTGTAAGCAGGATAAGTTGATTGAACGAGTGGTAGCGATGGAAGTTCGCCAAATAGATATGGAGAAATCGGTTACATATACATCAAAACTGATCAGTGAACTGGAAGAGAAAAACATGGATCTTACCACCAAAGTATTACATTTGACTACTGAAATATCTACTAACATGAAACCGACTATCGAGAGACTTGAAACGGAGATTATTAACTTAGAACGCTATTCCCAAAGTTTTAACCTGCGTTTTGGAGGTTTTCCTGAAAGTAAAGGTGAAAATGTGCATGACATCTTAAAAGAATACATAACAAATAGGCTGGACATACCTGTATAATATCGAATTAGCACATCGCACAGGGAAACACCCTAAGTCTGTGAATGATAAGCCCAGATACATCATCGCCAAGTTTGTTTACCGACCTGAGCGCCATCTTGTTCTAAAAAAGGCAAAATCAACAACAAAGGAAGGTGGGAATGTGTTTGTTCTGGAAGATTTACCAGCTGTTGATATAGCTAAGAAGAGAGCTCTCCGTGACGTAATGCATAAGGCGTGGAAGGAAGGAAATAAACTGGTCTTTCGCAAAGGTAGTCTGTTCATGAACGGAAAATTATACAAGTAGTTGGATGCAAGGCTTTACCGGTACTGTACATTAGCTGTTATTGATGGAGCGACGGCTGTCACACATAGTTACCAATTAGGCAATTATACGTGTACGTCTTACTTAGTATAAGTCGATTTGCTTTGATACTTATAGTTATACGGTATTTATTGTATTTGTATTTTGTATTAATATTTGTCCTCAGTGAGGAAATTCGGATTAGGCCCTCCACGGACCCACGGCAGCCAGCAGTGCAGCGCCTACCAGATTAGGCAATGAGAGTAAAGCATCTTGCCTAAGGATGCAATTAGTATGGTACAGAAGATAACCTCGAACCCATGCCTATCACATGCTAGTCCGATATTACCATTACACCATCACTCTCCAGTATATACAGCACCCGCCACGATTTATAGACGGTCTCCCATCCAGAACGCAACCGGGCCCAACGTTGCTTAACTTCGGTGATCTTACTCCAATGCAAAATAATGTCAATGGTGATTGCAATCATTGCTCAAGTTATTATGATATAGATTTGTTTAATACTATATATAGTTCAGAAACGTCATCTTACTTTTCAATATTAAACCTAAATTGTAGAAGTTTAAATAATAAGTTTGATAAATTTTGTAACTTTATTCAGTCCTTAAATCATAGTTTTACTCTACTTGCCCTAACTGAAACTTACTTAATTTTGATAGATTTAATATACGTTTATGCAAATGTATTGATTTGAAATGAATGTAACATTCCAATCTCAGTTCCACAAGTGTCTATTCCCTCAGGCGTCGTAAAGGCAAGTACTGCATACTCATAACAGAAATTCGATCCATTTTTTTTTTCAATCTGTGCTGCAGAGGTTGGATATAGATTTGTTTTAACGGATAATGAGCTAGCGTTTTCAGTCGCCGTATATTATGTACAAATCTTTATTATTGCAGTTAAACCACCCACGTGACATCATCACCCTTCCCTCGCTGGCATGAGTAGCATTGTAAAGCCAGTAGAGGATAGGCCTACGGTGCATCACATGCCCTAAACGCAGAACAACTTTTGTGGCTAGGGTTAGGAACCAACTTAAGTATGAATTGGCTCTAAGAAACAATTGAAAACCATTAGGCCTACTAATTAAGTTGAGTTAGATAATTTAATATTTATTGACGATTAAATCAAATTTATGATTTGCCCCGAATAGAGAGGTGGTTTTCACAAATTGTTTAACATTATATAAACATACGTCGTAGTGTATCGTTACATGTACTGTACTATTTCAATCGACTAGGACGGTGAAAGTTTCAATTACATCGCAATGTTTTACTGTGTTTAGTGGTATATTATTTGTAAAACATGAAAACAATTAATAATTCGTTACTAAATGGATAAAGAATATATTTAAAAATTGTTCCTCTTTGCACTCATCCTTTTCCCCATCCCTCAACCATAATGTTACATACAAAACACAAATTAAGTTTGTTTAAATTTGACTTAAACAATTGGTCTCATTTTGCAACAAGTTTCTCTTTCGGAAGTAATTTCCAGGGTGCTAATTTTAGTTGAGTACATAAATCACAGTGTCTTATCGTCTTCTCGGATTGTCCTGCATTATTGTACATTTGAAATCGTCAGTTTTTTAACGCTGAAATTATTATGTATTCGAGAACCATCTGTGGGCACGACTTAGATGGTACGCGAGCGAAGCGAGCGTACCATCTAGTTATTATAAATAATACAACAAAAAGAGTGAAAGTAAATTGAAGTGATTAACATTTTTTTTTTCATTCATTTATTTGGCACTTTGACCAGTGTAATGGTAAAACATGTATGAACATGTTAAAAGCTATCAAATACGCTAAATTAACAAATACATTATTGTTTTGTTAAACTAAAATAGGGCCTATGTTTTAACATTATAGGCCTAATAGAAAATTATTTTAGTTTTTTACAAAACAATAATTAATGCATTCGCTCAAATTCTTGACCGAAATTACTCTCTTTAAATACGAATAATCTCTCTTTTTCAAGATTTTTCCCAGAATCAGCACGGTGGTTGATTTCTCAAAAAAGATATGATGAAGCAAAGAAGATAACTGAGAAGGCAGCAACTGTAAACAACGTTAACTTGCCAACAGATTTTCACTTTTCTGAACACACTGTACGTATAATAGTTATTACATATAATCAGGTATATGAAACGTTATCGAATATTTCTTAATTTTAAAAAAATGATTGTTTATATTTTTGAAAATTTCCAGTAATAATAATATTCATTCATATACAAGACACAAAATGTTTTTTATTGGTTTTTCCTGATGGTAAAACAATTACAATATATACAAAGATTTCAACAACGAACGGATTTAAAGAGGCATAGAGACATTACAAACCACCAGAGTTGAATACTGCAATTAATTTATAAACGGTGAAGATGTATATGTATCTTATCCCGTATCTTTTTAAAAGTCAACATGGGCACATTTATCTTATTTCTTGGTTCTGGTATTCCTTGATAGACAATTGATAAACATTTGAAGATAAAAATGTATACACACGAAATAAGGGTATTTCATTAAGTTATCAACAGGAAAAGAAATGTATGTTTCCTTAAATGAAAACGCACCTTTCTATTTTGAGGTAAGCTTCTTTTTCTTCTAGCTATTCACTTGCTGAACTTTTATATTTTCAGGGTAAACCATCTTCACTCATGTCGTTTCTTGATTTATTTAGACCATGGCCAGTTTGTAAGTTTGATGTTTTTGTGCCTGTTGGACACTAGTTACTTTTTGACGACCTAACTTCTGAAAAACTAAATAGTTATTTTAAGAACAGACATTGGAAAATTACTTCCTTTGTCAAACTCGAAATTGGCAAACTAAAGCTGTCTAATACCTTAGCATCTACCATTGTTTGGAGAAGTTTGTTTGCGTGCTGTTACTGGAGTCTGTCATTTTGCAGGCCTTCTTCAAACTTCTTCAATTTCATTTCAATTCATTTCATTTATTTTGTCTCATAATACGATGGTAACGATCAATACCGTGACTATTTTTAATAATAATAATAATTGTTTAAATATTTAAATATTGTTTTTTTAAGGATTGCTGTTAATATCTCTTACTTTGGCCTCTCTCTGAGTACTTCTGATTTTGGCGTTAATCATTACATATCTTTTCTTGTATCTGGTGCTACCGAGATACCAGCCTATGCATTGATTATTGTAGCTCTGGACTATTTAGGACGCAAACGATCTTTATCAACAACATTGTTACTCGGTGGCGTTGCTTGTTTACTGACTATTTTTATTCGTAAGTAAACAACAACACCAATAATGATAATAGGCCTAATAAAAGAATTTATAATGCCCACAGCTGCAGTACATACATGTATAAAACCATTTATTTTAAAGAATGAATAAAACAAGTTAAAATTCCATAAAGGTCTCCGACAATTAGTGATACTAAGGTAATTAAACTGTTTGTTTAAAGGATTTGGTATTTGCTTCCATAGTCAAATACAGAATTAGCTTTCGAAAGTATTACCTTTCGAATTCCAACGTAAAAACTTACACGGATACCTTTCAGTAGTTTTAATAGACTACATTATTATAAGAATGAGGACAGTAACATTTTAACACATTAAGTCATAATAAAAGTCTATGTAATTTAAACAAGTCACCAATAGATAATAAGTCTAGCACTTTCAATCTATACAAATAAGATGTGTCCCAGGAGCCTTTCTAAACATCATAATCCTTGTTGCTTTCTTTTGTATACGTTCTATTCTATTAATTAACTTCTCAAATGGTGACCACATTGAAGATCTTGTTGTACGCGGTAAACTTTTCCATAACATTCTCCAGCTGTCCAAAGTCTGATGGGACTCTAAGCAGTATAGTATCATCTGATGATCTAAGTGAGCCAGCTGGTTAATACGATACAAGATTCTACTCAAAATAATAATAATTTTGAGCAATATTCTGTAGTGCTTTAAATGTGGTTATGAGTAATTCATACTTAGTCCTGCGATGAACTGGTAGCCAATGAAGAAGATCTATGAATTAAAAGTTCGTCTTATTATTGGTGATTCGTACTAGAATCACCTATTGATTTTCTAAGAATAACTATAGTAAGACATTATTACTGTGTTTTGTTTATACCAATAATTGACTTTGTAATATATTTTTTATTTTGTTGAAAAGCAATAGGAATAGGACGACTGACAGTAGCGATGGTAGGAAAGTTTGGAGTAACCGCTGCATTCGGTATTATATTTTTCTATACTGCAGAGCTCTATCCAACTAATATACGGTTAGAAATATTTTCTTCTGTTTAGTGTTTATATCTAGTCTAGTTCAATTGAAAACAAGTTAAATACTGTGTTAAACGACCAACTGTTCTAATAATTGTAATTGTATATTCGACGTCATGAGGTGTAGACTTAAAGCACATAATCTTTTTACTCCTCTATTCAACTCATACAGAAGAAAACAATGATTCTCGCCATCATTTTTGGAAGCGACTCTATAGTTCACTATGTCGGTCGGTTGGTCGGTCTGTCTGTCGGTATGTCTGTCTATCTGTCTTTCGGTCTGTCGGTCCGGTATCACTATGCGTTTTATCGCTTTCTGACCTTATCTTGATATCAGTTTAATCTAGCTAGGTCAATTTTTCACAGTATATTCCTTATGGCCAGGAATCAATGTGGTTATGTTTTCACGGTGCGCAATAAAAAATTACGCGGTCTACGCACGATTTAACGAAATCACGTTTGTAATCATATCTTCACAACCATGAATCACAATTAAATAAAATTTGGTACTCATAAATTTCAGGGAATAAATCATCATATGGCAATTCAATTACGTGCGTAGCGCATGTAACGCATGCGTACGCGCGCCTAAAATTTTCAAAATTTATTTTCGATGAAATAAGAGTACGTTTCAGGCAATTTTAAGCGTTTACACAATTGCCATGAGTGCGCATATTTTTGCGCGCGCACTGCGCGTTAAATGTTATTGCCCGATTTCTGTTTTCTTTACTTACTTTTCAACTCGAAATTACGTTATACGAGCACGTCAAAAGTGACAGGCTACGCACGTGTAAATTAAAAAAATATAAATGTTTTTAAACATTTCAACATTTTTAAACATGTTCAGTAATTTCGGTCAGTATAGTTCACTATGTCGGTTGGTCGGTCTGTCTGTCTGTCGGTCTGTCGGTCTTTCTGTCGGTCTGTCTGTCAGTCTGTCTGTCGGTCCGGTATCATTATGCATTGTAGCACGCGACTTAATGGCTGTTGGCCTTGTTATTTTGGCATTGTTATAATCTAGTTCTTTTTTATTGTAATGTTTATATGTTCTTCTTTCCATAATGATGATGATGTAATGATATGATATGAATGTATCTTTGTCAAACTAAGAGACTGCTTTATTCATTGGCAACAGGTCAGTTGCTGTTGGTATTTGTTCAACATCTGGTTGGATTGGAGCCATCCTATCACCATATATCCTCCACCTGTCAAAGTATTGGGCACCACTTGCAATGTTAACATTCAGTGTATTAGCCATTTCATCAGGAGTACTTGTTTTACTTTTACCCGAAACTGCCAATAGAAAGTTACCAGATACAATGGATGAAGTCACACAACTTAGAATGTAAGGGTTTGTTTGCAATGTTTCAAAATTTGCATTCAGAATGTACAAATATAGCGCAGTCATTAAAACATAATGGGTTCAGTAAGATGTCTAATCTATCAGGGCACGAATTATGATTATTATGTGTAATTTTTTGTTTTGTGTAATTATAAAGTTAATATTTGCATAAATTAACTAAACAGCGCTAGTAACAGCATGTTGCTTTGGTAGGTCTCTGTGTGTGTGGTTTATCTTCTTTCTAAGTTTACAGCTTCGTTTCGATCAGGGAAGACGTGTAGACGTATGCCTATGTTACTGGACTACGATCACTATTGAATATCATGGTCTGAACAAACATGTTAAAACGTAAAATAGCTATGTTATGTTAAACTAACCAGCCGTACCTTGGGTGTATTTGTATAATTTCTTTCACTTCATTTTCTACACTTTTTAATGTCCATTAATATTAATTAATATTAACGTTTTATAATTTATTTTCAGATCTGTGACAAATTATCGTCAGTAGAATTAGGAGAAACAGAAGCTTTGACACAAACAACATTGATATCATGAGATAGGTTACACCGACGTACCATGATTGAATTCCGTAAAAACGTGAAAAAACAGCAGTTCCCAAAAAAAAAAAATCCAGTCTCCTGTGGCTTGCTCATAAAAGCAATTGGGGTGATAAGGTTTATTAAATATTCAACGCTTTTACACTGTGTTTTAATCAACATTATGATGTTAATTTGTATCAGTACATCTAGGTATTTTATAGAATATATCCCAAAAAAATAATGAAAATCCATATAATAGGTTTAATTTAAGCGCATTTTGTAAGTATTTCACATGATTTAAATTTAGACTTGTTTTTAGCGTTATTTAATTTTCTAAAAAGGAGAATTGATGCATATTCTAATGAATAACATGAGAATAGGCAGCAATTCGCCTTTATAGAAAATTAAATTTCAAATTTATAAAATGTACGCATATTTAGAGTATTGGAAAATATAATCAAATTAGCCAATTATTGCATTGTTAATGATTTAATAATACACTGTATAATGGTTATTGATGTACATACCGTATATTTTATTTTAATGTATGGATGATGTTGCATGAGACACTTTGTATTAATAAAAAAAAGCCATAACATCAAAATATGAAAAGAAAAAAAAACAAAACATCAATTTTTTTAATGATATGTAACAGTGATATACTAATTCTAATTAATTTATGATGTACTGAAATTGAAATAAAGTTTAGAGAGTGAATCTCACAAAAAGACAAACAACTACAGCCAGCAATTTGTTTTCTTTCAAAATACAATACAATATATATATATATATATTAAATAGCCTATATAAATGCGTGAACGTGATTGGTTGAGTACGATGATATTGACTGAGTAATTTTCGAGTAATTATCGTGTCCCTGTCATTAAACATATAAAATATCCAGCAAATTCTCCTGTACGATGATATTGACTTTGTAATTTTCGTGTGGCAACACTCGCGTTTAGCGATAAATAAGTTAATAAAAGTAATAAAACTCATCTAATGGGACTTGAACTCGCGATGAATTGCTTGAAGACATTAATCAACTAAACTATTTAAACTATTCATACATAGCGCCCTCATTTGTTATTAGTCCTCCCTAGATGTGACCTGATAGTAATATTATTGTTATTATGTAGGCTTATTGATGGAAATCCTACTGTTAATTTAAACGACCTAGGCCTAAGTGAAGATTTTATTGCCAAGGAATCATTAATTAGTAATTATCTGTATATTATTCTTCAGTGGTCTATTGTTTAGGACATCTGCATATCAGGCAGAAGGTTCCGGGTTCGAATCTCGGTTTGGGCGATCACAGATTTCCTCATCTTTAAATTAATTAATTAAATTTCAGTATATCACCGGGCGGTATAGAATTTATTCTGTGCCTGTGATGTTTATAATATATATCTACTATATATCCCTGTTCATACTGTTCATGTTGATTTTATATTTGCAGTAGAATAAATTAAATTTTATATTAGTTTAAGTGAATATTTTATGGCAAAGGAATCAACGGTCATTTTTCGCAAAGGTAAGGTGAATTAGGCAGTCTTATTACTTAGGCTAGTCGACCCATAAACTTTGCTACATATTTTAATATAGCAGATGTAATATATAGTTCCTCGAGAAAAATATCATTCCCTCGAGGCAATATCTGTATAATATAAACATTTGCAGTAGAGCAGAATCAGTGTCGTGAAATAAACCTTTATTTTTAAAAGTAATGCTACAGGAATATTTTTGTAGAATAAGATAGGAAATCCATCAAAATTGACTATACACAATTATGTAAAATTGAGGCATTTCTCTTTTTAAAAAAAGTATATAAATTTTAATCATAAGAACAATCAATTTAACACAATTTAAAAATACCATTTTATTAAAAATTATTACCCAGTTAAATGTGTGTAAGTCATTGAATCAAAATCAGTAAAATTCCAATCTTATAACATTATGAAAAAGTTATAGCATCAAATTATAATACTTTGTTTTTAGATTGTAAAAAAGTAAGTAAGAATCTGCATCATTGTATATTTATTATATTCCGTTATTTTTCATTTAGTTGGATAAACTTGAAGTTGAAAGATTGAAGGAATTCAATTTAAGTGCTGGTGTAATACAGATATGGTGGAGGAAGATCCTGGCAACCAAAAGTAAACAAGAGGTCAAGCAGGTATTGATTGTTGTAATAGTGTTTTGCCAAATATCTTGCAGGCATCATGCTCTTACCAAACCAAGCCACAGAAGGCTATTGTAACATTAAAATAAATGTTAACTTTTATTCATTTTAACATTTTTTAAATTAAAATAAATGTGTTTATGTACTGTAAGATGCTCAGAGACTTATGATATGTTGTAGGTGTAGAGTTTGGAAGGTGAGAGAAGATGTAAAGACACAATATGAGGCAGCAAGTGTAATGCAGTATGCTATGATTGGATATTCAATTCATTTACATCAACGCAAGTTAGAGGAATAATTAAATGAATTGGATTCACACGAGGTAGGCCTTTACTTAAAACTCTCAATTCTCAATCTATGCTGCACCAACACACTTAACCATGTGAAGTATGTTTCTTCATCCTCGTTTACATGTACTTTAATGATTTTGATATAACACATCATCATTGATTATGTATTGTGTTATAAAACTAATAATGTTGAATAGAGAATATTTTACTAAGATATTGCATGTTCTTGCTTCCACCAATCAGTTAATGTTTAACTCATGAAATATTCTCACTATTCAATTCATAAACATTCAGTTTATGATTTTTATACCAATCTAATATTTTTTTTCTTCATACAATTTAACATTTATTTTTACCAGTTTTCTGATTCTGATGTGTAAGATTACAGTGCTGAACAATCACAACAAAACAATAGCATATTAACAGAAGGTATACTTTCAGCAGTATCACTGGATAATGAACCTCGTGACAGTAACCTGTCAATGATTAGTTCAAGCAATGGCAGCAAAGAAGTTGATGAAAATAGAGATACATGTACCAGTAAAGGCAGCAAAGAAGTTGAAGACAAGAGAGATAAGTTTACCAGTAAAGACAGCAAGAAATTGAGGGTGTCACGAAACCTAAGACCACGAAAGGTAAGACCCCCTAAGACCTAAGATCGCGAAAGCTAAGACCCAAGACCTAAGATTACAAATATTTATCTTTCGCACCTGCCTTGTATTTTAACTCCCAACATTTATTCTGAATACCACACCTTAGAATTGGCACTTTCATGAAAAAGAATCACATAAAAAGTAACAAATACATTTTTAAATTGATGATTTTACAGACGTTTTTCTCGCACACAAAATGACTAGCCTACAGCACACTAGAAGTAGGCCTACCCCCCATGTTCAATGTTTTTGTTTTTATGGAACGTCAAAAGAGCAAAAATTATATAGAGGGCTGAAAACTCTGTGGAGTCCATCTACAGTGTGGATGGAACAATGTAAAATTAAAATTGTAATGATAATAGTATAATCATGCAAGTACGAAGAAATAAATACTGGCAAATAAATTTTAACTTAAAAATTATGATAAGTTTTTTTGTTTCGTTTTCTTTCTGTTGTTATACTTGTACTATTATTGTTGCTCTTTTGGCGATCCATAGAAACAAAAACATTGAGCATGGGGAGCTCGAGGAGTTACATTACAGTATACAAAGAAACACGTCTGTAAAATCATGATGGGAAAGGATTTATTTATTTGTTATTATGTGTTTCTCCTTCTGAAAGTACTTATAAGTCCTAATTTTAAAGTGTGGTATTCAGGATAAAGTTAGTCAACAAATTTGGAGTCAAAATACAAGGCAGGTGCGTAAGAAAAACATCATCTGAACCAACACATTGGAGTAAATATATACCAACAAACAACCCGTCAAGTTTGTTTGTTGTGAAGAAAAAATATACATTTACTCAACGGGCGAAAATAATGTGAGTTTATCTATGTTTTGCGGTAGTATTAAATTATATTTATGGTAATAAATGAAACCTACTGTGTTTAAAATTATGTATGGATAAACAAGTATTGTTTTTAAGCTGTAGTATATCTTAGAATTTGTAATCTTAGGTCTTGGGTCATAGCTTTCGTGATCTTAGGTCTTATGGGGTCTTAGCTTTCGTAGTCTTAGGTTTCGTGACACTCAAGAAATTGAAGACAATAGAGATAAATTTACTAGTAAAGATAACAAAGAATTTGATGATCAAACACCCGATTCTGCTACTGTCCACAGGTGCTATCTCTAAAACTATAGCAAGTTATACACGTTGCTGTCTGCTATAAATGCTGTACTTTTAACACACGGTACACTGTCTGTAGCACAGTGTGTGTTGACAATTTACAATGATGTACAACCATAGGCAGGTTTTCGTACTGCCATGCAAGAATGGATAGGTGTTTTCCGCCGCTTTTAGGCATTCTAGTCAATTATTGTTATTATTATACGAATTACGTAATTAGTCTAGTAGCTCATCTACCTTTTTAGCAGGGCATAATGAATATTGTAGCTAGGCTAGGCCTACTAGACTAGCGGGAAATCAACCAATTATTTGGTTGGATACGAGTTTAGGGTAGGAAGTTAAGTACGAGTTGGCATGGGTACGAGTCGACCAGGGGTGAATCGACCAGACTACACCCGGCCGCCCTACTAGAGCATAGGCTACAGGCCTGCAGGAATGTGAAATCTGTCCTAGCTATAGGCATAGGCCTACATTGGGACGCCCAAAAAAGCCATTCTATGAGCATAAAAAGGCCTCGTAGAGCCAGACATGTTAACATATACTACACAGTACTAGTACGTCTACCATTTATTATAGTTCCATGGTACTATAGCAGGGTAACTTAGCACTTTTTTTGTGCACTTTGTGACAAAAGCACCAAATTCGGCACAAACCTTCTTTAGGGTATATCTAACAATCCTAGAAGGGGTGCCCAAAAATCGGAACAATTTAACGACGTCATTTGGACCACGCCCTTTTTTTAGTATTACCTAATTATGTGAAAACTTAACTCTTCGTATATACATACCAAGTTTGGTATCAAATTAAAACTCATGACATGTACATTGCAATACACACATAAAAAATATATGATTTTTCTTCAGACGGAATATATAGGTCAAATAATGTAATTTTCTGTCATATTGAAGGGCAACAACATTTATTTTTGTAATAGTACTAATATATATTTATCCAGTACCAGTTACTTTCCTTTAACATAATATTAGGAACCACTGAAAAAAAGTATATAAAGCATATACTGTATCAAACTTGGCTCAATAATCACTGGACTAATTAAACAGACAAAAGACCATTTGACAGACAATTATGGCGTAGGCATCCATAACAATACATAGAGGTGATTATCAACTTTACTTTTACTTTTTATTATTTATCTGGAAACAAACACTTATAATGGTACAGAGTTGCTAGATGACGAACAAGTTCCACGGCGTGGGTAACAAGACCAGTGCACTGCTGAATGGCACTAATTGCAGTTCCCTGAGCAAAAAGGCAACTTTTTGCAGCCACACTTTAGCAATCCCTACATGCCTTGGATGCTTCAGGTAGTATTGTCCAGACTGGTGTCCATGTACTGCCGGTTTTAGTCCAACCAAAGTCTTCTGTTGATGGAGCATTCTGCTGTGGCTGTAGACTGGTGTTCCAAATGCTTGCTTGGTATATGGATCTGTTGGAATGCTGTAAAAGTGCATCCTGCAATAAACAATTTAAAGATTGGTGTTACCTTTTAATGAAAGAAAAACATGAACCTGATAATAAATTATTAAACGACAATTGACAATTATATTGAAGCTCCCCTTACCTGTGTAGGAGGAATGTTGTCCATTGTCCGTGCCTTTCTTGAAAAAAGATCTTGTCTTAGCTTAGTAACACTTCTTAAAGTACTTGTCTTGTCGTATAGATGACATGTAAACTCCTCTAGCAACTGGAATTGAGATGAGTTGACTCCTAGAGATGTGAAAGGGTGATGTGCCATGAAAAGAAAGGCTTCTATGACTGCTGGAAATGAGTTCCACGTCTCCCATGCGGAGTGTTTTGCTTTTCCGAAGAACTGGGATGTAGTATCGGACCCAGTAAATGCATGAAAAACTGGCAGCCCTCTTGACTTATCTCCTCCTAGGTTATGGCAGATGGTATTTATATTAACATATTGGAAGTGCTTACCCATGCCAAATGCGACCCAGATACACGTACCAGGATAACAGGCTATTAGATTGCAGAAAATACCAACCAGGATAACAATGACATCAGTATCAACTGTACGCACCAAAATAACCCTGCTACCTTTCTTTAAGGCATCATCAATGTGAAGGCACATCTTGGAGTCGGCCTCTTCATGGTCGCAGATTGACATAGGTTGAGTAGATGTCAACATACAACAGACTCGCCTACAGGACATATATCAAGAATTATTTACTAATTTAATATGCCTTTTTAATGAATTATTGGTATGAAACTGTATAAGTAAATTAATCGTTTGGTTACAAACAAAATAAATTAGTAAGTATCATAATAAAACTTACCTGATGCAGTCAGAGTAATTATGGGTAGACACCTTTGTAGTTAAAAAGTTCAATAACTCCCTAAATAATTCCCTGGAATCTTTGTTTGTCCCCCAACTTTCCTCCTAACCCCTTTTCCTCTTTTTTTTCCTGTAGACTGCTTAAGACTATCTGTTCTGTAAGTGTCCCACACTATATCAATTCTGTTACTATTCTGCAGCTGCTGTCTGGTCCACGGTAGAAAGACCTGTCATACAAATGATACAAGAATAACGATTCGCATATAGAAGTGACCAATTATGTGGTGGTTAAACAATAGATACAATCCTGAATGCAAAGAAATGTACTCACCTTATCACCGTAGTCATCAAATGTAAATGCATGGTTGCTGGAAAGAGGATGGACAATAGCAGCTCCGTCAAACACCTTTAGGTCAAAATATGTAGGAGGTTCAGGCTGGCCTTCAGTCTCCAAATGCTGTAGCAACTCAGACTTCTTAGTTGGTAGTCGAAGCTTTCCATTTACTGCCAAAGAGGGTGGCCATGGCTGGTTTTCATGCATGAAGAAGTCTTCCAAATCTCCATCACGAGATTGACTTGCAATATACAGTCGACTGAATAGGCTGCAGTCACTTTTTAAACTCTTAACTTGTTGCTTTGTTTTGGACACTGATTTTGACCATGGTGTGTTGAAGAACGGCAGCTTATTCTGTTTGATGGCTTGTTGAATTGCAACACTTCTGTCGAGAATAACTTCCTTGAAATATTTTTGGTACTGGGTAGAGTACCTACATCGTGAATTGTACGAACTATCACTACTGCACTTTCATTGGCACAATCTCGAGCATCCAAGACAATTATCGAGGAATGGGTTGCCTGTATTGCTCAGGGAACTGCAAGTGCCGTTCAGCAGGTCTTTCTTGCACTGGTCTTTGTTACCCATGCCGTTGAACTTGTTCGTCATCTAGCAACTCTGTACCATTTTAAGTGTTTGTTTCCAGATAAATAATTTCATAAAAGTAAAGTTGATAATCACCTCTATGTATTGTTATGGATGCTAACGCCATAATTGTCAGTCAAATGGTCTTTTGTCTGTTTAATTAGTCCAGTGATTATTGAGCCAAGTTTGATACAGTATATGTTTTATATACTTTTTTCAGTGGTTCCTAATATTATGTTAAAGGAAAGTAACTGATACTGGATAAATATATATTAGTAGTTCTATTACAAAAATGAATGTTGTTGTTCTTATAACTACAATGTTCATAACATAGCTCAATATTTGATTGAAATCCCCTTCAATATGACAGAAAATGACATTATTTGACCTATATATTACGTCTGAAAAGGAATCATATATTTTTTATGTGTGTATTGCAATGTACATGTCATGAGTTTTAATTTGATACCAAACTTGGTATGTATATACGAAGATTTAAGTTTTCACCTAGAATTACGTAATAATAAAAAAAGGCGTGGTCCAAATGACGTCGTTAAATTGTTCCGATTTTTGGGCACCCCTTCTAGGATTGTTAGATATACCATAAAGAAGGCTTGTGCCAAATTTGGTGCTTTTGTCACAAAATGCACAATCTTCATAAAAAATGGAAGTTAGCAACCCTGCTACTACGGATCACTACTAAAATCTAGGTCTAGTCTAGTAGGCTAGGGTAGGGTTCCAGTAATTTCGGTCGCGTTTTTTCAGGAGGGCATGTGAGAGGTGAGGTAGGTTAGCCCAGCTAGGCTAAACTAACATGTAAGTAGTATTCTAAAATGGGATGGGAACGAGTCGGCATGGGGGTACGGGTTGATCTTTATCCGTATTCTAGGGTGCTGGTCAACCCGTAACGTACCCATGTCAACTCGTACCAAACTTGGCTAACTCGTACCCAAATAATTGGTCAACTCGTACCAATAGCTTTATAGCTTTATTGATAGCTGGGTTCAAATCTAGGTTGGGACGGTTTTTTCTCATTCTAAAACAGATTTCCTTATAATAATAAAATAATATCGACCTATGAATTTAACTGTAATATTGTATTGTATACATAATATTAGTAGTAATAGTAATTCCCTTTTGCATTTATTATTTTAATAAATTTTACGGTTACCCCTTAATTATACTATACTAGTATAACTTCCTTGTTATATTTTACAATATTTTCTTCATAATTCAACAATTTTTTTTCACAGCTAATTATCAAACTGAATCATCACACACCAAATCTCATGACATCTCTAGTGTATTTCTCCAAGCTAATCCAGCTACATGGTATTGCCTTGAGGCTAAACTACACTGTATACTGCTGGGCACTACCATCATTCCTGGCCCGTCAACCTGGACCACATTATGGTCCAACACAGTCGTGTACTACTGATTCCAAATAGTGAATTACATCCTGTGGTCAAGGATTTATTTGCACTTATGCTTATTTCCTCCAACATACAGAGTACGTAGGGCTTTTAATTTGCTTTTATACCTGTTAATTAAAAAATCTGTTATGCCTATTGTTGCATAAAGATCAAATTTAGACTGTAAATACTGGGATGATCACCCTAAATTGTCTTTTTCATTTAACAATGTTATATTTCACAGCCAGAAAAAAGCATACAGAGTTTTTTTTATTCCTAACTGTTGAATTGCATCCCAATACATGGTACCTATTGGTATTATATCTATAAATATAAAGTACTCTCTTATAAATAGATGTATCTCTCCAAACTACTCCAACTACCTAATATAATGGTTAGTTTTCTGTGTTCGCTGGAGCGCAAAATTATAAACAAGACATAGCCGTTTTATTAGTTACCCACCACGTGAAGACGACAATGACCGGTCAGAGAGAGAGAGAGAGAGAGACAACCATGTCTACTAGCCTACTAGACTATAATAGGGCTACTCTAGCTAGGGGACCTACCTAGGCTACTTACTAGATATGGGTGTATTGATTTGGGTTTATGGCCTAAAAGCTAGAACAACATTATCTCTAATCTCCCTCCCCTGTCTCACGGGGGCCCCATTGAATCTCTTTGCCTTGATGGTACGACATATGACTAACCTTTCTAGCTAGGGACCTTGCAAACAAATGCCGCGCAAAATGCACAGCAGCCATTTTAATCCAAAACAATGTTATTTCGTTAAACAATTAAATTAGAAGTGAAAATTACACTTTAAGTGTTTTGAACTGTATATTTAAGGTTATATATACTAGTTGTATTACTAATCGTTCTTCGTAAATTGGAAAATGCCAATTTTATTGTCCACAAAAAGCTCCGCACACTTTGTTAAAGCTCATGCATAAATTATTCATGAGCACCTAATTACTCTAGTAGCTAGATCAACTTTCGTATGCACTTTGAGGTCCAGATAATTTGACTTCAGAAATTGGTTTAGGGTGGTCAAACAATCATATTTGGCTTGGTTACACATTTTGAAAATGTGGCGAAAGGTCAAAAGGTCAAGGTGAAAGGTCATAAGACCAAACATAAATATGTCCTTAAATCTCAGCAACCACTTGTCACAACGAGGTAATTTTGGTCTTAAATTAATCAGAAGGCATGCATTTATATTCCATCTAATGGGGCATTTAAGTCAAAAATGATAAGAAATGCCATTTCTGACCTTTGACCCACATACCAGGGCATCTTCATATCTCATAAAGTACAGGTCGTAGAAACTTAAATTTGGTATCAAATTGTTCGAAATATACATATTTACATTCATTGTAATAGAAAATGTGGTTAAAAGATGAACAGAAATACTCTTACTAATGTCTCAAACAAAAAACATATCTAAACAACTTATCCTTAGACAGTAATGTTATGCAATAACTGATACTTTAAATTGTTTTAATTTCAAGTACTAGTTATTGCTGTCCCCGAGGACATTTTGATAGAAACGTTAAGCTCAACAGTTCTTTTCAGAATGCTAGAAGTAACTTGCCATATGTATCCGATTAAACGCCCCTGGCATTTATTGTTCAAAATGGTTTTTAGGGGGAAAGGAGGAATCTTTATTTGGGGTATAATATGGTAACATGTATAATCAAATAAATACCACCTAGATTGGAAAAAATACTGCACAATTAATATCAAAAAGTGATAAAATTATGTCAAAAAGCTTGGTAAATTGTAGATTATGGTAGTTAATGAAATGTGTTGACGTGATACAATTATTGTGTAAATGCATGTGGCATGTTTATTCCACATGGTGTTCTATTTGAGGGAATGGTGGCGTTTATTTGAAGGAATACTCTAATATTAATAATTGTATTTCGTTTCTCAACTGATAAAAGGTACTTTACATGATTCGTTTTCCTCTTTATGCTTTTTAACGAAATGTTTCTGTCTTTTAAAATAAAAGTGATAGATTCCATTAAATGGATCTTCACCTCCAGGTGCCAGTATAATGATATAAAACAATGACACATCATTATCCTGACACGATTGCACTCATAATGGATCTTCATTCTATCATCTATTTGTTTGTAACTACAATTTGACAACAATCTTTTGCATAGTTTTAAATGCCAATACATAGTTTCATTACTATTGTACAATATGTCCAGCTTTCCTGAAAACACCCTTGTGTACTGTAGTACAGTGTTGTAGTATGATTTTATCATGATAAACTTCTGATGCTTTTATTGTCAATGCATTCAGTACCTAAAACATGTCAAAGTTTCTAGTGGTATTGATAATAAATCTCCAGAAATATATATTGTTTTATTATCTACACTGGGAACAGACGTGTATATGTATAAGTTTTGTCGTTGACATTCAAAACTAATATGCAACAGTGTTACGTAATAATGACAATGACTTGGTCTATTATTGTGGTCTCCGATACCTTTTATTACATGATTGTACTTCCTCCAGGATAGAATGAGGTTTAATCCCGTTATTATTCTTATTATATAATATATATTTTTTTTATATATAAACAAATCAGGCAAAGAACATTAATTCTAAACCGCCCGGTGATATACTGAAATTTAATTAATTAATTTGAAACGATAAAGATGAGGAAATCTGTGAGAATGAGAAAAAGTCGCCCCAACCGAGACTCGAACTCGGACCGCCTGCTTGATATGCAGATGTCCTAACCATTAGACCACTGGGGCTTTCATGGTATTGTTCGAACTCGATTGGATAGCGACTCTTTAACATTCTCGGCGTGGTACGGCGGAACAGCACTATTCCTCAGTTGTACGCACGCGCACCAGAGATCAAATTGATACGACCTCATCTTACATAGAGTATTTTTATTCACGAGGCGGGATCTCCGAAGAGATACTTTTATATATATAAACAAATCAGGCAAAGAACATTAATTCTAAACCGCCCGGTGATATACTGAAATTTAATTAATTAATTTGAAACGATAAAGATGAGGAAATCTGTGAGAATGAGAAAAAGTCGCCCCAACCGAGACTCGAACTCGGACCGCCTGCTTGATATGCAGATGTCCTAACCATTAGACCACTGGGGCTTTCATGGTATTGTTCGAACTCGATTGGATAGCGACTCTTTAACATTCTCGGCGTGGTACGGCGGAACAGCACTAGTCCTCAGTTGTACGCACGCGCACCAGAGATCAAATTGATACGACCTCATCTTACATACAGTATTTTTATTCACGAGGCGGGATCTCCGAAGAGATACTTTTATATATATAAACAAATCAGGCAAAGAACATTAATTCTAAACCGCCCGGTGATATACTGAAATTTAATTAATTAATTTGAATTTATATATATATATCTGGGGTGTATTTATTTTGATTATACATGTTACCATTATTACACCCAACAAAATAAACGCCTTCCCTGAATAAATAAATGCCCGAGGCTTTTATACGGGTAACTACAGTAAATTACTTCTAGCATTCTCAAAATGTTCGGGGGTAAACAATAATTTCTAGCATTATTATAAGCAAAAGTAGGCCTACAATTATTACAAACAGTAAAGGATTTGTTTTAATTCCTACAGTATAATGAAATCATTAGGCATCAATTATTGCATAACATTACTGTCTAATGATAAGTTGGGTAGATATGTTTTTCATTTAAAAGATTAGTAATTAATAGTATTTATGATCATCTTTTATCCAAATTTTCTGTTAGAATGAATGTAAATATGTGTATTTCTAACAATTTGATACTAAATTTAAGTTTCTACGACCTGTACTTACAGAGATAAGAAGATGCCCTGGTATGTATGTCAAAGGTCAGAAATGTCATTTCCGGTCATTTTTTACTAAAATGTTTCATTAGACTGAATTTGAATGTATAGCTTCTAAACATTTTGAGACCAAAATTTACTCGCTGTGACCAGTGGTTGCCGAGATACAAATACCTATTTGTGTTTATTCATATAACCCCTGGCCTTGACCTTTTGACCTTTTGTAACATTGTTCAAAATGTGTAACAAATAACTAAATGTATATTTCGAACAATTTGAGCCCAAATTCAAGTCTCTACGGCCAATAGTTACGGAGATACAGACATGCCCTGGTTTATGGGTCAAAGGTCAGAAATGGCATTTCCGGTCATTTTCGACTAAAATGTTTCATTAGACTGAATATGAATGTATACCTTCTGATCAATTTGAGACCAAAATTACCTCGCTGTGACCAGTGGTTGTCGAGATTTAAGGACATAATGGTGTTTGATCTTATAACCTTTGACCCTGACCTTTTGACCTTTCGCCACATTTTCAAAATGTGTAACCAAGCCAAAAATGATTGTTTGACCACCCTAAACCAATTTCTGAAGTCGAATTCTCTGGACCTCAATGTGCATACGAAAGTTGATCTAGCTACTAGAGTAAATAGTATGAGCATGACATGACGTATAAAACAATCGCCCACCTGATTACACAATATATGGTTGCCAATGTTAGGGATGAAACTACATATTGTTTCCAATGAATCAATTACAATATACAATTTTGTAATGTTTAATGAAACAAAATATGATAACATATGTACCATTTGTTGTCTTTCTTGTTCAGTTTTACCAAGGCTCTCATAATGTGTACCAATCAGCATTATCTTCTTTTTCTGTCCTTTTCTTACGTTTATAAAAACTGAACGAATCCAAAACAGAATGAACTCAAGATTTGTCATTCGATGTTCATACATTTTTCCATAAATCACAAAGAAAATGAACACAATTTTGAAGTTTGAAAACATTATGGCAAATTATCTTATTATTGTGGTAATTATAGCAGCACACATTTATATAGAAAAATAACACTATCATTGAAATTGAAATAACAACACCATTCGTTACGGGAAAGAGAAAGCGAATTCCAAAAACGCACAGTGTTTCAAATTACTTTAAGACTGTGCCCGAAAATCTTGTTATTGAAGACCTTGTAAAATCTATGTATGATGGGAAACGGTTTCAGGGATTTGTCGTCGAAAATGACCCTTTTCTGAAAACAATGAAGGTTTCTTACGAGAACGGATATAAAGAAAAAGACATAACATATGCTGATTTAGTGGAGTCTAACAATGATGATGACACAAGTATACCTATTCGTATGATGACAACTAATGATGAGACAACATCACCCCTGCCCACAAAAAGAAAACTGACCAAACCAAAAAACACGAACCGAAATAAATCGGAACAAAGGATTGAGAGTCCATTCTTAGACCTACCTAGTACAGCGAACGAAGTCCCTATTATTCAAAGTTGCTCTAATCAATATGGACAAGAAATAACACAATGTGTTGTAGAAGACGAGATCGTCTTTGTGGGTTGCTTTCTTGTTACAGAGGAAAGCGATGTATATAGGTTTGTCATCCACTTATATGTGGATGATAAAGGAAAATTTAAGAGCATCGGATTTAAAGTACGAACACTTGGCACCTGAAAGTTCTTTCAAATTGGAACATATGACAATATTCTTGAAATGCCAAAGAAAATTAAGTTAAACTTGAACGCTTATTGGAGGAAAAGACAGCGAAGTACTCAAATTGCTAGTGAAGAGAGAATACTTCAGAAGATGTCAGGAATGACGATTCAGCCCAGATACATACAGAGAAGTGTTGCCCTGCGAAAATGCATCAGGCAGCAAATGAAACGAGGTTTCGGTGGTAGAAGGCGCCAAATTAAAGTTAATATACTATATGACCAAGGTACTGATGCACATTTATTTGGTTTGGATGCAAGCAACTCATTTCATGAGGAGTATACCCCAGAAAGCTTTGCGCAGCTGGACGACTTACTTGGGATTGGGTAGTTGAAACTTGTGGCTCAAATGACACTCCAGGGTAATAAAATCGCAATAAGTTATAAAGCACTGACAGTAATTGCTTGTCAAAACCAAATTGCCTAACCGTAACGCTAACGTAGTCTGGTCCGCGTAATGATGACCCATCTGCTTCTCCCTCCTTCTCATCGTCTTCTTCTTTGAACTTGCCGGAGGGTAACGTGGAATTGAACGTGCGACTCGTCAATTTTTACGAGTATTGGAACCTGCCCGAGACGACAGCGGCCCACAGCAGCAGCGACGCGTTATACCTTTTGGGCGTGCCTCGGTTCGCCGACGTTAAATGGAAGGTGAACGGAGAAAGGTTGTGGTTGGTTCGGCCCGGATGCGATGACGACGTCCGACTCACCATGTACACGTACGACAACTATCTAGTGATCCTGCTGCCTGTGAGCGAGGGGGCTATACGCGTTTCTTCCGTGGTCAAACACGAGTTACGTGCCGTCAAAGTGGAAAAGACTGTCGCCATGCCGTCTCGAAGATGGTACGTGCCGTATATCACGTTTCCCGAGCAGACAATTTTTGAAAGACCTTACCATTTCGGTCGATCCAAGCACGCAAGGGCGTATTACTTGCCGCAACAAAATAGCGAAAACCGTTTGGGGTTTTTTCAAAATCAAGAAAACACTTACAGCTAAAGGCTGGTTTCCTGTCGACGTAAGAACATCACTTTTGTTGCGACTACGTCGATATGTCGTAAGAAATGCGGATTTTACAGGAAACCGATTACGATCGAAAATTTATAAAATCAACGCAACGTAAGAAAAATGGTAACGACAACCGATTTTACAGGAAACCGATGACCTAACAATTGTTGCGTTACGACGTTTTCTTCCGATTTTACAGGAAACCGGGATTTTTTATCTTACGCTTGAATGAACGCCCTTGCGTCACGTTTTTTACGTCTCTTACGAAAGTTGACTTGAAGTCAACTTTCGCAGGAGACGTAAGCGCAATCGTAACAAGTAACCAATGAACGACAAGAGTTATGACGTAATGTGTATGTCCTTATAGTGAAATAAAGCCGGGGCCAATGCCTAGTCTAGGGCCTAGGTAGGTCTAATAATAATAATAGGAATCTCAAAATGATTTGCCTTTTTTTAATTTTGAAAACTATTTAAGGCTAGGCCTAGAGGGCCAGGATAATTAATTCATATTTTGATTCATACAAATAACACATAGGCCTACTAGCCTAGGCTAGGGGCCTAGGCTAGTTTGATTTTTGGTCAAATCAATTCCTATTAGTACAGTATTAATTAAGTATTTTACTAATACTAGGGCCTAGCCTATCTACTGAAAATAACATGTTGGTGTGCTGCACTGACACTGCTGCTGAGTAGCTACAGGTACAATAACAACATTCAACATTTCGCGCGAAAAATGATAAAACCCGCTCTAAAAAGAAACACCAATCAGAGATGTTGTTTCAAATACGTCATAAATCCGACCGACGTAAGAAAAAAATTTCAACTTTCGTAACAACACTAAAATCGACGTAAGCATATGACGTGTGTTTCACAGCCAAAATTTTTTTTCGGGAGCAGCATAACTACAGATGTTTCTCTGCGGCCCGACACGATCTTGACTAAGGTCAACGACGTCAAGTTTTTCTCAACTTTCGTAAGAGACGTAAGAAACGTATGACACGCAAGAATCGTTGCAAAATTCGACTTCTTACGTCGACAGGAAACCAGCCTTTAGGAGGATGATAACGACAACGACGACTACGAAGACGACACTTACAGCTTAGGAGGAGGATAACGACGACGACTACGAAAACGAGGAGAACGAATAAATAAAACACTGAAGGGAAAAAAAATCAATTCTTTACTTTTTTATTTATATTTTATTTCCACACCCCTATATACAAATTTTTCATATATATTCCCATTCCAAAAGTCTCTCCGTCCAATAAGACAAGAAACGATCGCCCATCAGCACAAGATCTGCCGGTGGTCCCTCGAATTCTAAGGCTCCGAGCAGGCAAATCATTGCTTCGAATGCCTTATCTTTTTCTATTTCTCGTTTTGTGCGAAGAGTGGCCATGTCAAAAGGCGTGAGCACCAGGATATTAGTGAAGAAGAGTATAGTAAAGAACAGTGTGGTACACATACAGCAGCAGGTAGTGAGCACAATGATATTAGTGAAGAAGAGTATAGTAAAGAACAGTGTGGTACACATACAGCAACAGGTAGTGAGCACCAGGATAATAGTGAAGAAGAGTATAGTAAGGAACAGTGTGGTACACATACAGCAACAGGTAGTTTGCACCAGGGTAATAGTGAAGAAGAGTATAGTAAAGAACAGTGTGGTACACATACAGCAGCAGGTAGTGAGCACAATGATATTAGTGAAGAAGAGTATAGTAAAGAACAGTGTGGTACACATACAGCAGCAGGTAGTGAGCACAATGATATTAGTGAAGAGTATAGTAAAGAACAGTGTGGTACACATACTGCAACAGGTAGTGAGCACCAAGATAATAGTGAAGAAGAGTATAGTAAAGAACAGTGTGGTACACATACTGCAACAGGGAGTGAGCACCAGGATAATAGTGAAGAAGAGTATAGTAAAGAACAGTGTGGTACACATACAGCAACAGGTAGTGAGCACCAGGATAATAGTGAAGAAGAGTATAGTAAAGAACAGTGTGGTACACATACAGCAACAGGTAGTGAGCACCAGGATAATAGTGAAGAAGAGTATAGTAAAGAACAGTGTGGTACACATACAGCAACATGTAGTGAGCACCAGGATAATAGTGAAGAAGAGTATAGTAAAGAACAGTGTGGTACACATACAGCAACAGGTAGTGAGCACCAGGATAATAGTGAAGAAGAGTATAGTAAAGAACAGTGTGGTACACATACAGCAACATGTAGTGAGCACCAGGATAATAGTGAAGAAGAGTATAGTAAAGAACAGTGTGGTACACATAGAGTAACAGGTAGTGAGCACCAGGATAATAGTGAAGAGTATATTAAAGAACAGTGTGGTACACATACAGCAACAGGTAGTGAGCACCAGGATAATAATGAAGAAGAGTATAGTAAAGAACAGTGTGGTACACATACTGCAACAGGTAGTGAGCACCAGAATATAAAAAGTGTTACTTGGTTTGCTGTATCATGGTCCAGTTAGGCTATAATGCAGTTCATGTCAGGATTAAGTATGTTAATCCAGGAACCACCACTAGTATCAAGGTTGTGTCAAATGCCGCACATTGTCTACAGTATATGTTGAAAGAAAAATTAATATTGACACAATTCAATTTTGTACATGCGTGTGCTGTCGTACAAATTTTTATTCACAATACAAACAATAATACAATTGTTGTACAATAAAGCTTAAGATCCATTACACTGTAAGAATTCAGAGTTTTTGTGAAGATCTTTCAGCTTTGATTTGGTTTTCACGTATGAGTAAACTTTATGAATACGAAATTATCCTAATATTAAATTTATTATAAACAAATCATGTAAAACTAATAATGTAAAATGTACAAATCTATAACTTAGGCGTCACGCTTGCCATATTACTGTTTGTTGCCTACGTTCCTTATGTTTTCATGCTAATTACGTCATTTACATACAACCTGTCCTATTTGTATATAAGTACTCTAGGCATTGTTTTCTGTTTTGATGATGAGAATAGACATTTTAAGGTAGTTTGCCTATTTATCAAATACCTCACAATCGTTATTTTAACTCAAAAGTTCGGTGGAATCATTCATGATTTATCTAACATATTTTTCCTAGAAAACACGAGTCAAGCCACATCACGCTAATATTGGATGTGATTGATTGACTGTATGGCCAGTAAAAATATCTTATTTTGGTGATGAAAGGACCATTCTGTTTTAGGTTTTCAGAAGCCTGTTGATCAGTCACACACACACTAGACAGCAGCTGATTTCTGAATTATAAAAAATATTATATTATAAAAATTATTTCAGCCCTTCTAATCATAATAATAATATTGATAATCATAACATTGATGCTTATGATGCACACTATATATCATTGACACAGTTTAATGTGTAAAGAAATCAAAATAATCAATGCAAATAATTTAGGATAATTCAGTACAATGAACAACAAATAATTTCATGAGATGAAAATGTGTTCGTTTGTTCCACTGCACAAATATAATACATTTTTGATTGGACGATTGTGGGTCATATGACATTAACTAAATGTACTATAGTATGGCACTGGAATTCAGTTTTATGAATTTATTTTTGTTAGAGAGATTGAGCAACCACACGCTTGAGAAGAGTCCAGGCTGTTGATTGATTAAGTAACCTGTAGAGGCCTGCAGTCTATTTGTTCAACTCCATGTCCAAAATTGGAATACTGCCTTTTTGAATGGCAACATTAAATTTTGTTATGATTTAACCAGATACAAAAATACATACAAATATAACAATATTTTGTCATTCACGTACCTGACATCTCATGATGTCAGGTACGTGACCTATGTTAAAGTACTTGTATTATTTTGGTCTATTAAAACATAGTTTTATCTTGCAGTTTTAAAAAACATTATTTCAATAGGTCTTCTATATTGTCCTTTATTAACTATGTATCTCCTATTGTTCATACAAATTGTTTATTTGTTGAACTGAGTTACCATATAGCTGCAGTTCATACGGTCTACTGTAGGTTTTCAATAGACACTTTAGACTGTTGCTAGTAATTCTACAATATCCATTCTCAACTGCCATCAAGGCTTTTACTATTTCCTCTCGTTGGTTCACATCTCTTTCTTGGTTTCTAGTAATTCTACAATATCCATTCTCAACTGCCATCAAGGCTTTTACTACTTCCTCTCGTTGGTTCACATCTCTTTCTTGGTTTCTAGTAATTCTACAATATCCATTCTCAACTGCCATCAAGGCTTTTACTACTTCTTCTCGTTGGTTCACATCTCTTTCTTGGTTTCTAGTAATTCTACAATATCCATTCTCTCAACTGCTCTCAAGGCTTTTACTACTTCCTCTTGTTGTTTCACATCCCTTCCTTGCTTACATCGCCATTGTACCAGTGATTCCATTGTTGCTTCTACAGTCAGCGCTGAAAACCTTCTCTCAGTGTGTGATAGCTCAACATCAGCAATACCAAGATGCCTACAGAAATTCTTCCAATCTGTCATCTTCTCAGAAATTATCAGGAAGTCCAAGTCTGTTAAGCATCCTGTAAAAACACATTTAATTGACTTCATTAAATAAAATACATTTGGTTGTTTTTCTTCAAACATTCAGGTGCTGAAATTAAGCAACATTTCTGGAATGTAACATTCTATTTGTATTGGCAGAAATCATGAATAATGCATGAGCCTAATTACTAATTATTTTCTTATTATTTTATTCTTAGAATTACAAGATAGCTAACCTATTTCCTGAATACAAGAGAACTTAACCCTCGAAAATATACAAAATGTGTCCTTACGTAAAATACATATTGCACAATTTCATCACAACAACATAAGTTACATAAATATTTGATCGTATCCCTGAAACATGGGTCAATATTGGATGTAGTTTACTGATTGGAGGTATCTGTATGGCCAGTAAAAATACACTTGATTTATTGGTGATGAATGGAAAGGCATGGATCATTCTCCTTTATGTTTTTACAGATGCGTGTTCATTTTAGACACAGTTTTGTTTGTTTGTTTTTATATATCTAGGCAAATTTCCAAGGATAACCATAAGCGAATTCAATCACTATCCTTCTTAAGGTGGCAATCCCATTCACAAGACAAACATATACACAAGATGCTCTACATAAACGAAGTCTTATTACAAGTCTTTGGGGGTGGAGTTGTATTTGTCATTATAAAACATCCTGACATAATGACAGGAATTGAATCCAGGAGCCATTGATTGGTAGCCAAATTAGCTTAATCACGTTTAAAACATTTCTTGTTTATCGAATGATTGCTGATGACAATAGAAAGTCAAATAGTGATGATTTCTACAGTAGTATCAGGTATACATATAACATTTTTTTTTTAATAACAATCATTACCCACCTTGTCCTGATTGGTCTGTAAACACTGCAACTTCTAAACTGACATCATCTTTGTATTTATATCTTGTACACAGTCTATCAGCTAAATCAACACGTCCTTGTTGTTTTAAAGCCTTGATCATTGTAGGTAGTTGATGTGCTTCTGCATGTTGACAGTTATTTCTCCATTGCACCAAAACCTCCATTATGGCATCTTCTACATGTTTGTTTTTGTCTGCAATGTTATTAACGTTGTCCCATTTGATTCCAAGTCGCACTACTAGTCTTCTCCAACTTTGATTTAAATTGTCACAGATGAATAAGAGATCTTGATCATCCAAAAAAGCTGTGAAATAATAAAAGCAATAAGGTAATGAGTTCTGTTTCAATTAAATTCAACTCCCTATTCCATGCAATATTTATTTCGGAATCTCTCGTCCATAGAAAATAAACATAATTTTGTATCAATTAACAAATTTAAATAAAAATATGATTATCAGAATAATTTTTGTTTAAAAGCATTCATGAGCAAGATTTTATAACACACCTAAGATTCTTAATTTAATTTGAGAATTGCGAGTCATATTTTATTTAAATGTGCTATTGCTCTCTTAATGATGTCATTGAGAGTGCAATGTTGTTATATGTGCACACAAGTACCTGCAATTTCATTTTGCACGTTCATTTTTGTTACACGGTTATTGTTGCCTCTCCTTTTATCAAAATTAAGTAGATGTGTACTCATAAACATTCATTACTTGTATACTATTTAATGGAACGAATCATTACAATATAAAATGCAATGTACCTGAATGTTTGATAACCTTGTGTATTTCATTATCACCCTTTATGTGAAACAGCAGATCAGCAAGATCATTACGACCATGTTGTCTTAGTACAGTGCACAATACTTGTTGCTGATTAAGGTCACTACCAATGTTGCTCCTCCAATGTTTCAGCATCTTTGCTGTAGCTTTATCTGTTTGCTTTTCATTATCAAAAATAGTATTCACTTTAGACCATGTAAGCCCCAAACGAACACCAAATCGTCTGCAGGAAAGATCCATCTCTCTGGACACATTGTCAATAGTTAGGTCATCCACATAGTCTATATCAAAAAACAAAATTATCAATCAATTGTGTTTTTAATCCTTCACAATAGTAACTAAACATAATAATTATTTTATCATAATGTATACCTTTGTTATCCTTGACATCTGACATCCTCCTTCGTTTACTAGATCCCTTAACTTTTGATTTTAGAGATGTTTTCCCCTTCATCATTTTATGAGACTTAGCAACAGTATCATCATCAGTATCAGATTCTGGATCTATGTTCTTCTGTCTACCAGCTTCTTTTGAGGTAGAAGCTATAATGACAATAAAACAACAAAATAGTGATAAAGTTAAACCAAGATGTACAATTGCTTGTTTTGTATTGTTATTTTATGTAGTATTACTCTATTAGTTATAATAATCATAAATTTGATTTAGTTATTTATGAATGTATTAGTTTGGCAATTCAGGAATTAAATTTAAAAATGATGATCTTCAAAAATATACACTAATGATAATTTCTGTATTAGCTGAACAGTTTTTTATTTGCAATACTTTACCATCAACTTGTTGACATACAGTATATTGCGCTGTATAGTGTTGATATTAATTTATATCTGTGAAAGTCAATTGCATTCAACTATCGCATGGTTTAAACATTAAAAACCTAGAATTGTGGTGTACGATGATGATGAAAATCATTCATAATAAATCTTTTACCATCAACCTCACCTTTGTTATCCTTCTTGGAGGAAAATAATCTCTTCACTTTACCAGTGATTCTTTGAAGTCTTGAAGTAGAAGCTTGTGCATTGCTGTGACCATCACTGTCAGAATCTAGAGCTATGCTTTGTTTTGTACTATCTCTCGATTCAGATGCTAAACAAAAATAAATCAAAAAGCAACATTTTAAAAACTGTATAAACTAGATGTACATTTTCAATAATACTGGTTTTTTTTAATCTGTGGATTATCATAAATGATGATGACACAGACTTATTATAAAAATCTAAAAAAAGTTTTTTTTTTTTACTTTTGTTATTGTTCTTCTTATAATGAAATAACATACAATTAATATTCATTTTACATGAATGATGCAAACAATGTCTTATATCCTTTAATTAAGCAAATCATATAAATACCTTCCTGTTGTCCTTGTCGTGTTTGTATCGTCGTACATGTCCATCCGTCCCTGTCTGTCTGTATCCATTTTATATTTGTATGTACTGTACTTTTGAAAAGGCCAACAGAGTTTCCCCATGGGGATAATAAAGTTTTAATTGAATTTGAGAATTGAATTGAATTGAATTGAATTGTCAGTAGCTAATCTTCACCTTATGCTTATTATTAATATGTTTAACTTTACTTTATTCTTAATGATATTCTCCAGGCATAATGCAACTATTTTTTACTTAATTTCCAACCATTTGTATCTATCATATTTTTTGTATGTGTTTGCATTATCTGAACTTGACTTGAACTTAAGTATACTTAAATAAATAAAGAATACATATATATTCTTTATTTTCTAAATTATTAACTTGAATCCTCATTTATTTTGTTTTGGTTTAGAAACATTTTTTTTTTATCTTACTTCATCCTAAAATGTTAACCTATATCAGTTTCACTGGATGGATACTACACAACACAAATCCTCTACCTTTTACAATGTATCCAAACAGATTACGATAACGTTTCACTTCCATTCCTCTGCTTCCACATGGCAACACATCTTTGTCAAATTTGCGTACAACATGCATATGAGTATGTTCACCTTTTGAACCACACATACAAGGGATGTACATCTTTACTTTAACACCATGTGCATTCTTCTCACTCAAAAAGTGCAATTCTTTTTCAAGAAATGTTAGTACCTATAAAATAGAATAATTTGATTTAGTTGATTATTTTGCTACCCACAACAAAAAGTAGTATTAGCTATTTAAAATAATTATACAAACTAAAATTAGTAAATAGAGCAAAGAATGATAACATGTAAGCATGATTCCGAATAGGATCACCAAAACATATTCAAATACAAAATACATTATTATTTTACTATTAAGTGTACATTACAGTTTAAATAAATAAATTATTAATTATTGTTTAATTTGGTTTAAACATCAAAATTGTTAATCTCTACATATCCAACTCATAAACATTATTTTTACATTAATTTACCTTCTTACAGATGCTAGGTTTTGGATCATCATCTTCAGGAAGGCCAGGAGCATTCATCATGTCTGTTCTAACTATTGTTGTCTTTGGGTACTATTACTTACCTTCTTACAGATGCTAGGTTTTGGATCATCATCTTCAGGAAGGCCAGCAGCATTCATCATGTCTGTTCTAACTATTGTTGTCTTTGGGTACTATTACTTACGTTCTTACAGATGCTAGGTTTTGGATCATCATCTTCAGGAAGGCCAGCAGCATTCATCATGTCTGTTCTAACTATTGTTGTCTTTGGGTACTATTACTTACCTTCTTACAGATGCTAGGTTTTGGATCATCATCTTCAGGAAGGCCAGCAGCATTCATCATGTCTGTTCTAACGATTGTTGTCTGCAATATCAAAAATCATTTTTTGTTTTATTTCATTTGACAATTGTTTCTCTTGAATTGTTATTAAAGCAATTGCCACTTAATCTATAGTCTATATATAATCTATATGTAATATTATAAACATACACGATGAATGAAAAAAACACCTTTAGGTGTTGGCAAGATAATTGCAATATTTTCACCGATTTTCTGCCAACATGTTTCTGTTTGTTTGTCCTATAATGCTTAGTGTGTTTTATTTATAGTTATATTAATTTTTATGCAGGTAAATGTTGAACAAGCATTTGCTTTTTATTTTAGTCTATTTCAATTTTACTGTTATTTTATTATGTTATATCTATAATGGAGAATATAACTGAAAATCTAAAAACTGATAATGTTTCCATTATAATTCTATCTGAGACTGATATTTTCTCAGAGGTAATTAAACATTTATAGTTATGTTCCTAAGATGATACTTTCTCAGATTTAGTTTTTAGTCTTATAACATCAAATTTATTAAGTCTACCTGAAACAAACGGCAATTGTTGATGGTAGCTACATTTAGAACCACAAAATGATGGCCATCAATATGCAGTTCTACATGCTCATATGACAATGCAGGCTCAACATCTTCCATTTGAAATTCCTCAATAAATTTTGTTGAGACACGTTGGAAGAGATCATCTGGTAGGTAGCCATCAAAGTCATGAAAGAGAGAAATAGCACGTTTCTCTTCATATTTAACAGCCTTTGTATCATCACGTTGGGGCTTCAGGCGTGAAAGAACATAGAACGTTCGTTCAACATTCTATAGAAATAAAAATGGAACAAGAGTAGTAGATGGAATATATGAAAAAATAATTGAACTAAATATTTTAAATAAAATGTAAATACCTCTTTACTCCTTTTTTCACACATTAACCCAAAGGTTTGCATCAGAGACACAAAGAAGATAATCATCTCATCTGAATCATCCTTCCATATATGCCGCAACAGTCTTTCATCTAGTTTACCCCCATTTAAATTTCTCCAAAGCTGTTTCAAAGATGGCTAAAAAAATATAAAAGCACAAGTGTAATTTGTCAATGCAACAAAGTAATTACTGTTCTTCTGGTCAGTAAAACCTCTTATTTAAGACAACCTTATTGAAACTTACTTGTGCAATGAATGAGGTTAACATCACAGCTAACATCTATTAAGGGGACACTTTGTTGGGTCTTGCTACAGTAATACGCTTACAAGCATATATTTTAGTATTAGAATATAATAGAATTAATAACATATAATTTCGTTCTCTGTGTGGCAGATATTACATGTTTACAGCTAAATCCATCACACTGAAAAACAATGTTTACATATGATATTCACCAATGACTGACACCACTCAAAGAAGTGAAGTTTGCGAACCTGAAGGCTGGGATCTATAACTGTGATGATTGTTTTAAACTTGTCAACTACTCCCATCAAATCTATAACAATTTTTTCTTTGAGGATCTTGTCATCTGGGTAGAACAGAATCTCACCGATGTCGTGCAAATACTCAAGAAACTGTTTTCTGTCAGTTATCTTACAACTAGCAAGTAAATCATTAATCTAAAAGGCAAAGAAATATTATAATGACAAATTTAACGAAAACAAAAATGTTGATTAATTACAAACTGGTTTTCTGTTGATGTTATCAATCATTTCGTTAATGTTGAAAGGTTGTTTATATAGGACATAATACTTTATCATGCAAGGGTAGATTTGACATCTGAAAGTTTCCTAACCAACAGTAAACTCAAGGTTCACCACTTACTTACTTACTTCAATAATTGTTATTGCCAAACAAAATGTTCATTTGGTTTTTGGAACAATTGGTACTAAAACAATTGCACCATTCCTGTTTGATAAACATTTGTTGAAGATTCACCATAAACAGTCAATTAACACAGACAGCAAAGCAGGGATACTGTTAATGTTACTATCAATAGTTCATCAGTTCATACGACTTTTGTTTTTTGTCAACAAAGTCTTCGTAAAAACTACGATGTATGTAAACAATCAATTACATTTGCATATGAAAGGGTGTCTCCTGTCAAACGTGTTATTGTTCTCACCTACTATTACGCCACAATTAAGTAACAATCATTTGCATACAGATGAGAGAATGTCCCATGTCAAACACATATTGCTGCCATACTACCACTGTATGTAAACAAACCAGCTAATCAATTACTAAAGTAACCTAATCCAAGACACATTGGGATAAAGGTGAGAGGATGTTCCAGTCTATAACGAACATGTGATTGTCTAGTTAATTGTACGTACTATCTAGAAAATTCAATTCAATTCAATTCAATTCAAAATTCTTTAATCATCCCACACGGGGCAATTCAAATAAAAAGGTCTGGATTAAAATGATCTTACAAAATATACAAAATATCACAATACACAGAACAAAATAGAAAAAAAGTCAAGTCAAGGATCAAGAATTTAAGAGTCGAATAGCCACTGGCAAAAACGAATTCCTTTTCCGGTTTGTTCTACATGCCGGGCATCGAAAGCGACGCCCATGAGGCATGAGCTCGAAATCACTGAACAAGGCGTGGTTAATATTTTTTAGAATAGCTCTACTTTTTTCTAGAGTTTGCATGTCACAGAAAGAAGATAAGCTACGAAGTTGACAACCTATTAATTTAGAACTTAAGTTAACAATTCTTTGTAGTGAGTTTTTCTCTTTGACCCTAAGACTAAAAAACCAGCATATAAAGGAAAAAGTTAAAACGTTCTCAATAAAGGAATTATAAAAAACCCTAAGAATTACTTTATCGACATTAAAATGGTTCAGCTTCCTTAACAGATAAAGTCTCTGGTGTCCTTTCTTTACTATTGCCTCTGTGTTTAATTCCCAGCCGAGATTGTCCTCAAATATAGTACCTAGGTATTTAAAGGAATGGACAATATCGACTGGTTCGTCATTTATAATGGATACCCAAGGGTTGCGTCCTTTCTCCTTCCTAAAATCTACAATCATCTCCTTGGTTTTGGTCACATTGAGTTCCAAGTAGGAGTTTCCACAAAATTGGATAAAATCATCTAAAGCGGAACCATGGCCGTCCTGTGAATTTTGAAGGAGAGACAGCAAGACAGTGTCGTCAGCAAATTTAACAAGATGACTATTGTCCTGTTTGCTGCGACAGTCATCCGTGTATATAATATACAGGAGAGGAGAGAGGACGCAACCCTGGGGGGATCCAATACTTGTCATACGTACATTCGAGTGTCTTTGGTTAACTAAGACCCTCTGACATCTGTTCGTAAGAAAACTTATAATCCATAATACAAAATCACGTTGAAAACCAAAATTCGAAATTAATTTGTTTGCTAAAATATAAGGGTGCATGGTATTGAAGGCAGAAGAGAAGTCGGCGAATAACATTCTGGCGTGAGATCGAGGCAGTTCAAGGTGCTTGTACAATGTGTTTAATAAAAAAAAGCTTGGCATCCTCAACACCTCTTCCAGACCTGTATGCAAACTGCAGTGGATCGAGTTTAGACTCTACAACAGACGTGATGTAGGTTTTAACTATCTTTTCAAAGATTTTCATAACAAGAGATGTCAGCGCAATAGGGCGCAGATCATTCAGTTGTTTTATGACAGTCTGTTTAGGAATAGGTTTTATAATCGATTCTTTCCAAAGATTAGGAACTACAGACTGGTTTATAGAGGTCTGGAAGAGGTACCGAAGGACACCACTGAGCTGATCCGCACACGACTTCAATGTTCTGCCCTCAATACCATCGGGACCAGAACTCTTATTTACTTTCTTATATAAATGGCTGAAATAGTACCGGTATGTTTATATTGCTGCTTTTTTTTTTTTTTTTATATTTTATATAATACATCTGTATTATAACTATATAATGTACCGACGTACTGTGTATTATTATTTATGTTATGTCTTTGAGTTTCTTATTGACGTAAACATGACGGATACACTAGATAGGCCTAGATATTTATCTTATTACTCTACTGTATAAACATCTGTTACAGTATATAGTAATATTTTTTAATTAAACTTATTTATTTTATTTATTTATTTTTTTAAAACTATATATATATATTTATTTATTTATTTTTTTTATTTTTCTTTTTATTAATGTTACCTTTTTTAAGCAATACTACTGATGATGATGATGATGAAGATCTCAATCCCTATCTTAAGTATAATGAATCTAAATACTACCATGTTGAAGAATTTAGACAAATTTCAAACATATCGGATGATGTTTCTTTTCTGTCACTTAACTGTCGTAGTATCGTCAACAAGTTTGACCAGTTCTCACAATTTATTGACTCACTTAATTATAAGTTCTCTGTCATTGCCCTTCAACAGACATGGTTGAGCGATAATGATGAAGTTTCATTTTTTAACTTGCCGAACTATGTGCTTGTAAATCGTAATCGTACGGGTAGACGGGGCGGAGGCGTAGCTCTATATATTTCTGACAATTTGTGTTACAAACCACGAGATGATTTATCTAAATTAATTACTGAAGCTGAATCCTTATTCATAGATATAATAATTGACGGGAAATATATTTCAGCTGGGGTCATTTATAGACCACCTGAATCTAAAATCAGTATATTTAATAATCAATTTACAGAAGTTATGAATATAATTAACAAAGAAAAGACGCACTCATACCTTATGGGCGACTTTAATCTCGACCTTAACCTATACCATTCAAACTGTAATGTTCAATGTCATGTGGACGCCACTGTTTCCAATTCTTTCTTGCCCCTGATTAATAAACCGACTCGTGTAACAGAAAATACATCTTCTATTATTGATAATATATATAGTTAATTCTACAAATAATCACAATATCAATACTGGAATTATTTACACAGATATATCAGATCATTATCCTATATTTGCAATCACAAAATCTGAGAATCGTAAAAAAAATACAAAACAGTCATTTATTTTAAAACGCACTTATTTCCACCAGCAAGTCGAATCCTTTAAGGAAGACTTGGCAATTGAAAACTGGCAACCTGTCCTAAGAACAGAAGATGCAAACATTGCATATTCAACATTTGCTCACAACTTCAAACATTTAATTGATAAAAACTTTCCTTTGAAAAAAATTAAGGCAAAAGCAAATAAAGATCGATCTCCATGGATCACCGAGGCCATAGCAAAGTCAATAACAACTAAGGGCAGGTTGTATAGTTCATACAGAAAAAATCCCACTCCCTCAAATAAACTGAAATATACTAAATACAGAAACAAACTTACAGCACTTATTAAGAAACGAAAAGAAGAATACTACTTTACTCAATTTGAAAATAATAAAAGTAATACCAAAAAGACATGGAAAACGATTAACACTATAATGGGAAGGACAAAAACACGACAACTACCACCAACAATAAATCATGACTTTAAGCAATTTAACACCCCCTCAGAAAAAGCAAATGCGTTTAATACTTATTTCACAAGCATTGGAGAAACGTTGGCAAAACGAATCTCACAAGAACCACAAATAACAGAATCATCTTCGTATTTAACAGGAAACTATGTTAATTCTATGTTTCTAAGACCTGTTACTGAGGATGAAATTAAAACTCTCCTCGAAAATTTGGAAACTAATAAAACACCTGGGCACGATGACATTGGAGCACTATATCTAAAACCATAATCAAACTATCTTAAACGACCGATTACTCATTTGATCAACATATCACTCGCCACCGGTTGTTTTCCGGACGAACTTAAAATTGCAAAAACAATACCTATCTTCAAGAACGGAGATAAATCAGAAATTAACAATTACCGTCCCATATCTATACTGCCATGTCTTTCGAAGGTTTATGAACGGGTTGTTAGCAATCAAACTATTTCATTCCTAATAAGAACAATGTACTTAATAAATCACAATATGGTTTCCGACAACAACATTCTACTATTCACGCATTATTAGATACATTTGAAAAAATTACCTCTGCAATCGAACAAAAATGCTTTATGATAGGAATATTTTTAGATTTATCAAAAGCGTTCGATTCAATGGATCATCACATTTTATTACAGAAGATGAGACATTACGGTATCAGAGGTGTCGTTTTAGATTGGTTTAAGAGTTACTTATCAACTAGAAAACAATTTGTAAACGTAGAAGGTAAAAAATCAGAAACAAAATACATTAAGTACGGTGTTCCACAGGGGTCCATTCTTGGACCCTTACTATTCCTGATTTTTATAAATGATATGCCATTTGCCTGTAGAAACACAAACGTTATTATGTATGCAGATGACACTAATGTGTTCCTGCAACACAATGATATTACAAGAGCATTCGATATTTTAAACTATGAAATGGCATGTCTTTCTAACTGGTTTATTGCAAATAGATTAACTGTGAACACCAAAAAAACGAATTATATTGTATTTACTAGTAGAAATGTAAAAATTGACACGTCAAATCTAACTTTGCTAATTAATACTGATATTATAGAACGAGTAAATCAAACAAAGTTTCTTGGTGTTCATCTAGATGAGAAATTATCATTTGCATATCATATAAATTCAATCGCAAAGAAAGTTTCAACAGCTATAGGCACCATGAATAAAATAAAATGCGTACTCCCATACGAAATCCTATTAAAAATATACAACTCTCTCATATTACCTAACCTAACATATGCCATAACACTATGGGGATCTACTAATCAAACTATTTTAAATCGTCTTTATATTTTACAAAAGAAAGCACTTAGAATTGTTTGCAACAATCCTTTTCATCATCCTTCTCTACCACTCTTTGCCCGCACAAAAACATTAAAATTATCTGAGCTGTACCAAAAAAGTGTTGCGATATTCATGTTTAAGTTTCATCACAAGAAGTTGCCTATTACTTTTGATTCTTTCTTTGCTACAAACAATTCCAAACATACAGTAATCATGAGACAAGTGCTAAAGAGAATTTAAGCACTGCTTTCAAAAGGACCCTATTGGGCCAACAAAGTGTCACATACAGAGGCACTAATGTGTGGAACTCACTACCCAATGACATTAAAATGTCAACCAGTATTGGTATGTTCAAACATAAAATTCATGATATGTTTGTCACCAGTTATCTTTATTTTTAAGCTACTGGTTAATTCATTTTCTCTCGACATTTGATTTGTTATTATCACTGCATTATTTCCATTGTTAGTATTTTTATCGTTACAATTAATATGGTACATTATACTGTTTTTATCTATTTATTTATTTAATTATTTATCTATTTTAATTTCAATTTTGTTTGTTTTGTTTTGTTTTTTTTCTCGTTTTAAGGGGCTTTGCGTCTAAAGCATTAGCTTACAGCTTAACCTCGTTCACAACCTCAATTAATTTTGCATGTACTTTGTATTATCTGAGATTGTGAATAAAGTTATATATATTGAAATAACAAGTTTTTTTTCACTTTAACACCATTCGATGCAGCAATAAAAAAACAGGGTTTAATGCTTTAATGTGATTTAAGAATAAACAAAATGTAATGGATGTTAAACACTTATTATTAAAACACCAATCAATTTTGTTATATAAATGTATATATTCTAACCTCAGATGTTGGTAGATACAGTTTGTCTTTTCGTAACTTTTGTATTTCCTGCAGTACTTGTAGCCATTTGATTGGCAAAGTAAGAATCATCATCTGGACTAATTTTTGTATTTGGAGAATGATTTTAGAAGCACCGCTCTTTTCAAATGAGACACTGTTTTCAATGGTAAAGAGCTCTTCTTGAAACACCATGTCCTCAAATGGTTTTCCTTCCAGGGCTTTCCAAAGTTTATTCTCTATTGCCCTTACCTAAAATAAATAACATCACATTGGAATTAAATGTATGTATGGGGAAAATTTAAAGGGTGCCGTACCAGCCAAGACCCCACCCCCACCCCATTTGTAAACTGCAACAAGTCTTTTATTTAATTTATGTCACGCATTTATGTACCCAGTGTACACTGGTATAATTATACCAATATAAGAAAATGTGTGATAAATCATACATATTTGTATACCCTTTTATTTGTTTTATTATAGACCTAACAGATGGAACATTATTATCACAATGAAAGCGCACATACTGTAGTATCTCATTTATGAAATAATCTTAGATTTTTACAAAAAAATATCATTTGAAATACTTTTAATCTTTAGCCTACATTTTTTTTAAAATTGAAATTAAGGTAAGATAATCATTTAATCATAAGCCAGCACAGTACAGTAGTATGTGCATGTCATGGACCACTTTTTTAAAGAATAATTTTTGTTTGTGCTGGTTATGGCCGCCTTCATTTTAAACTAGAACTCTGTCAACATTCCGGGTCATTATCATTAGTGTTACAAAGTTTGCCACAAAAAAACAAAACCAACAACAAACAAATATACAGGGGCGGTAAAAAAGTTTTCTATACATTAAAATAAAACAAACTATAATGAAGTAAAACAATTAATGACATTCCTGAAATGTTATTACTGAGCTATTGAGCTTTGACCAAATATCTCCCAGTATTTATTAGTTACAGTAGAAAAACATTAAACAAATCCTCAGACGACAGTTGAATTGACAGATAAACAAAACCAACAAGCAAACAAACAACAAAAATACAGGGGCGAAAACATAACCTCCTAGACAGAGGGAATAAAAGTGTTCATTCTAAGCAGCCTCAAATGGTCAAATTTGTTGATAATTGACAGAAATGTGTGTTGTCCTAATAACTTAATTTCTATAGTATTTCTATAATTATTTATTAAAAATGTTACGAACAAATAAAAATAGCTGTTTGGCTAGTCTCAATTAACTTGATGCTAGGTGATTGAGCTTCTTTTACTTTACAGTAGCAGTGAACCTGATCTACTATAGCCTAGATAAGCATTTTTACCCATATCTTATTGCCTTAAGAAAAATTAATGTGTGCAATATTATATCTGGTGGTCCATTTACTGGATAGGAGGAGTAACTGGCCGTATCTTGACAACAACAAAATTGTTTACCTGACTAAAAAGAGGAGGAAAGGCATTATACCCAAGAACTGTATGTAACAATTTAAACAGGAAAATAGAATTGGTTAAGTAAAAGTAGATTAGATTAACTTAACAATTTGACCACAAACATCATTTTGCTTTAAATTCAAAGCTTACAAATAGTTCAAAATGAACCTTTTTGGACACTGTACATCCAGCTGAAATAAATTAGGAATTTGTTAATATTTATATATAATGAGCAACTGAGAGGATACATTTAATATCAAATGATATGTCAACAACTAAAATTTAAAGAAATATACAACAAATACTTAATGTACTTTTATCATTTATTATATGTATTTAATTATGTATAATACTTCAGTTTACAGTTTAGTAAAATATGAGAAAAATAGCAATAAAGGAAGCATGGTACTGTTTATTTGTGATTATAAACAATTCAATTTAGATTTACAATTTAAACACACAATGTGAATACTGTAATGAAAAAAAAAAGAAATATTAATCACTATACAATTTGTTTGGGAGTATCATTTTCATTTTAATATTCATACAAAATTCAAACAAATATACAGGTACATGGTGGATGGTCAATAGATTGCTCATGGATCAGACAAGAACAAACTAGCCTGTAATTATTGTCAATGATAATACTAAACCTTTTTCATTATATAATGTAAAAAAAAGAATAGAACATCTATATTATTAACATAATTTCATTACAGTACTTAATAACAAACTAACCTTGTTTGTATTGTAAATGTCCATACGTCCGTCCTGTATGAAGAACACAAAAATATTCCTGTGTTCTTCATATAGAATATTTGCTCGAGCACATACTTGCATAGCATTATCTCCATTCTAGTAAAAAGTGAAAAAAAAAAATAAAGTGCACCAGCTGTACTGCATATATTTTAAATAAGTTTAACAAAAATAATTAATGGCACCACGAACATATTAAAGTGTAGAGGATAAATAGTGATAGACAATGAATAGGATAGAACAATTTTTAGGCTCTAGGACCCTAATAATCTGGGATACACAACAGTCCAGACACTAATGGGTTCAGTCAAGAATTATTTGGGAATGTGTTCACGAGTGTTTGCAATGCACTCAACATGAACAATTACATCAGAATAGGACAAAAAACACTTACTTTACTTGTTACTTGGTTTGCATAGCTATCCCCATTATTGGGGACATTTCGCCGTCATTGACATTATGTTGACATAGCACAACAATGAGAGACATTAATGTTGATGATAAGGTCATGGAACACTAATTAATAAAAAAAAAAAAAAACCTGGTACCTCTAACCATAGGTAGGGACCCTGACAGGTACTCTCCCTCCGTGTCGGGATCCCGAAACTCATCAGTGGGCATGGGTGCTCATCTCCCTGTTCAGGACTATTCCTGATGATTACCCATGCTATTTACGTTTAAAATTAAACCCCAGGACATCAATTAACTAAACAATTATAAAATAGCTCAGTGTTTGCAATGCACTCAGCATAGTACAATAAAATCAGAATAGTACAAAACATATTATACAAATAATGAATGTTTATGAGTGCAATGGTACAAATAATGGCACGAGGTGAATGATGAAAGGTTATATCAACGAGGCAAAGCCGAGTTGATATAACCTTTCATCATTCACCAAGTGCCATTATTTGTACCATTACACGAATACAAAACATTCATTATTTGTTTTATATAACATCTAAATAACAAACAAAAATGTTTCAAAAAGTACTATTTAACGATCGTTGAATAGTGCGTACTATTGCACGCCATGTGACCCACATTCGTCCAATCAAATGACAGGAATTTATATAGGTGTTATATAAAAACAATTATAAAATAACTCAGTGTATAGTAAAATTACATCAGAATACTGTAGGACAAAACATCTAAACAATTATTAAAATGGCTGTCTGATGCATGCAACATAACTTTTTAGTAGTTACATTATTATCAACATAATGGTGGTGGTACTGGAATCTAACCCTAAACCAGGCTGAAGAAGTCATGGGTTCGACTCCAAGAATTTCTAGGGTGGAACTCGGCTGTTCAATGCAATGAGAATTTAGTACATTACATCAGAGGAGGTCACAGTCACAGTCTCTCTCTGATGCAAAGCTATTTTGTAGTAGTTGCAATATCATCATATAAAAGTAAGGATTAAAGACAACTACCCTCACTAGAACAACCACTGTTGTATGGTAGGACAATCACCCCATTATACTGTAGGAAAATTACCCTGTTAGGACAACTATTCCTAGGACAACCACCCACTATACTTAATAGTAGCGGTGGCGCCAGGATCTTTCCGACGCGGGGGCTAAATTCCCCGACGGAGGGCCTATGCGAGCGAAGCGAGCATCGCTAGGCTGGAGGCCAGGGGGGCCGCCAAGGGCCCCGGTTGGGGTCCAGGGGGCTTCCCCCGGAAGCAACGCGTTATAAATAGCGTAATTTGAGGTCAGATTTAGGGTATCCAACCTTTTCCATTTTGTATTGTACATGAAAAACACATTGCACGAGATCCGATGCGATGACTGTGTAAATCCATTTTTTCAATTTTAAAAATGAAGTTTTAAAGTTCAATATGCCTATCATAGAAAATATACTCGAACGTAAAACCTACCCACGGGCCAAGAGGTATATCATTATAATCGCAGAGGCGTAGGCAGGTTGCGCGAGACTAACACCCATGGGCTGATCTGTAAGAACATTTTGAAAAATAGAGCTGCTAGGTCTCCGGAAATTGCAATTATACATTGATATATGAAAAGAAATTACAATACAAGTCTACCAGAGAACCAGCCCACCGAGGTTCAGATATAGCTAAGAACATTTAAACAAATATAGTTTTTAGGTCCCCTGGAAATTAGATTATAGTATTTCGAAAAAAAGAAACAAAAATATATAAGTCTCCAGGACCAGCTCTACCAGGGTTGAGCTGCTAAGAAAATTGTGAAAAATATAACTGCTAGGTACAGTACCTAGAAATTGCACTTATATAGGCCCATATTGATAAATGAAACGAATTATAAGTGCATGGTTGGGTGGAGCTAAGAAAATTGTGAAAAATAGAGCTGCTAGGTCCCTGCAAAACATTGAAATATGAAACGAAATTATAGTACAGGACCAGCGCACCATGGTTTGGGTGGAGCTAAGAACATTTTGAAAAATATAGTTGCTAGGTCCCGGAAATTTAACTTATTATACGTCGAAGCATAAAACAAAATATTATACGCCACGTCTCCAGAACCAGCCCTACTATATATAAAAAATATTTAAAAAAGAGAGCTCTAGGTTCCCAGACAATGCACTAACTGTATATTGTACATCGAAATATGAAACGAAATTTATAATACTGTAGTATCCATGACCAGCTCTATAATTGAGGACGGTTACGCTAGGACAATTTTGAAAACTAGAGCTGCAGGTCTTCAAAAATACATTTATAAATAAATAAAAATTCCTAGAGGTCTAAAAAAGTGAACAAAGTTTTACCTTTTATTTTGAAGGAAATGCGTCCGCAAGCGTAGATCATTTCCCTTCGGGGAAATCAGATTATTTCCCAGATGTGAATCTGGAATTTCGATGTACGATGAGCAGTTCATGAAATACAGGACATTGGAAATTGTTTAATGAGCCTACAGTGAAATGTCTATTTTTGGTACCCCACGGTACAGAGGGTTAATCGTAAATTAAAAAATTGAACATACGAACAATAGATCGCGAACATAATTCTTTTGCTGTATAGCGTACGTCGATATACATCACATGACGTAACGTTTCAGCAATGTTCGCCTGTCATGGAGTAAAGGATATCACATGTAAACCGCAATGGGCCGGGCCCAATGTAGTGAGTACCTATTGTTTATTAGATCGCTGGCAATAATGCATGCATTGTGTAATAGCCCTCCGACGTACTCACAAAATTGGAACGTCGCGATTTTTTAGGCGCTGAAGCTACGAAGTGAACACGAATAATTTTTACTGTATAATATTCTCCGACGAAAAGTACTCGCGTTCTCCGCTAGGCTCCACGACGAGTGTGGGGGGGGGGGGGCGGCTACAGCCCCCGTACTGTGAATAATATTATATTTTGATTGTACATACAGTACAACCCTTTAGTAAAAACTGTCCAAATTGAAACATTGATGATTTATAAATGATATGATCAAAACCTACTGAATATTTACCAATACTTCTACCATTTCATTGATTATATTGATTGATTATATTTACTGTGAACACAAAAAGAGCATATTTATTTAGCGAGATATCTGGAGAGAAAAAACCTTTTCATTTAAAGGACATATTTCTTTAGTGAAATTTCAATATACTTTGCAAATTGCAGACGATAAAAATGTTATACTTGGATCAGTTATAATACTATGATTGATTCAACGTAGAATTTTTCCATTTTAATGGCTGCTAATATAAAAGCTTCTTGTCACATTACATCTTTTTGTATCAAAAGATAAAACATTTGGATTTATCTCAATATCTCTATGGTTTTCATATACTTTTTGCTTTAAGATTCAATAAATAAGTTGGTGAATTTACAGTGAAATCAATAATACCTACAATAATAACCTGGCACCAGCCAGGTACAGATATAGGAAGTTTGCATAGAGTATGGTACACAAATAGAATGCACTAATAATTCAGGATAATAAATATAGGCCTAAAGAACATTCAGGACTAACTAAATTGTGGTAGTTGATTAACTTGGATTAATATAAAACACAAGAATCCAGCTTATTCTGTCCTAGTGACGGATGTAGATAGCGAAGGGGAGCGAATAGGTCGAATAGAAAAATGATCTGACCCCATGTGTATCATCACATACAGGGTAGATGTTTATTTTTGGGTTTTTTCTTTGGTGTATTAAAATCTTGTTCAAAAGAAAACTACGAGATGAATCTATTAAAATAAAGAAGATTAATTTTATGACTATTTATTCGATAATGTTAATTGTGGTTTTATGGAAAGAAACTACAAATCAGTATTCGCTGTATAAATGCTGTATTCATGTTAGATAAGGTATTCAGATTAAGGTGTAGTATAATTATTCAGATGGGTTTTGTAAATACTATAATAATACTATATATGTTTTTAAAAAAAATGTACTTAATTCATTTCATAATATAATTATTCTATATAATGATGGATGTCTATAGTGAATATGTAGAATAGAAAAATAATCCTCACAGTGTAGTTTATTACCAGCATTCTTATAATATAACATAAATAAATAATACATACATAATTAACATCAGTAAAAATGTTTTAAAAATTACTAATAATATTTGGATAGTTATATAAATACATCCACCAACTTTTTGCTGTATTTGAAAAAAAAACTTACAAATATTATTGTCCCCTGAAAACAGGAAATATTGTGAATTATGAATAGATGTAGATCTTCATCTGTAACGACATATTTGTTTTTATGTTTCATAAATAATAAACCACTAACCATTTGTGATTTAATACTTTATTGAAACTGTCACTTTCATATTCGATAGAAACAGTAAAGTACATGCAACAAAACACCACTATGACTTTTATATTCTTTGTCATTATTAATTAATACTATTAAGAAGCACCTGTCAGTATTAAAGTTTAACTATGTGTTTAAACAGTACCACCACACTCACAGTAAAAAAATGTGCTTCAAATGGGACACAAATGGTTTATGTATTTAATGTCAACATGTTTTAATTTATCTCCGAAGGCACATAAATTTACCTACTTGTGTTATACCAAATGTGGGGAGAGATTGGAATGTTCCATTCATCGCCAAGCAATCCTTTTGTATAAACGTATATTAAATCTATCAAAATAGTATTTTTTAAAGAAAAATATTATGATGCTGTACTTGAGCTGTTCAACTGGTTTTCAGCTATTAAAAACAATTATCCTAGGATGAGATAGGAAAATGCGAAACATCCTCGTATTATTGTGTGCGAGTATTTTTCAAGATGGATATCCATTAGACAGTGTATACCACAATCGGAAAACACCCCAAATTTGGGGCAAATCGTTGAACCTAAATTCGCTTTAATTGTCAATAACTAAGTATCTAACTCAATTTAATTAATAAACAGGATTACATCAGGTGGTTAAAATCAGTAACGAAAGTACGTACGAACCAACTTTATATACCATCGAGTAAAAATTCTAGAAATAACGCACGATTTACCGAATTTTGCCCTTACGTAAATGTATATATAGATGTCATTTTAATGTCGCATTAATAGTTAATTTAACTGTATATTTTTATATCAGAAATCATTAGTTGTTTTATTCATTTTATTTTCTATGGACTTGAATAACTTAATAAAAACTACTAATATAAAGTCTAATTTTATAAATCTTTATTCTTCCTGATTTAGGAGGACAACAAAAGTACTATTCTATTGTCTTGAAATTATGAAATAATTAATTACAACTTACGTTATTTTTGTAATTTAAATCAGCATGTTTGTTGGCTAATGCTATGCAGCATGCAGTATGGCCTAATTCAGCAGCTAACAAGAGTGGTGTATTTCCATCCTAAAAATAGAATATAATATTTCATACAATATTACAAAATTCTTAGCAATGAGGAGGCATGGTTATTAATGTGTTTTATTTGTATTAAACACATTAATAATAACTTCCCATATATCTTTTTAAATCATGATTTTAACTCTTCATAAATAAAAGTTTACTCAGTGAAGTTATAAATTCATTCAGTGATTTCATATTACATATTCTTTCAAAAACAAACATCCATATTTTTATTGTTTTTCCTGTGCAAACATGGTGTTAGCTCAAGAATTGTTCAACACTTTATTATATTGCTAAAATACTATCTACACATGTTGGTACTGTATTACTAAAAAAATGTAAAAATATTTTTATAGTAGCATAAATAATCAAATTACAACTGATATGACCATTCTAAAACTTCTGATGAAGTTTTATAAATTTCTCTAAATAAATCAATGATTAAAATGATAAAATAATGGCATTTCAACAAAGTATTATAGACTGTGTACATCATAAGTTAACAGTTTTTAGTCTCACTGAGCTTTATATCTCCATGATTTGGTAGACTGTAATTGTATTTTAAGAACAGCACTTAAAATTAATAAAATATGATATAAATACAATTGAAAGTTTTTAATGTAAATTATTTTAATTAAGATAATTTACATTGTCAGATCTCACTCTGAATACATTTAACCCGATTTCTCATCAAAAGAGTCAGTGTGGTAAAAGACCTCTTAAACAAAAAATATAACAATATTTAATATAAAAAACTCATTACAATCCAGCATTCGAGCAGAGAAATATTATTGATAAAGGTTTTCATAACATGCAGAAGTAATTAATGTTCTCCCTGGTCATTTATTCCAGCTGTGACAATTGTATTATCATCGCTCTGCACAACCATGAAGAAACATCAGAATGGTTGTCAATATTATAATTATTAATAAAGGACAATATAAAAAGGATCTGATCCTATCATAATGCACTTTTATATGATTTAGCGAAATTAAGTAGAGCAATAAGGTAGTGTCTGAGCAGCATTGTGTTGGAAGGCATTGGATAATAAGACACACAAAGGTGTACAAGGGTCTCTTTAGCTGTGACTGACAGGCTGTACTATCATACACGGGTAGATGTTATTGTGTTCGGTGTATTTTAATACACCAAACACACTATTTAAAAATAGTTTTAAAAAGAGATGATAGCATCCGGTTTATTCTATTTAAAAAAGTGGTATGTATGGTTATATGATAATGTTGCTATTGTAGTTTTTATGCTATGAAACTATGTTATGGAATGAATCTACAAAGGCCTAGTATTATTCGCTGTTTAAACACTGTATTCATTTTGGATAAGGTATACAGAAGGTGTATGGTATTGTAACGAAAATCCCTTCCCGGGTTCGTTCCCTTTTTGGGGGGAGGGGTCTGCGGTACCACGGCACACTCGAATGAAACAAACAAATCAATTACAATTTTTGGAGTGACCTCCTTTATTCTTCTTTGATTCCAAATTATTGGTACAACTGATTATAATAATTAATTAGATTAGTTCTGCTATTACGCCGGACATGAAACAACAGCGTAACCACCAGTAATGACGTAACCTCAAATAGTAGCGTAACCACCAACAACGGCGTAACCCCTAACAGCAACGTAACCACCAACAATGGTGTAACCTCCAACAGCACGTAACCACCACCAATGGTGTAACCTCCAACAGCACGTAACCTCCAACAGCACGTAACCACCAACAATGGTGTAACCTCCAACAATGGTGTAACCTCCAACAGCACGTAACCACCAACAATGTTGTAACCTCCAACAGCACGTAACCACCAACAATGGTGTAACCTCCAACAGCACGTAACCACCAACAATGGTGTAACCTCCAACAGCACATAACCACCAACGATGGTGTAACCTCCACAGCAACGTAACCACCAACAATGGTGTAACCTCCACAGCAACGTAACCACCAACAATGGCGTAACCTCCACAGCAACGTAACCACCAACAATGGTGTAACCTCCAACAGTGGTGTAACCTCCACAGCAACGTAACCACCAACAACAATGGCGTAACCTCCACAGCAACGTAACCACCAACAGTGGTGTAACCTCCAACAGCACGTACACCAACACAATGGTGTAACCTCTAACAGCAACGTAGCCACCAACAATAGTGTAACCTCCACAACAGGTAACCACCGGCTAACACTGCAGGGTAACCACCAGTAGTCTTAACCACTGGCTAATAGGTGTACCACCAGCAAAGCAGTTTCACAACCACAGGGTGTACCACGGGCTAACTGTATCTCAAGCAGTAACACAACCAGTAGGTGCAACCTCCGGCTCAGCTATCTCAAATAGTGATACAACCAGTACTGTAGGCGCAACCTCCGGCTCACTATGTCTCAAATAGTGATACAACCAGTACAGTAGGCGCAACCTCCGGCTCACTATGTCTCCAACAGCAGCACAAGCGGTAGGCTGTACCCTCCGGCTAACTTACCTGCTGTGTCTTAACTCTCCTTTTATTATTCAGCTCTAATTTTCTCTTTCTTTTCTCTAATCTTCTCTACACTTTGTTTTCCAATTTCTCTAATGTCCCTACTTATTTTACACGTCTTTTCCCTGCTTCTCCGCTTTTCCAGCTCCAATCTCTCCCTCCTTTTTTTAACGCAGCTCGAGGTAACCCTCCATTGCCTTCCTCTCCAATCCCTCTCTGCCCTTTCTCTCAAGTCTCACGTCCGTTCTCTCCTTCTCTCCTCTAACTCTGCCTCAATCTGCCGCCCTCTATATTTTCCTTCTACCCCAAAATCATTACAGTATATTCAGATAGGTATAATAGTAAATCCCTGTATTTATAAAAACTTTTAAGCAATAAATTTAAATAAATAATTCATTTTTTCAGTTTTATTCAGAAATATATGATTGTTGTTCTGAATTAACTTTTGTGAGCAAAAACATGATAATATCATGATTTGTTTTTGTATGCAATGTTTTTTTGTGACAATGTTCTATTAACACACATACCTAAAAAGGGCGTTGCAAACTACAGAAAGCCACTAATCTCCTATCTGTATTGACATCATGCTCTTATAGTACTCTTTCATGTGCTTTTATACTTTATGCAACATTCTCTTATACACGATGTTGGATGCACCAAATGTAAATTACAGTGGTGTTTGCGTTTGAACAAGCAGTTACGACTGAAAACGTATCCAAAATGTGTTCAGGTGGTAACACATTTTGACTGGTAAATTCTAATTCCATTGGTTTCATTTTGTCGTTACTGGGAGGGGATAAGGTTTAAAATAAATGTTTTACCAAATCAAATGGATATCTCAATTCATATATTTTGTATATATATATATATCATTTGCTTCAAATACATAGTGTTGCTCTGTATATATGGCACAAAATAACAACACGACACACCTTAACATTCTGTGCTCTAAAGGCAGATGGTAAACACTATTACAGAATCTACAATGCTAAAAGTGAGAACACTTTCAATGACAGATTTATAAAACAAAAAAATACGTAGGCCTAGTCTATGCAAAAATTAAAAACGTTGAGCATGGGCATTTTGGTGATGACGTATAATAGATTTGTATAAAGATAAAGTGCCCTGCCATCGTTCATAAACCTACAATTTCTCCATATTAAGCCCATCATTCTATTAGCTTTTGACAACACATGATTAATATGTGAACAAAAATTTAATTTACTATCAATAAAAATACCTAAATATTTCCATACATAAACCATCTCAAGATCATGTCCACTCAGATTATAATTGAAGAGCACAGGCCTTTTTTTAAGTGTTATAGATAAATATTTGCATTTATTAGCATTAAGTTTTATCCCCCACTTCTCCGTCCATTCCACGAGACCATCCATATCCCCCTGAAGTGAAAAAGCATCCTGTGGAGTGGTAATCACTTTAAACAATTTCAGATCGTCAGCAAATAAAAGAGACTCGGAATGATTAAATTTTAAAGGAAGATCATTGATAAATAAATTAAACAAAAGCGGGCCCAGGATCGAGCCCTGCGGAACGCCCGATAACACAGGGAGCCTAGCCAATCAGATGTCTCTCCCCCAATGACAACACGATGTTGTATATTAGTTAAATAGCTTTTAAACCAACTTAAAAGTGAACCGGATAAACCAAATTTTGAATGTTTAAAAATAAGCAAATCATGGGAAACGGAATCAAAAGCCTTAGAGAAATCAGTGTAAATCACATCGCACTGCTTCTTGCTGTTAATTGCATCGTATGATGTAGCAAGAAGCAGTGCGAGGTTGGTTTGACATGATCTCCCAGAGACAAAACCATGCTGCCTAGGACTTAAAGCATTAGCAACATTTGATGACAAACCATCATGCACAATGCGCTCAAAAATCTTAGACATAGTAGGCAATAACGAAATAGGACGATAGTTACAGATACAGTTACTTAGATACTCTCTTAGTATTACAGGGTAACACCGCGGATCAAAAATATGTTGTTTATTAAAAAACATAGACCTTTCAAAACACTACTTAGTTTATTAATGAAATATATCATAATTATAACATACATTTGGATTAGGTGTACGCGAGTGCAAATAAAACATCTAAAAATGAATATGTATTTGCAAAAAGCTAAAATTACGTTTTCGAGAATTTTTTTTTAGACCACACTAAGTGGTTAGTGTAACTTCACATTTGTGATATATTGCAACATTATATATTAATTAGTCACCATAACATGGACCTTGCCATACGATGATTTAAAATTCAGAGTTTTAGTATTATAGTATTACAGTTGAACCCCCATGAGCGGTCACCTCCCGAAAGCTGCCTCCCTTAACGGCCGTACTTTCGAAAAGCCTGTTTGTTCTTCATCTAATTAGTGGACCTCCTGTAAGCAGCCATCTTACGTGAGCGACCGCGGAAAATTTGGGTACAACACATTAGATTATTTAAGCGGCCACCCAAAAATTCGTATTGACTTTTGACAACAACAAGGCCATATACATTTCTGCAGTTGCGTGCGCAAATTTTAGTTAGTAGTGTTTACCGACCGACCGAAGTATCAAAATACAATTTTCATACTTATTTTTTTCTTTTTATATTAGCTTTATTTCGAAGCGGTTTTAAAATATTTATGTGAAGAACATTCCTGTGTTTTTTTAGATGAGATGAGAAAACTACACTTTTTGATTTTGACCGACCGGTTTGTCTGAAAATCTTAAATAATACTAAACCACCTGATCATTACAATACAATACAATTAACGAGAGAATATAGAGGCCCGTTGTGTTAAGACAGCCGAAAAATATCGTGCATCGCCATAATACGTGATGTTGGCCCTTTATCGGCAGAACCTCCCGTAATCATGCACTTTTCAATTTCATAAAATAAGGTAATTGATCGCAGTTGATACCTTAGTGGTTATAAAAGCCCTGGTCTATAGTCTACTTTAGTTAGTTAGTTTAAATTAAACTAAATTTGAACTCATTAAGCCCACATTTTTGTCGCAAATACTGTAGTAGCAAATCATAGCGTAAAGCAACAGAAGAAAAGATATTTAGGCCTAGCCTAGATGTCATAAGTAAGCCCATTAATTACAATTTTCACGGTTGGTCTCTTCACAAAATAGAGAACCCTGCGTACCCCTCTTGCTATGGGCTTGTACTTCACCTTGACGAGTTCGAGTTACCCACGTTAACGCACACCCTGCAACTAACATGAAATACACATACAGTACTCTATGACGCGAAAAAATATGTTTATAGTGTGCTGAACTGTGTCTATTCGGTGTCATACAATATTAAGTGCAAATAATAAATAAGTGAAGGATAATATTCTATTATGTTCCGTTTATTCAGTAAAGCCTAAATTTCAATCAGATATGTTACTTTTCACTATGATGACACGATTACGAAATCAGCAACAGTTGACCACATACGAATGACAATCGGTTCTTTTTAGTGGGCTGAATTATTAACATTAATTGATCTAAACGACCACCAACTGTCAGTACTCAGTTTAATAAACTAAGTCCCACTTGTACAGAGATTTGACATGAAAACGTTTACAGATACAATATCATTTCACTATAAATCTTTGATATCATGTGTATATAAACAACACTGGATGTTTTTACAATTGCCATGTCACGGGAATACGGTTGAGTTTCATAGGAAACAAAGTTGTAGAGATTATAAGTTTCTGAAATATACTGTAGTGCTGCTGTGTTATCTGAGAAAGTTTATAATCTATATAATCATTATGTTATAGGCGTCACTTTACTGATATCGTTTCTCTTTTTAATATTTTCAATTCTAATATAATTAATACTGACAATTTATTTAATATTCGTAATCCACAACGTGTTACTCGTAGCTCTTCTTCTGTTGGTACTCTTTCTGATATTCGTCGCTGCAGAACTGAATCTTCTTTTCAATCACATATCCCACGTGTTACCCGAATTTGGAATAACTTACCCAGTGAAATCCGCAACTTAAATATTTCTGTTAGTTCTTTTAAAACCAAATTACTTAATTATCTCAATATTTATTTTTTAAATAATTTTGATATTGAAAATGTGTGTAGTTGGTCGCTTTCTTGTAGATGCTTTAATTGTAGAACGTAATTTATTTATTTTTCTTATATTTTTCTGTTCTGGTTTGACCAACTACAGTAGCATAGGTGTTTACAGTAGCACCTGTTTGGTCTTTCCGTGCCTCCTTTTATAATTGTTTTGTCTTCTTTGTTATGTATGTGGCAGAAATTGAATAAATAAACAAATAAATAAACACAGTATGTATTCAATTATCTTTTAAATATGTCAACTATAATCTTTCCATCTCTTCTGAAAACTGTTTTCAATATAATTTGTTGTATATGATGTGCCAGCGTGCTACGTTCTAGACATTGGAATAGTAAACAACTAATAGTAAAAAAACTTGAAACGAATTGTAAACGTCTGTCCAGCATTAGAGATAATGTTAAAATTCTCTTCTGGAAAGAGGTAATAGATGCATGAAGTAATTTTATTTATATTCATTATCCAAAGTCTGTTGACGAGCCATTACGAATACAAATTTGGAATAATGAAGTAATAAGAATAGGCAACGAATGTATAAGATATGGAAATGGGGAAAAGCAGGTATTCTGTTTGTTAATGATTTGTTTACCAGCAATGGGCAATTTATGAATAAAAAAGAAGTCGAAGATACCTATGGAATCAAGATAAATTATAATAAAATTAAAAGGATTAAGAAGGCTTCTTATGGAAAAATTTAACAATTTAATGATATGTGAAATTTAAAAAAAAACAGTTTTGCCAGATATTCCATTTCATATAAAAAGTACTCTTTCAACAAAGAAAGGGATGTCGTATTTTGTATGATTTTTTAAATAACTCAATGGTTAAATCATGGAAAGCACAAAAGAAATGGGCAGAGAATAAATTTGTATTCAATAACGAACAATGGAAAACAATCTAGCTCCACATACGTTTACAATGAATATTGTTTTAATATATTTTCAATATAAAATTGTAAACAGAATAATTGCAAAAAATGAACAATTATTTGAAATGGATATAAAAGAAACTTCAATGTGCTCATTTGGAGATGGTAAAATCGAACCCATTCAGCATTTGTTCTGTAATTGTCCAATAGTAAAAAGGATATGGAACCTCCTCCAGGAAAAAATTTCAGAAAAAACTGGAGTGCAATTTATTTTTAGTAAAGAGAGCAGAATTTTCGGATACCAAGATGCGCACTGCAGTTTTTTTATTTAAAAGCCATTAATGCAATTATTCTAATAGTAAAATCATTTATTTATAAATGTAAACTAGTTAAATGTAAGCCAACTATCAAAATGGTTATGAACGAGTTAAAAAGGTTTTATGAAACGGAAAAATGTATTTACCATCAGAATCTTGAGGACAGTATTTTAAATAGAAAATGAATAAAATTAGAAGCATTTATAAATCAAATATGAAATTGTTAGAGATTAAAATAATTTTTATGAACCTTTATTTAATTTGTTGTTGTTGTTGTTTTTGTTTGATTTTAATTATTTTTTTTTTGTAATGTATTATATGACGAAAAAAAAATAAACAAAACAAAAATAGTAAACAACCAAATAAAAGTGACATTGGGTAGACTTGTAAATGGTAGTTGCGAATGAATTGCCGTTTCTTACAAAGGGAGCATACCGCCTCTCGAAACTACGTATTTTGGTACCTGGATGTGTATAGCATGGCCCCCGGATGTCGACGCGTGAGCTGGGCCAACTTCTAAATATATTTACTCTATAAATATTTCTTACAGAGGGACACCGCCAGATTAAGTGCGTCCTATCACTAGTAAGTAACTTGATTCAGATTTGGGTACTTCTAACTACAGGACAGATATTGACGCGTAAACCACAATGAAAATGAGTTTGTCAATTAGTAGACGTTTTACTGTAATAAATATATTTGTTACTAGAAATTAGTTTGATAAAATATATTCTACAAAATTAGTAGGCCTAATCGATTTCCCCTAATAAATTAAGGGAGTGGGGGTGGACACGTGTTTGTTTATGAGTGAGAATCAATAAGGCATTTAGTTAAAATACAGACCGTATTAAACTACTTGACATGTTTCGATAAATATATTCTCATCATCAAAACTGTAATTAAAGCCTAGAGTACTTGTATACGTACAAAGTTGCGTTTAAATGAGTCAATAATTAGCATGAGAATAGATTTATCGAAACATGTCACGTAATTTTAAGACGGTCCACATTTTCATTAAATGCCTTATGATATTATTGATTATCAATCGTAATTTGGTGGTATTATACATGATGTGCCTGTTTATGTACAGTGAAAGAGCTTATTTTGGTATCCTATAGTAATACATTTTCTATATAAGAGAATATGGTATTTCAAATCAGGTACAAAAGCCGACGATCCAAGCGAATTACATGTTTAACAAAAATCGGAAAACACTCATTTGTTATTTTCAAAACACATTGCAAGTCGGCGAGGTCCGATGGCATGCGTGACTAGGGGAAGAACGCAACAAAAATGAAAAACGAAAATGGCATGTTGTGTTTTCTGTAGGCCTATACAGTAATTAGTTTCTCAGAAACCACCATTGACAGTAGCAGAAGTGGGTGTTTATTTCAAGCTCACATAAACGGGCAAAGAAATCCTCGTTATTAAAAAAAAACATTATTTAAGCTTATTCACTATAGTATATTTAAATTATCTACTTTTTAATTTATTTATATATTGTTTTCTCTTTTTACTTGGTTACTAGATAAAACAAGTTACCGAGAAACGGAAAACATTCTAGTTAAAATTGTTTATGTTAATTATACCCACAGATTGCACTATTTTCTTTATACTTAATTAGGTACTCTTTTCGTACTGTTGGGAATTGATAAATATTTCAGTTCAATTATTTTCCTAAAATAGTGGTACACAACAATGAAAGAAAATGTGAAAACAACATTTTTGTTACGTTCTTGTCATTAGAAATATTCTTGCGACTGAGGTGAACTTCGAAAATGCCGGTCAGATATAAAAAAAAGTTACAAGGAATAAATTAGCAATTGTCAACTGCATACTCATCCATCAAACTAGCCTCCATCGAGAAAATATTCAATTCCATGAATTTTATGAGGGTTAGTTTTATAGGAACAATAGTACTTTTTTTATTTGTTTTGGCAATTAATGCAATTCGTCATATTCCATTTGGAATACTACGTCCTGTAAAATGACTAGAATGTTCTGATTTGTTAATTTTTAAATTATATTATATAGAATTATATATTATTTAAAATGTTCGAGTGGCTTCCATGCATGCGGCTTTTGGCCTTAATGGAATTCCTTTTGTATATTTTTTCTTTTTTTACAGTATAATTTCATTTGTTTAACCTACAGGCGTGGCCCGTGAAAAAAAAATATCAAAATATATGTGTCGCCGTCAACGGCAAATATTGGAGCAGAGCAAAAACTACATCAACCGGGAAATCAACGAAATTAATTTTATACCGCGGACGATTGAAAATCTGCCGATGAAATCAGAAAGGTTGTTTTAAAACCTTTTATAATATCTGCCTAAGAGAGAAATATTATTAAATCTACGTTTCGCGGTACATCTGAGATAGATAATGTAGGTATGCAAGGCGGAAATATTTTTCCATTGTGCTCAAAAGTAACCATAATTTAAGTATAGATACACTAACATCGTGGAGCACATTTAGCTCGTAGTATCATGTACGTGCACATAGCATCGCATTGGTAAGTCACAAACATATTAGTGAAATGCACAACACTGCAGTAGTTATTAATTCATAAAAGGTTATGAAATAATCAAATTAAACAAAGGTCTATCCTTAAACGTACAAAAAAACACCAACAGTTATCTAACAACACGTATTCCTTACTTTCGCGCAAACACTGAAAGAACGAATGATTACATATTATGCTTAATTCTGGAATAGGTATGCACAATGTAAAACGCATAGCACCAACTCCGTGTCGGTTCTTACACCAGCTGTTCCATGCGTCTAATGTCTTAGAAAAGATAGTATTAGTGTTTTTAATGTCTTATGTCATCGGTAGACATTTAACAGTCAGCGGTAAAGTTACTTCCGAGTTCGTCATCACTTTGCGATTTCCAACTTCGCTGTAGTCACAATAAAACCTCTGTACAAAACGCTTGCAGCTGTCCCACATGTGAACCTGGCATGTACATTTGATATACATTTGAGTCAAGATATTTCATGTTTCTCTCTTTAAACGTCAAAATGAACTAATATATTAATTATATTGTAGAATACTATGGTTTGGCTATTTAATATTATTGTGACTTACAAGTAATAAATATTAATTTATAAAGATTAAACAAGTTATTACAAAGTGTGACATCAGTTGTTACAAAACCTTGGTTAAACTGACTTTCCAATGTCAAGATTAACATTGACGAGGCAGCGGTGTTCCGAACCATGTGAGGGATACAACCGTGCGCAGTACTCGACAATTAATTAGTCATCCTCGCAACAAAGATGATCTGTAAAATGACCCGCGATTTGGTTGCTTCATTTAGGTATGTTATTACTGGCACGCCCTTTAAATTGTAAAATTAAACACTTTTTAAATCACATTGAATTATATAGCACATGTTATTTATGTGTGTAACACTTACTTTGTCCTGAAGATCCAAATTAGCACCTTCCTTGAGCAAAATAGAGCAAACATCTATGTGGCCGTTTTGTGCTGCCACATGCAAAGGTGACGCTCCAACCTGAAATATTACAAACATAATTATGTTATAGTATTTTCTCTCTAAACAAAGTATTATAATATTGTCCTGAAATCATTACGATGTGATCAATTAAAAATTATGTTATAGATTTAAATAATGCTACATTGTTAACCCTTTTCTTTAAGATAATGTACGTATACATTTGTCTTTCTTGTATAACGTTTTTTTATAGTGCTTTATAAATGTATAAACAGATAGGCATAAATGTTTGTTTTTTTTTTCTGAAAACTAAATACTTCATCCGGTAGTGGTAACTAGTATGAGTTTTAATTATGATAAAGTGGCTTTTGAACTGGCAGCTACGACTAAAAATATATCTAGGCTCCAAATTCTGCTCAAGTAACACATTTTGAATGCTAAATTCTTACTATTGGTTTTATTTTACCGTTACTTAGAGGGGATATGTATTTTTTTAATGTTTTATGAAATGAAAATCTTGATTCATATCCATTTATTGTATCATTTTGCATAAAATACAATGTTGCTCTACAGCACAACACAATGCAAAAACAGAAAACTGAAAAAACCACGACATATCATTCTCTAACATTCAGTGCCCTAAAGACATATGGAAACAATGATTACGGAATCTATTACGAGAGGTGATGGACCTTTTTTTTAACGTCAAAATAGTGCATTGGATAGGTTAGGTCTTGCAAAATTGAATGTGTTTCCTCAGTAAAGTATCTTATAAAAAGAATCGAAATGAGATTTGCTTAATTATAAGTACTGTAGTCCTATACATTTTTTTTCTCACATTATTGATTGTCTCCATCCCCGAAACCTCGACTAAGAAATACCGGAATGGTGTCCGGCGGGGGATAGTTTATTACCATTAGTAAGGTCCTATGTAAAGCACCTAGAGGGGTCAGTGATCCATTAGGCGCTATTTAAATACTGTTTATTATTATTATTATTATTATACGTGAAGTATAACTAATAATACGTTCCAGCCAATTCCTACATGTGGTACAGGTAAACTATAAAATAAAGAATAATGAGAATACTTTCAATGACAGATTTATCTGAAAAAAGGCCTAGAAATCAGATAGGGGAAGTGGAATGTTACAGGTAGTCAATATAGCCATTATATCTTATTAATCCTTTCTGATCACTCTTAAGCCTGGTTCACACCTAATTGTTTGCACTTCAAGTATTATTATAAATATATTATATAATATATTATAAATAATAATTAATAATATAATTATAAATAATATATTATAAATATTATAATAATTATGACCTATCCACGTTCTATCACCATATTAAATAATTTGTCATTGTTTAAAGAAAACATTAATCATGATGTTTTTAAAGTGTAATAAGTGCTACTAAGCGCCTTTGATGTTTACATTGGTAGTTAATTACTGCAATACAAATACCTACTTATCAATATAAGTATATGCAAGTTACTTTTTGGTAACTTAAAATTAATTGTCATAAACAGGTTGTTTTAACATTTAAAAATGATACTGGTATGTACTTTTGTGTCTAATTTATCCAAAACAATATTATTTAAATTATAAACTTTTAATATTAAATCATTGGACAGTTTGTGTGATATGTGTAATGTACTTGCTAATTTAAAAAAAAAGTATGAAAGCAAACATAACAACAATGATTACTAGTTTCCCGAATAATTGTTGAATTAAACTAAAATTTGAACTCAACCATCACCGTGATGATATCGGGATATCCGCGTTAACGCACACAGTGTAACAAACATCTTGAAATACACTCATACTCTATAAACTGAAAACATGTATAGTGCTGAATTATGTCTATTATGTGTCATACAGTACTAAGTGCGAATAACCAATAAAGTACACAGCAAAATTTGAAATTCTAAGCAAGAAAAAAAAATCTTGTTTTAAGAAAAAATTCTTAAAATAAGTATTTTTTTTCTTGTCAAGATTTAAAATTACTTAAAACAAGAAATAATTTTCTAGAAAAGACACATTTTCTTAAATTAAGTTTTGCAATATTCTTGAAAATGCTTATTACAAGAAATATTTTACTTAAAATAAGAAGTCAATATCATTCTCTTCTTATTAAGAATAGTTTTGCTTAAAACAAGATTTGAAAATACTTAATTTGAAAAGTATTTTACTTAAAATAAGAAATCTATATTATATTTATCCCTATCAAGAATAATTTTTCTTAAATCAAGATTGATGAATTATAAAAATTACTTAAAACAATCAATATTTTTCTAGGTAAGACAAAGTTTCTTAAATTAGGTTTCGCAATAGTCTTGAAAATACTTGTTTTGAGAAATATTTTACTTAAAATAAGAAGTCAATTTCACACTACCCTTATCAAGATTATTTTTACTTGAATCAAGATTCGCAATATTCTTGAAAATGCTTATTACAAGAAATATTTTACTTAAAATAAGAAGTCAATATCATTCTCTTCTTATTAAGAATAGTTTTGCTTAAAACAAGATTTGAAAATACTTAATTTGAAAAGTATTTTACTTAAAATAAGAAATCAATATTATATTTATCCCTATCAAGAATAATTTTTCTTAAATTAAGATTGATGAATTCTAAAAATTACTTAAAACAATAAATATTTTTCTAGGTAAGACAAAGTTTCTTAAATTAGGTTTCGCAATATTCTTAAAAATACTTATTTTGAGAAATGTTTTACTTAAAATAAGAAGTCAATATCATACTATCTTATCAAGACTATTTTTGCTTAAATTGAGATTCGCAATATTTTTAAAAATACTTATTTTGAGAAATGTTTTACTTAAAATAAGAAGTCAATATCATACTATCTTATCAAGACTATTTTTACTTGAATCAAGATTCGCAATATTCTTAAAAATACTTATTTCGAGAAATGTTTTACTTAAAATAAGAAGTCAATATCATACTATCTTATCAAGACTATTTTTGCTTAAATTGAGATTCGCAATATTTTAAAAAATACTTATTTTGAAAAATGTTTTACTTAAAATAAGAAGTCAATATCATACTATCCTATCAAGACTATTTTTGCTTGAATTCAGATTCGCAATATTCTGATTTTGAGAAATGTTTTACTTAAAATAAGAAGTCAATATCATACTATCTTATCAAGACTATTTTTACTTGAATCAAGATTCGCAATATTCTTTAAAATACTTATTTTGAGAAATGTTTTACTTAAAATAAGAAGTCAATATCATACTATCTTATCAAGACTATTTTTGCTTAAATTGAGATTCGCAATATTTTTAAAAATACTTATTTTGAGAAATGTTTTACTTAAAATAAGAAGTCAATATCATACTATCTTATCAAGACTATTTTTACTTGAATCAAGATTCGCAATATTCTTAAAAATACTTATTTCGAGAAATGTTTTACTTAAAATAAGAAGTCAATATCATACTATCTTATCAAGACTATTTTTGCTTAAATTGAGATTCGCAATATTTTAAAAAATACTTATTTTGAAAAATGTTTTACTTAAAATAAGAAGTCAATATCATACTATCCTATCAAGACTATTTTTGCTTGAATTCAGATTCGCAATATTCTGATTTTGAGAAATGTTTTACTTAAAATAAGAAGTCAATATCATACTATCTTATCAAGACTATTTTTACTTGAATCAAGATTCGCAATATTCTTTAAAATACTTATTTTGAGAAATGTTTTACTTAAAATAAGAAGTCAATATCATACTATCTTATCAAGACTATTTTTGCTTAAATTGAGATTCGCAATATTTTTAAAAATACTTATTTTGAGAAATGTTTTACTTAAGATAAGAAGTCAATATCATACTATATCCTATCAAGACTATTTTTGCTTGAATTGAAGTCAATTCTATTTTAATATTCTTAAAAATACTTATTTTGAGAAATGTTTTACTTAAAATAGATTGTCAATATCCTTATATTCACACAACGGTAGAGCAGTTAGCACTTCAGTTTCAACTGAAAGAATCTGGGTAATCAAACTGTTTGTGCTTTGAATAATCGATTGCACTGCAACCACCTAGGCCTAAAGAAAATAATATTGATTTAATATTTTTTATATTCAAGTTTTAATATGTTTAAAAACTAAGTTGTGCTTTAGTTGGGGAGCTATGCAGCCTAACAAAAAAAATGTTATTTGTAACAATGAAATTGGTCACAAAAAAATGCAACATAAACTTAGAGTGTATAATGCCTAGGCCTAGGCCTAGTACCCAAGTCCTATAGTTACTATAGCTAATAGTCCTGTATATAACAGTACCAGCAAGGCCTAGGAAATAGACGTATTTCTCTAATAAAAAATAGTTTAAAATGCATAATTGTTGTAATTTTAAAGCAAAATGGCTTACCTGTGGAATCTTGTTTCTCTCCTTTAATTTTAGTAGAAAGAAATCAGCATTTTTTATACTATTATCTGCTTGTTCATCCTCTAGTTAGTAGGCCTTCTTGCTGAGCATCAACAAGATAATTAATATTATTTCAATCATTAACAGTATAACAATACTAGAATTATCACTACTACTATCGTCAGTTGATAAATCATCCCCGTTATAATAGTTTTTTTCTTCATTAACTTCGTCAGTCTCCTAGTCTAGGCCTAGTTCTACTTCATCCTCAATTGGCATCCTCGTTTTCTCCAGGCATACTTATTACTGATGTTTCCATCGTCAACTGCAGGAGGTTGCCGATTGTTATACTCGTCCTTAAAATGGCGTCTTATGACATGCTTGTAAAACGAATTGTAAATTCCAAAGCTTGCCGGGCAGCGAACCACCAATTCCACATGTTACTCGAAAATTCGGAGTATTTCCATGAATTGAATTATAATGCCTTAGCAAATAGGGTAGCAAATACTGTACCTACTTCAGTTTACTGGCACAAACTTATCGCTTTTTTTCGGACTGCAACAAACATGTGTCATTATTATTGTCTGTCGTATTACTGTTGGTCCAGACGTTTTACAGATTTGCTTTAACCACCATGGAGGTTTATACCTCCATGCTTTAACGTTGAGCAGTATAATGACCTTATACATTCTGGGTAAAAGGCCAGCGATAAATTTTTGGTTATAGTTGAAAAACAACACTGTGTGTGGTCGATGACCTAGCTCCCGGCGGGATCATGGCCAACGGTTTTTTAAAGTAATCATTCAAAATCTAGAGTTTGTAAGTAAAAGACACCTTTCATCGCAATTTATATATTAAATGCTTCAATAGGCCTAGTAAGATTAGTCTAATATAATGTCGAAGGAAGACGCTTTGTTGAAGATCCGAGAAATAGATGAAGAAGTGGCCAACATTTTAACAGGTTCGTAGGCCTAATAATTATATTTTAATCTGCCAGCAGTCTAGGCCTAGCCTAGGCTCCTTCCTAGTTAGTAATACTGTAGGCCTGGAACTAGTAGGTCTAGGCTAGCCTACTATGCCTGTACTGACGGACAGGTGTATAGGTTTAGCTTAGCATTTTAGTTCAGACATTGACAGAGGGGACAAATATTGTCGGACCTATTTCAGCTAGGTATAAGGAAGGCCTAATAATAGATAATACAATTATAATGTAACAGTTATTTTGTAATGTAGCCATGAAATATCTACGAAGGATTATACTGTATTATATACACATATTCCAATGAGAAATATAATGACATTTAAAAACACTTCTTTATATTTAATTAATTGTACACACTAAGTAATCCCCGAAGTGATCACATCGATATTGAAACTTTATGTTTTTAACTCTAAATTTAAAAAAAACATACTAAAAAAACAAACAAAAAACATACGTACTGCATAACTAAAATTGTTATATTAAATTTCTTTTTAAAAAACTGTGTTATTTACAATATCTTAAATTATTTGTTAGGTAATTGAAGAAGTTCGAAGGATACTAATTATTACTAGGCAAAGAGGAATGAAATACAAAAGAAAGCTTTTTAAAAAAGTTCTTAGCAAATTTTTCCAAAGAAGAGAATAATATAGTTTATTTTGGTATTTTAAAGAGAAACACCAGTCCTCCATCTGGTAAGTACAGTGTATGTTTTTGTACTTTTATCTATTCATAAATAGTTTTAATTTTATAATGGACCAATGGTAGTGAGGAAAATACGTGTACATATTGTGTACGTATTTTTAACAGCTTGGTTCGACTCAAGCTAGTGTCATGCACTCCTCCCTTTGACAACTAAAATTAAATAAATGACTTATGAATATTAATTTTTGACATATTATTGCTCTCCTGGCCAGCCCACCCTTTCCCCTTCCTTTTACATTGACCACCTACAAAACTGTAGGCTACATTATTTAAAATTTGAGCTACAGTATATCAAGTTTATGTCCATACATTATTCCACTCATTTAAATAAATTTATATAATATAATGTTTTCAATTTGTTATTTTTGGTTAGGTTCAAAGATAACCCATATGTTGTCAAATCTGTCAAACATATTTGTTGGGAAAAACTCATCAAAAAAAGTCTGCCGACCTTGAAGGTATTTAGTGTTTTTTAAAATTTAAAATACAAGTAACATTATGTACATTAAAAAAAAATATCTTAAAGTGTTTTTTTAAAATCAAATTTATCTTAGCTTAAAATTCGAGGTATATACTATGTTTACAATAATTTATTAAAATCAAACAATTAAACAAAATTTACATTTAATTGTATGATTGTTATTATAAACATTGATACGGAATAAAAACATCAATCAGGATTGAGCACCGTTTTGCGTATTGTCTTCCTAAATAGTAATATTAAAAATAAATTTAGACCCTAATAATTTAACTAAAAATAATAGATACAGCCAGGCCTGTCTTTGGGATCGGTATAAACAGGGCAAAGTTTGTGATTAAAAAGTTCAAATGCATATTCCACCCACCCTTATGTCTTATAATGTAAAATTATTCTTACCACCGTTCTAATATTGCGTCATGTTTTTGTGTTTACCGCCCCAGATATAGGACTCTAAAACCACACCGTACCCAATTAGTTGATGATGTTACACATATTTTAAATACAGTAATAACTAAAACTATATTAATCTCTTTTCATTTTTAGGAACATGAATAAAGATCCAGAATCCTGGTCTTCACGCCGTTCAGGTAATATGCCGGTATTGCTTTTGGACACAGAAATGGCCTACATTAAAGTTTAGCAAACAATTCTAACTACAAAGAAAGCAAAATTAGATGAGGCTCTAGTTACTCTCCTCTCCACTTTTTACCTTCTGGATTTCGATTATCCAAAATGAAAAGAAGTAGGCCTCACTATCCTTTAACAGTTAGTGATTTGTGATGAAAACACACCTGTACACTTGACAAAGGCTGTTGAATCATCATTAGTATACATTAATAAATTTAAAGACACCTAATAGTTTAAAGCCCAGGTGCGGGAGAAGAATTTTACGAAATTTGTATTTTACCATTTTAATGTTTTTAAGTTTTCTTTTGATGGCATTTTATTATTAATAAAAACAAGTTTGTTTTAAAGAAGTTGTATATATTATTGTACCTAATGTCATGTAAATTGTAGTTCTTAATGAAAATAACAGTATTGTTAATATTATGTTTTATAACATTCTTGAATTTATTTGTTTAAGTAAACTATTACTTAAAATGAGTATTCATTTATCGTTCTTAAAATAAATTTTTAATGATTTATATTTTATAGAATTCTTGTTTCAAGCAATTTTTTTCCCAATATAAGTAAGAATTTACGAATTTTAATTTGATAGAATTCTTGTTTCAAGCAATACTTTTCTTAAAATAAGTAAACATTTACTGGTTTTTATTTGATAGACTTCTTGTTTACTTATTTAAAAAAAAGTTTTGCTTGAAACAAGAATTCTACAAATAAAAATCGGATCTTACTTATTTTAAGAAATATATTGCTTGAAACAAGAAAACTAAAAATATAAATCGGAATATTCTTACTTATTTTAAGAAAAATATTGCTTAAAACAAGAATTCTAAAAAATACAAACCGGAATATTTTTACTTATTTTAAGAAAAATATTGCTTGAAACAAGAATTCTACAAATAAAAATCGGAATATTCTTACTTATTTTAAGAAATATATTGCTTGAAACAAGAATTCAAAAAATACAAATCGGAATATTCTTACTTATTTTAAGAAAAATATTGCTTGAAACAAGAATTCAAAAAATACAAATCGGAATATTCTTACTTATTTTAAGAAAAATATTGCTTGAAACAAGAATTCAAAAAATACAAATCGGATATTCTTACTTATTTTAAGAAATATATTGCTTGAAACAAGAATATTAAAATTAAAAATCGGAATATTCTTACTTATTTTAAGAAAAATATTGCTTAAAACAAGAATTCTAAAAAATACAAATCGGAATATTCTTACTTATTTTAAGAAAAATATTGCTTGAAACAAGAATTCTACAAATAAAAATCGGAATATTCTTACTTATTTTAAGAAATATTTTGCTTGAAACAAGAATTCAAAAAATACAAATCGGAATATTCTTACTTATTTTAAGAAAAATATTGCTTGAAACAAGAATTCAAAAAATACAAATCGGAATATTCTTACTTATTTTAAGAAAAATATTGCTTGAAACAAGAATTCAAAAAATAAAAATCGGAATATTCTTACTTATTTTAAGAAATATCTTGCTTGAAACAAGAATTCAAAAAAATACAAATCGGAATATTCTTACTTATTTTAAGAAATATATTGCTTGAAACAAGAATTCTATAAAATACAAATCGGAATATTCTTACTTATTTTAAGAAAAATATTGCTTGAAACAAGAATTCAAAAAATACAAATCGGAATATTCTTACTTATTTTAAGAAATATATTGCTTGAAACAAGAATATTAAAATTAAAAATCGGAATATTCTTACTTATTTTAAGAAAAATATTGCTTAAAACAAGAATTCTAAAAAATACAAATCGGAATATTCTTACTTATTTTAAGAAAAATATTGCTTGAAACAAGAATTCTACAAATAAAAATCGGAATATTCTTACTTATTTTAAGAAATATTTTGCTTGAAACAAGAATTCAAAAAATACAAATCGGAATATTCTTACTTATTTTAAGAAAAAAATTGCTTGAAACAAGAATTCAAAAAATACAAATCGGAATATTCTTACTTATTTTAAGAAAAATATTGCTTGAAACAAGAATTCAAAAAATACAAATCGGAATATTCTTACTTATTTTAAGAAAAATATTGCTTGAAACAAGAATTCAAAAAATAAAAATCGGAATATTCTTACTTATTTTAAGAAATATCTTGCTTGAAACAAGAATTCAAAAAAATACAAATCGGAATATTCTTACTTATTTTAAGAAATATATTGCTTGAAACAAGAATTCTATAAAATACAAATCGGAATATTCTTACTTATTTTAAGAAATATCTTGCTTGAAACAAGAATTCAAAAAAATACAAATCGGAATATTCTTATTTATTTTAAGAAATATATTGCTTGAAACAAGAATTCTATAAAATAAAAATCGGAATATTCTTACTTATTTTAAGAAATATATTGCTTGAAACAAGAATTCAAAAAAATACAAATCGGAATATTCTTACTTATTTTAAGAAAAATATTGCTTGAAACAAGAATTCTATTTTAAAAAATCGATAAATTGTTACTTATTTTAAGGCAGATACTGCTTAAAACAAGAATGAAAAAAGCAATTAAATTCTTGGTAAGAATATTGTTCTTAAAGTATTATTTCTTGGTAAGAATAATTTTCTTGATAAGAATTTGTGTGATTCTTGTTAAGAATTTTACGATTCTTGGTAAGCCAAAAAGTATTGAAATACGGACAAGTCAAAATTTACTTGTTTCAAGAAATATTTTGCTTGAAACAAGTTTTTTTTTTCTTAAAACAAGAATCAGAATTTTGCTGTGTAGTGTTTTTTTTCGTAACGAAAACAATGCATTTAATTTGATATTTTTCTTGATAGTATAATATTCAATTGTTTGGTGTATGTCACTGTTATGAGTCCAGGTAAGCACAACTGTGACATCTATTGTCTATAAACGTCTATAAATTTCAAGTCCTTTATTGTCTGACTTGGTTTTGAATGAAGTTATAGGCCTTCAAATTCAAATGTCAAATGAATACTAATATTGGTGTCCTTTCTACATGATCTCAAGCTCTTCCGCTAGTCACCTAATCGACCAAAAATATTGGTATGCATACAGAGAGTCATGTCAGGAATAAACAATGTAAGTCGCTTATTACGAAGATGGACCTATTTCATTATGTAACTGCTGTTGTCACTATGATGTTATTTACGTACATAATTTGTATAATTAATGTTTATCTATTGTGTAATCACTTATAGAACTTAACTGATTTTAAATCAATGGGAGCTCATCAGTTATATACATTATAATGTTTTCAGATTTGACAAAATAATTAAAACTGATTACTTTCCGATTATCAGAAAGCTTAAATGTGTTAATATTTACATAAACAATGGTACGAAGACGTAAACTTACTGTGAGCTTCTGCATTTAATATATACTATTAAGAGGCTAATTATGGCTATTTCAAATAACAGTTCGGAATAGTTGGATTTTGTTGCTTATATTCGAAATTGTCTTTTATTTCAAACTCACAAAAACGGGCAATGAAAATGTCGTTATTAAAAACATTATTTTAAGCTTATTCAGTATAGTTAAATTATTCAATTTATTCATTTATTTATATGTGTTGTTCCTTTTTTTTCTTTTTACTTGGTTAGATAAAACATGTTAGTGATAAAATGCCAATATTCTAGTTAACATTCTTCATTTAATGATAATCCCACAAATTGCACTATTTGTGTATACTTAAATAGGTAGCTCTTTTCGTATATTTGTTGCTGTTAGGAAAATAAATATTTCACTTCAAAAACTTTCCAAAAATAGTGGTACACAACAATGACAACAAAAAAGAGGGGAAAAAACTCTATTTTACGTTCTTGTTATATAAATATTATGAACGACTGAATTATATAGCACATAATATTTATGTGGGTAACACTTACTTTTGCCTGAAGATCCAATTTAGCACCTTCCTTGAGCAAAATAGTGCAAACATCTGTGTGGCCGTTTCGTGCAGCCACATGTAAAGGTGACGCTCCATCCTGAAATATTACAAACATTATGTTATAGTATTTTCTATCTCTAAACAAAGTAGTAAAATATTGTCCTGAAATCAAAACGATGTGATCAATTAAAAATGACGGTATAGTTTTAAATATTGCTACATAGTTAAATTAAATAAAGAGTATTAGGCCTAACCCTTTTTTTAAAGATAATGTATTGTATACATATACATTTGTATTTCTTGTAGACCTATAACATTTTTTTATAGTGCTTTATAAATTTATAAAACAAATAAGTGGTTTTTTTTTGGCCTGAAAAGTAAACACTTCATCCGGTAGTGCTAACTAGTCTGAATGTAAACTGGCAGTTACAGCTAAAATATATCTAGCCTCCAAATTCTGTTCAGGTAACACATTTTGACTGCTAAATTGTTACTATTGGTTTCATTTTACCGTTACCTGGAGGGTATATTTTTTTTTTAATGTTTTATAACATCAAATGAAAATCTTGATTCATATCCATTTATTGTATCATTTAGCATAAAATACATTGTTGCTCTACAGCACAATACAATGCAAAAACAGATAACTGAAAAAACCACGACATATCATTCTCTAACATTCAGTGCCTTAAAGGCATATGGTAACAATGATTACGGATCTATTACGAGAGCTGATGTACCATTTCTTTGAACGTCAAAATAGTGCATTGGATTGGTTGGGTCTTGCAAAATTGAATGTGTTTCCTCAGTAAAGTCTCTTATAAAAATGAATCAAAATGAGATTTGCTTAATTATAAGTACTGTAGTCCTATACGTGAAGTATAACTAATAATACGTTCCAGTCAATTTTTACATGTGGTACAGGTAAACTATAAAGAAAGAATAATGAGAATACTTTCAATGACAGATTTATCTGAAAAGAGGCCTAGAAATCAGATAGTGGAAGTGGAATGTTACAGGTAGTCAATATAGCCATTATATCCTATTATTCCCTTATGATCACTCTTAAGCCTGGTTGACACATAATTGTTTGCATAGACTATACCCCACTTCAAGTATTATTATAAATATATTATATAATATATTATAAATAATAATAAATAATATAATTATAAATAATATATTATAAATATTATAATAATTATGACCTATCCACGTTCTATCACCATATTAAATAAGTTGTCATTGTTTAAAGAAAACATTAATCATGATGTTTTTAAAGTGTAATCAGTGCTACTAAGCGCCTTTGATGTTTACATTGGTAGTTAATTACTGCAATACAAATAACTACTTATCAATATAAGTATATGCAAGTTACTTTTTGGTAACTTAAAATTAATTGTCATAAACAGGTTGTTAAATGATACTGGTATGTACTTTTGTGTCTAATTTATCCAAAACAATATTATTTAAATTATAAACTGTTAATATTAAATCATTGGACAGTTTGTGTGATATGTGTAATGTACTTCCTAATTAAAAAAAAAATAAGTATGAAAGCAAATATAACAACAGACAAAGGTTACTAGTTTCTCGAATAATTGTTGAATTAAACTAAAATTTGAACTCAACCATCATCGTGATGATATCGGGATATCCGCGTTAACGCACACAGTGTAACAAACATCTTGAATAATCTCATAATCTCATCTCATACTCTATAAACTGAAAACATGTATAGTGCTGAATTATGTCTATTATGTGTCATACAGTACTAAGTGCGAATAACCAATAAAGTAGTGTTTTTTTTCGTAAAGAAAACAAAGCATTTAATTTGATATTTTTCTTGATAGTATAATATTCAATTGTTTGGTGTATATCACTGTTATGAGTCCAGGTAAGCACAACTGTGACATCTATTGTCTATAAACGTCTATAAATTTCAAGTCCTTTATTGTCTGACTTCGTTTTGAATGAAGTTATAGGCCTTCAAATTCAAATGTCAAATGAATACTAATATTGGTGTCCTTTCTACATGATCTCAAACTCTTCCGCTAGTCACCTAATCGACCAAAAATATTGGTATGCATACAGAGAGTCATGTCAGGAATAAAGAATGTAAGTCGCTTATTACGAAGATGGACCTATTTCATTATGTAACTGCTGTTGTCACTATGATGTTATTTACGTACATAATTTGTATAATTAATGTTTATCTATTGTGTAATCAGTTATGTTTTCTGATTGAACTTAACTGATTTTAAATCAATGGGAGCTCATCAGTTATATACATTATAATGATTTCAGATTTGACAAAATAATTAAAACTGATTACTTTCCGATTATCAGAAAGCTTAAATGTGTTAATATTTACATAAACAATGGTACGAAGACGTAAACTTACTGGGAGCTTCTGCATGTAATATACTATTAAGAGGCTAATTATGCCTATTTCAAATAACAGTTCGGAATAGTTGGATTTCGTTGCTTATGTTCGAAATTGTTTTTTATTTCAAACTCACAAAAACGGGCAATGAAAATTCCGTTATTAAAAACATTATTTAAAGCTTATTCAGTATAGTTAAATTATTCAATTATTCATTTATTTATATGTGTTGTTCTATTTGTTTTCTTTTTACTTGGTTAGATAAAACATGTTAGTGATAAAATGCTAATATTCTAGTTAACATTCTTCATTTAATGATATTCCCACAAATTGCACTGTTTATGTATACTTAAATAGGACGGTAGCTCTTTTTGTATATTAGTTGCTGTTAGGATAATAAATATTTCACTTCAAAAACTTTCCAAAAATAGTGTTACACAACAATGACAACGTGTCGCCATAAAGCAAATATTCAATTCACATGAATTCAGTACATTATTGTTTTATATTATTGTAATTCGATGTTTTCTTCATTTTTACTATTAGTAATGCGAATTATTATCCTATTTGAAAAAAGGGTTTAGTCGAGTCAACTTTAGATCTGCAAGTGACAGAGAAGCTTTTCAGGTGGTGATTGAATCTGAGTTAAATGTTTTTAATAAAGCATTTATTAGATTTTCGTAATACTTTACGTCACCCTTCATAGGTATTAAAATAAATGTCATTTTAATATGCATTTTCGACTTACAGTATATTCAATATATTTCATTCTTGTGTTTGATTTGTTTAGTCTGTAAATCAACAATGTAATTATTATTACTCTGAAAGGGTCTTACGTGACAAGATTTTTTATCTTCTAGTATTGATCCTATTATGGTTTCTTTATATAAATTCTATTTTTATCTTTTTAATATTTGTTTGTTATACTGATCCATTTATGAAATAAATGTTGTTGAATTAAATTGAATGAATATTATTATGAATAGTTTGTCTTGAATGAAGTTTAATTTAATTTAATTTGAATTGCATGTTTATTGTATTAACATTTGTCTGTAATTGCAGTATTAATTTGTTTAAAATGAATCTTATGAGTGTTTTACAGAAACAATGGTACTTCCTACTAGTAGTAGGACTAGTATTGTCGTGGATGCCATTCCATTTTCAGATTGTTATTTGTAAATTAAAGTGCAATTAACCCAGCAATTGTCATATTTCATGAAAATGAGTTGGCAGTAAATGAATAGAAGTTTTAAAAGAAAGTTAAAGAGAGGCGTATGAATGAAGGTGAGCGAATAAGGCTTATTCCACATCTTTGTGTGTGATTGATGCGTTTATACCTATTATAGACACTGTTATATACATTCTGAAAAAGCATGTTTCATTGTTGCCGACGGATCGATCATGATGTTATGTATAATACAGGTCATGATTATTGTTATTAAAATAGGAAAATAAACTACTAAATTGTGTTTGTGTTGTACCATATTGTGTTTCAGTTACTGAACAACATTGTTCTGCTGGTTCTGTTACTTATATATACAACAGTACTTTATAATAATATTGATCAAAATGTGCATATATAGAATACAATTTTGCATTCACATTGATCAAAGCGATTGACATTATTATTACAATGTAGTATCAGTTAACAATATCTATATATAAATTTACGTAAGGGCAAAATTCGGTAAATCGCGCCTTACTTCTAGAATTTTTACTCGATGGTATATAAAGTTGGTTCGTACTTTCGGTACTGATTTTAACCACCTGATGTAACCCTGTTTACTAATTAAATTGAGTTAGATAATTAGTTATTGACGATTAAAACGAATTTAGGTTCAACGATTTGCCCCAAATAGGGGTGTTTTCCGATCGTGGTATACACTGTCTAATGGATGTCCAACTTGAAAAATACCCGCACACAATAATACGAGGACGCTTCGCATTTTCCTATCTCCTCCTACGATAATTGTTTTTAATAGCTGAAAACCGGTTGAACTGCTCGAGTACAGCATCATAATGTTGAAGACAGGCCGATTTTCTTTAAAAAATACTATTTTGATAGATTTAATTTACGTTTTTACAAATGTATTGATTTGCGATGAATGGAACATTCCAATCTCTCAGTCTGCCAGTTTGGTTTAACACAAGTAGGTAAATGTATGAGCCCTTGGAGAATAAACTTGCAATACTTTGACAATACAGTACTGCAAATACCTATTAATCATTTTTGGTCGTCATTTTAATCGAACATTTCTTACTGTGAATAGATGTAAAAAAAAAATATACAAACATTTCTTACTGTGAATACTGTTAGATGTAAAAAAATATATACAGATAAACTTTATTACTGTGATTATGGGTAGGCTCTACTGTTAGATATATAAACACGTAATATACAAATAAACTTTATTACTGACAGTTGCTTCTCAATGTTTGCATTAATTAATAATTACAAAAATATAAACGTCGTAGTGGTGTATCGTTACATATACTTTACTATTTCAATCGACTATGACAGTGACAGTTTTAAAAAAGTATTAAATCGCAAATGTTTTACTATATTTAGTCACCGTTAGTGGTATATTATTTATAGGCCTATAAAAAATGAAAACAATATTTCGTTACTGACGTGGATAAAGAATATATTTAAAAATTGTTCCTCTTTGTACCTATCCTCTTTCCCATCCCTCAACCCTAATTGGGTTTCTTTAAATCAATAAACAATTTGGACTCATTTTGTGGTAAGTTTCTCTTTCGGAAGTAATTCCCAGGGTGCTAATTTTGGTTGACTACATAAATCATTGTGTCTACTTATTCGTTTCTGTAAACGACAATGTATTAATAGTCCTGCGGTACGTGCCTTTGAAATCGCCAGATTTTTTACCCTGAAATTACTGTGTATTCGAGAACCATCTAGTATATCTCAATTATGTATTGAATGAAATTTAAAATCACTTCATTTTTTAATGATACGTTTCATTTTCATTTCATTTCACATTTATTCAATTAATGAAAACTTAAACAATGTAAACAATATAAACAAATAATGATTTCATTAATTTGGATCAGACTTAGAGGCCAAGGCCTGTCTCAGAAAGACCCAACAAAACATAAATACAAAATAAAAATGTGTACAAATTAGGTAAAAGTGGCATAATAATAATAATATATTTATGAATGATAATTTTCCAAATAATTAAACTTAATTTGATGTCTGAATATTTTTGCATTTTCACATTTTTTTAGATTCTCTTTTAAGTTATTCCATAATTTATATTCATTTTAATAATGCTTTTAAATCAAAATTCCGATTTAACCAGTCTAATTTGTGCTGGAGAAAGAGCAGTTCAGAGCACAGGATCGGATAAATGCATGACAATCACCTGGAACTAGTAATTGGATTGTACAGACGCCTAGTAATTGGATTGTACAGACGCCTGGTGTCATTCTCACACCGAAGTCCCTTTCTGTTAAAACCATAGGGTCTAGTAAAATCTCGAAGGTACTCTGACGCTAGATTATCGAGACAATTATGAACATTCAAATGTCTTACGTTGAATTCTACAATGTAAAGGAAGCCAATGAAGCTCAAAGGGAAGTAATACAAACTCCGTGTTACATTAGTCCAGTCCACAAAGGAACCATTGGCATTAGCGCACGTCGTATTAGCTTAACATTTTCTAATTCTGCATAGACCTCTCGGTCACCCTCTAGTAAGTGTGGACGATGAACTGTTTAATAAAAAACCTCGGTTACCATATAATTATTGCAATTATTATTTGTAAAATAAACCTAATCTGGTTGTCAGTGCCATTTTTAGACTAAATAAGATGAGGAATATAACAGTTTAAAGTACCATGGATGCTTATTATTGTAATATAACGATATACTTTTATATTTAAGAAATCGACCTTTGTATCGGAATTCAAATAAGTTCACAAACTTGACCCAGAAAGTCCAGAGGAGAGTTTGTCCAGATGTTTTAATGACCATTTAGTTTATAATAGAATCCCTAAAGAAAACACTTAGCTTAATTTTGTGACTTTTCCCATCGTTAAACCAGGAGTGATTGACACTATTTAAGTACAGATTTGACAGTGTCATCCATCACAGAAATACCTTATTATACCGTTAATCACTCCCACTTAAACACCCCTGGATCAACTTAGGACCAATCGTTACCCTCACAGATTACGTAGTGACATATGCAAATGAACTGAGCCAATATACTCCCAAGTTTCAGAAGAACCTCTACACCTCACAGCCACTTCTTCAGAAGAACATCTACACCTTACAGCCACTTCTTCAGAAGCAGACCTACACACTTCACACCTCACCGACAGCATCATTGACCCTCCGTTCCTTATCTATACTTATAGTTGTATATTGTACTGAAGTATTATACTGAATAAACAATATATGTGTTACGACAGTCAAGCGAGTCAGAGTCTTCATTAGTACCTCAACAACACAACATTATATTACATTATTCAGGGCGGGGTGGTTATTAGGGGTTGGGGGGTTCATTCGTGAGAGGCGTTTTTTGATAAAATTTCATAATAAAATAAAATCCCCTATATGAACAAACCTGTCGTTAGATAGAAAGAATATTAACACAAAAACTATTTTTTTTTTAACACAACAGAATTTGTATTATCAAGATACTGATTTATGGTGGCCCATCTATTGTCCTTTTGTTGTTTTATATCCTTTATTACTGTATGTTAATTTCATTGTTATGTATTGCTTTTGCTATGTTTGAGTGTTTAGTAAATGTATTTGTTAGTATGGAGCAAACCTTTAACTAACGAAATCTTTTTTTTGTTGCTCCAATTTGCTTTTGCTATTGGTGAATAAAGAAGAATATAAAATACAATTGTATTTAATATAATGATATAGTTAACGATTGTATCAAAATGATTGGTAAACTGTAGGTATAGCAGTCAATGAATTCTTCCACAAATAGAATTGTGTTTGTAATACAATATTGTGCGTATTAATATAAACTAGGCTATGAATGAGGTAGGTGCCACCCGGAGATGTAGAAATTCTCATATGACTTTTCTAGACCAGTTTTTTTCTGCGGAATCCAAATATATTGGGTAAACGGGCTGTAACCTGAGAACTTTCGCGTGAGGGCGCTTTTTTTAAATGGCTGCCAGTTACAGTAGACTATGATATCTTGGCAACCACTAATCATAGTTCCTTTTTGATGTAATATAATTTTGTCCGAAAATGGCCGGATATACCTCTATTGACCTTTGACCCAATATCTAACAGATATCATATCTCCGTAACTACTCGACACAAAAAGTTGCAATTGGTGTCAAACTGTCCAGAATATAGATGTTTATATTCAAACTAATAGAACATTATCTGTAAAAATGACCGAAAATAACGTTACTGACCTTTGACCCAAAATGCAAGACATTTCTCCTATCTGATCACGTTTGGTAATATCTTGTCAATTAATTCATTTTGTGCCAATTGGAGGTTGACATTCTCATATTATTTTCTGGACCAGTTTTTCATGTGCAATCCGAATATATATAGATAAATAAGCCATAACAAGGCCAATAATTTAATTCTTTTACTACATACATGCTTCCCGTTAGTGTTTCAGTCTGTATGTCGTGTATTAATCTTCAAGATCGCTCACATCACTGCAATCTGAAAAGTCTTCATATTCATTATGTGTAAACAGTTCCTGGACATCTGCGGGCATCACTGTCTCAATCCATTTAGGCTCTATTTGTTCATTCCATCCATTGTGTGTACTGTTGTTGACAAAATCATTGACGTCTACTGATTGCCATTCTTTAACAATGAAGTTTGCTCTTAGTATATGAAACTCAAGGGTCTGCTGACATGGTGTCAGTAATGATATATCTGTAAACATGTTGTGTCTGGAAAACGTTCTGTTGAAGATATCATATCTTGCTTGATTTACACTTTTCCCCTTCACTCCATACAAAGTGAAACATACTCTTCAAGTTCCTCATACAACTCTTTTGATGGAACATCTGACACTCCAAGGTTGCAGAATGTGTCAACAAATTTTGCTTTTGATTCAAGAAGCTTCCAGAAGGTACGTTTTCCTTTCCGAAAGAAAGCGGAGTTATAATCGTTACCTGTGAAAGCATGGAATCCAATAAGGGATGATTTATGCGCTTTTGTTTGACACTAGTACACAGCGAATACGCTCAATCAATCTGGTCTTGTTTTTGCCGTTGGCAAGGAAATTGTTGAATTCACGGGGCAACTTTGATATTGTTGAGCTTACAATTATTACCTTTGGTGCAATACCGCGTCTGTTTCTCTCAACAGACTTAATGCTTTTTGGCAAGTATGCATCGGCAACAATATCAACACGCTTGTATCCTTTAGGGATGCTGTTGAAAACCTTTGCTGCAGGATCCTCGTACGTATCAGGGTAAGATGTAAATGTTCTGATTAATGTCATCAAGTCAACAACATAGGCAATGACAGTAGCCTTTGCTGGCAGTTCTCGACCAGGATCCATAACATCTTAACTTTTTTCGATGAGAATTTCCATTAGGACACTTTTCTGAGTTGTTCGTCTTGTCCCATCTGCATTAGCCAGGCTTAGCTGTACAGGGGTAAGTGGATACTCAAAAGCTTTCTTAAAGTCAATTATTCTACCATGCTTTGTTGAGGTGGTAAGAAGCTTTCCTAAAACATCCCGATTAGCTTCTATTAGTTTTACTTTCCCATTTGCCTTAATTTCGAGTTTCTTCACACTATTGTTTAGGTGGCAAGAAGCTTTCCTAAAACATCCCGATTAGCTTCTATTACTTTTACTTTCCCATTTGCCTTAATTTTGAGTTTCTTCCCACTATTCGAAAATAAAGTGAGCTTGTTGCGCTTAATAGAGCCATGGAATTTCACTTTATTTGTTCACGTTGACTCAAGCCTTTCCTTTACAAATCTTTCATGGACTGACTTGCCATTTTACAGGACTTTAAATATTTGAATATAAACATCTATATTCTGGAGAGTTTGACACCAATTACAACTTTCTGTGTCGAGTAGTTACGGAGATATGATATCTGTTGGATATTGGGTCAAAGGTCAATAGAGGTATTTCCGGCCATTTTCGGACAAAATGTGCTATTACATCAAATAGGAACATGTACATTCCGAACAAGTTGACACCGTAATTAACTCTCTATGACCAGTGGTTGCCAAGATATCATAGTCTACTGTAACTGGAGGCCATTTTAAAAAAAAAGCACCCTCACGCGAAAGTACAGCCCGTTTACCCAATATATTTGGATTCCCCAGAAAAAACTGGTCTAGAAAAGTCATATGAGAATTTCTACCTCTCCGGGTGGCACCTATACCTCATTCATAGTTTCTTAGTAAAGTGATCTCTAATCAATTAAATTGAAAGTATACGTGAAGCATAATTAACAATACATTTGAGTTCCAACTTATCCTTACATGTCGTCCCGGTAAACCATGCAACAATGATAAAAGTGACAATACTTTCAATGACCGATTTATAAAAAAAAGACGTAGGCCTGATGGGAGGTTTAACTTCAATATATTTAAGTCTATGCAAAAAGTAAAAACGTTGAGCATGGGCCTTAGTAATAATACTTATTGTCGTGCCATTTAAGATCTCTAGTGATATATTTACAATGTCAATTCCAGAGGGGGTATTTCATATTATAGGTGATTTACATTTTGTGTTATAAAATGTCGAGTGTTTCACCTGCTTTGATAGAAACTATACTGTAATGAGTTGAAAATGTAAACATATTATTGTATTGGTAAACACATGATGTACTGCAAACCAAACTAGTGTATTTGTGCACATAATAGTAGGTGACATTTGTAATTGAGACCGTTATATTTGACACGAAAACATGTGAACTCATAAAAAACGTACATAATCATATAATGTAGTACATTTTGAATGTTGACATGACATGATAAACATAAACATGTTCCTTCTAACATAGATTTTTCTCAGATTACTTAGATTTCGTTCTTAAATACGGTATATTGTTTTATTTATTGTAATGCCATGTGTTCTCTACATGTCGATATAGTTAGGGTACGGACATTTATCTTAGTATTATAGGGTAACACCGTGGCCTAAAAATATATTGTTTATTATAAAACATAGACCTTTGCAAAAACACTACTTAGTTTATTAATGAAAAAGATCTTAATTGAAATATACATTTCAATTAGCTGTACGCGAGTGCAAATAAAACATCTAAATGAATATGTATTTGCAAAAAGCTAAACTTTTGTTTTGGAGAATTGTTGTTGTATTAGACCACACTACTAAGTAGTTGGTGTAACTTCACATTTATGATATATTGAAACATTATATGATAATTAGTCATAATATGGACCTTTGCAATATACGGTGATTTAAAATTCAGAGTTTTAGTATTATAGTATTACAGTTGAACCCCCATGAGCGGTCACCTCCCGAAAGCTGCCTCCCTTAACGGCCGTACTTTCGAAAAGCCTGTTTGTTCTTCATCTAAATATTGGACCATCTCACGTGAGCGGCCGCGGAAAATTTGTTTACAACACATTATTTGTATGGTAAATTACCTCCCGTAAGCGGCTACACAACAACAATACATGGCGTAATCGGCCACTTTTCAATTTCATAAAATAAGGCAATTAATAGGAATTGATACCTTAGTAGTTATAAAAGCCCAGGTCTTTAGTCTTCTTTAGTTAAGTATGGTCAACAACATGAATTCCAGAAAAGTGAGTGCTAAATTAAACAAAATTTGAACTTATCAAGCCCACATTTTTTTCGCAAATACTGTAGGAGCAAATCCAAGCCTAAGCAACCAAAGAAAAGATATTTAGGCCTAGCCTAGATGTCATAAGTAAGCCCGTTAATTACAATTTTCACGGTTGGTCTCTTCGGAAAATAGAGAACCATACGAACCTCTCTTGACTTGGGCTTGTCATTCACCTTGACGAGTTCGAGTTATCCTCGTTAACGCACACCCTGCAACTAACATGAAATACACATACAGTACTCTATGACGCGAACAAATATGTTTATAGTGTTCTGAATTGTGTCTATTCTGTGTCATACAATATTAAGTACGAATAACCAATAAGTAAAGGTTAATATTCTATTCTGTTCCGTTTATTCAGTAAAGCCTAAATTTCATATTAGATATGACGTTACTTTTCATTATGATGACCCGATTACGAAATCAGCAACAGTTGACCACATACGAATGACAATCGGTTCTTTTTAGTGGGCTGAATTATTAACATTAATTTATTTAAACGGCCACCAACTGTCAGCTCAGTTTAATAAAACTAAGTCAAACTTTTACAGAGAATTTGACATGAAAACGTTTACAGATACAATATCATTTCACTATAAATCTTTGATATCATGTGTATATAAACAACTCTGGATGTGTTTACAATTGCCATGTCACGGGAATACGGTTGAGTTTCATAGAAAACAAAGTTGTAGAGATTATAAGTTTCTGAAATATACTGTAGTGCTGCTGTGTTATCGGAGAAAGTATATACTCTATATAATCATTATTTTATTGGCGTCACTTTACTGATATCGTTTTTCTTTTTAAGATTTTCAATTCTAATATAATTAATACTGACAATTTATTTAATATTCGTAATCAAAACGTGTTACTCGTAGCTCTTCTTCTGTTGGTACTCTTTTTGATATTCGTCGCTTCAGAACTGAATCTTCTTTTCAATCATATATCCCACGTGTTACCATAATTTGGAATAACTTAGCTAGTGAAATCCGCAACTTAAATATTTCTGTAAAACCAAATTACTTAATTATCTCAATATTTATTTTTTAAATAATTTTGATATTGAAAATGTGTGTAGTTGGTCGCTTTATTGTAGATGCTTTAATTGTAGAACGTATTTTTTTTATTTTTCTTATATTTTTCTGTTCTGGGTTGACCAACTAGCATAGGTATTTAGCACCTGTTAGGTCTTTCCGTGCCTCCTTTTATAATGTTTATATCTTCTTTGTTATGTATATGGCAGAAATTGAATAAATAAATAAATAAATAAATATACAGTATGTATTCAATTATCTCAACACAAATACCAATTGAAATGCCATGGTTTCTGTGATTAGTTCTTTAGTTCTTTAAAATATGTCTACTATAATCTTTCCATCTCTTCTGAAAACTGTTTTCAATACAATCAATTGCATGTTGTAGATACAAACAAGGAAAACGCTTATTCATCATTACTAACAAGTAAGTTATCAATGCTAGTTATTTCTTCAGGTTGATGTACTTACATTTCCATCACATAACCCTTACCTTTTATCACGTAAAATATTAAGAGTACACGCCTGTTCATGTGCGCCATATTATTGCTCATATATTCTTTACTAAAATAATTTTTCAAGCACGTTAATGTATTGATTCAACATTACTTAGTTTATCGATATTGGGGTTGTATTATTCATATGAAGTAATAATATTTACTAGGTCAACACTCGGGAAACCAAATTTTCTGGAAAAAAGCAATGGATTTGATACTGCATGACATTTTTTTCTGTTATTAAACCATAATAGGAAGTAAAAATAAAATGTCAACTATTGCTATATTCTGAGGTTAAAGGTCACCAAATACAGGCCAAAAATACAAAAAAAAATCATATTTTTTAAATAAAACCATTATAATAGTTTAGATTCACGGTGATTCTAGAAACAGCAGCGAATTGTTTTTGCTCTTTTAAATTGAAATTTTCCAGTTTCCATTGTTACAAGACACTATTAAAATTTACCAAACATAACATTATTAGTCGATTTATATTTAAGATGTCTTCTTCCTAAACAATATTAAAAAGTTTGGATTGCCAAATTTACCATTTTTGAACTTTTGGCACACTTTGAATTGATTCTGTCCCACTGTGCCATGGGCCAAGAGCTATTCCTTTATTATTTTATTTTTTTTTAATCGGTAATCGTGACCCTTTATAACTTTTTGTTGTATATGATGTTCCAGCGTGCTACTTATTATTCTAGACATTGGAATAGTAAACAACTAAATAAAAGTGACATTGGGTAGACTTGTAAATGGTAGTTGCGAATGAATTGCCGTTTCTTACAAAGGGAGCATACCGCCTCTCGAAACTACGTATTTTGGTACCTGGATGTGTATAGCATGGCCCCCGGATGTCTACGCGTGAACTGGGCCAACTTCTAAATATATTTACTCTATAAATATTTCTTACAGAGGAACACCGCCAGATGAAGTGCATCCTATCACTAATAAGTAACTTGATTCAGATTTTGGTACTTCTAACTACAGGACAGATATTGACGCGTAAACCACAATGAAAATGAGTTTTACTGTAATATTAAATATATTTGTTACTAGAAATTAATTTGATAAAACATATTCTACAAAATTAGTAGACCTAATCGTTTTCCTTTAATAAATTAAGGGGGTGGGGACACGTGTTTGTTTATGAGTGAGAATCAATAAGGCATTTAGTTAAAATGCAGACCGTCTTAAATTACTTGACATGTTCCGATAAATATATTCTCATCATCAGAACTGTAATCAAAGCCTAGAGTACTTGTATACGTACAAAGTTGCGTTTAAATGAGTCAATAATTAGCATGAGAATAGATGTATCGAAACATGTCACGTAATTTTAAGACGGTCCACATTTTCATTAAATGCATTATGATATTATTGATTATCAATCGTAATCTGGTGGTATTATACATGATGTGCCTGTTTATGTACAGTGAAAGAGCTTATTTTAGGAGGCCTAATAGTAATTATTAAAATATTTTCTATATAAGAGAATATGGTATTTCAAATCAGGTACAAAAGCCGACGATCCAAGCGAATTACATGTTTAAAAAAATCGGAAAACACCCATTTGTTATTTTCAAAACACATTGCAAGTCCGATGACATGCGTGACTGGCGGAACAAAGCAACAAAAATGAAAAACGAAAATGGCATGTTGTGTTTTCTGTAGTGCTACAGTAATTAGTGTTTCAGATACCACCATTGACAGTAGCAGAATTGTGTGTTAATTTGAAGCTCACATATAAACGGTCAATGAAATCCTCGTGAAACATTATTTAAGCTTATTCACTATAGGCCTAGTATATTTAAATTATCTACTTATTAATTTATTTATATATTGTTTTCTCTTTTTACTTGGTTAGATGAAACTTGTTACCGAGAAACAACAAACATTCTAGTTGAAATTGTTTATGTATACCCACAGATTGCACTATTTTCTGTATACTTAATTAGGTACTCTTTTCGTACATGTGTTGCTGTTGGAAATAGATAAATATTTCACTTCAATTATTTTCCAAAATAGTGGTACACAACAATGAAAGAAAATGTGAAAACAACATTTTTGTTACGTTTTTGTCATTAGAAATATTCTTGCGACTGAGGTGAACTTCGAAAATGCCGGTCAGATATAAAAAAAGTTACAAGGAATAAATTAGCAATTGTCAACTGCATACTCATCCATCAAACTAGCCGCCATCGAGCAAATATTCAATTCCATGAATCTTATGAGGGTTAGTTTTATAGGACAATAGTACTTTTTTTATATTTGTTTTGGCAATTAATGCAATTAAAGCGTACGTAATTCGTCATATTCCATTTGGAATACTACGTCCTGTAAAATGACTAGAATGTTCTGATTTGTTAATTTTTAGATTATATTATATACAGAATTATATATTATTTAGAATGTTCGGGTGGCATTCCATGCATGCGGCTTTTGGCTTTAATGAAAGTCCTTTTGTATATTTTTTGCTTTGTAATTTTTTTTATGGATCAAATAAACTGACTTGTGTGACTTGTATTTCGGCGCCTTTACACGTATCAATTTATCGCATCCCATCATATTACTATTGAAACCAAATTTAAACATTTCAACAAGCTTTTTATGATCGTCACAAAATGCCAAGATACATTAAAAGAACGCTCATCGTCAGATCAAATAATCAAACAAAAAATGATGCTGTTGTGATGTCGGTGGTGGGTGTTAGGTTTGGCGGCGTTAATTCGAGGGAGGAATTTTTTTGTAACATTTTATAATAAAATAGATTCCCCTAGATATGAACAAGTACAATACAGTGTTTGATATTATCAAGAAGTGATAACAGTTAACAGTTGTATGAAAATGCTTGGTAAATAAATATGATATAGCAGTCAATGAATTATTCAACAAGTATAATTGTGTTTGCTTATAATACAATATTGTGCGTATAAATGTACGTGGCGGGGCGTTTATTAGAGGGCGGAGGCTGGATATTCCAAAGATGGTTTTTTTTGGGAGGGGCGTTTATTCAAATAAATGCGGTAGGCTTAATTGGTATAATCAATACATTATTTAGTTCTAATCAAACACCAAATAATGACAATCATCAGTGGGCCGTTAATAAGAAACACGTTTTAAACGGATTGCAACATGGGCCAAAGCACCCGTGTCTCAATGGCGATGCAGTACATGCAGATAGCGCGCATTCTGTTCAAACCTAACAACAACTCAACAACTCGTGTAACATTCGGCCATATCGATTTCTGATATAATTTTATATACTAATTTTACAATTTTCCCTGCAAAATACTTCGATGATTTTTTAATATAATGGATTTGTTTTTTCCTTTTTTTTTCTTTTTTTTTACAGTATAATTTTATTTTGTTTAAAATACAGGCGTTGGCCGTGAAAAAAAAAATCAAAATATATGTGTCACCCTTAACGGAAGAGAGCAAAAACTACATCAACCCGGAAATCACGAAATCACTAATTTTATACCGCCGACGAATGAAAATCTGCCGATGAAATCAGAAAGGTTGTTTTAAAACCTTTATAATATCTGTCTAAGAGAGAAATTTTATTAAATCTACGTTTCGCGGTACATCTGAGATAGACAATGTAGGTACGCCTGTGTAAGGCGGAAATATTTTTCCATTGTGCTCAGAAGTAACCATAAGTATAAATACACTAACATCGTGGAGCACATTTAGCTCGTAGTATCATGTACGGTAAGTCACAAACATATTAGTGAAATGCACAACATTGCAGTAATAGTTATTAATTCATATAGGTTATGAAATAATCAAATTAAACAAAGGTCTATCCTTACACGTACGAAAAAAAACACCAACAGTTATCTAACAACACGTATTCCTTACTTTCGCGCAAACACTGAAAGAACGAATGATTCTATATTATGCTTAATTCTGGAATAGGTATGCACAATGTAAAACGCATAACACCAACTCCGTGTCGGTTCTTACACCAGCTGTTCCATGCGTCTAATGTCTTAGAAAAGATAGTATTAGTGTGTTTAATGTCTTATGTAATCGGTAGACTTTTAACAGTCAGCGGTAAAGTTACTTCCGAGTTCCTCTGTACAAAACGCTTGCAGCTGTCCCACATGTGAACGTGACATGTACATTTGATATACATTTGAGTCAAGATATTTCATGTTTCTCTCTAAAAACGTCAATATGAATTAATTTTTATTAAATATATTATAGAATACTGGTTTGGCTATTTAATATTATTGTGACTCAGACTGTTTAAAACTTAATGAAGAAATAGCTCATAATGTTTAATATGTTAAAAATTCTGTATACACTACGATAGGACGTGACGTTATTATTATATTACATTTGTAGACTATGCATAAATATTATAATGTACCGCGATGGTAAGACTCGCATAAAAATTAATAATATTACAAGTAATAAATATTAATTTATAAAGATTAAACAAGTTATTACAAAGTGTGACATCAATTGTGACAAAACCTTGGTTAATCTGACTTTGCAATGTCAAGATTAACCATGACGAGGCAGTGGTGTTCCGAACCATGTGAGGGACACAACCGTGCATTTCTCGACAATTTAGTCATCCTCGCCACAAAAATGGTCTGTAATATGACCCGCGATGTGCTTGCTTCATTTAGGTATGTTATTATTGGCACGCCGTTTAAATTGTAAAATTAAACACTTTTTTAAATCACACTGAATTATATAGCACATATTATTTATGTGTTTAACACTTACTTTGGCCTGAAGATCCAATTTAGCACCTTCCTTGAGCAAAAAGGTGACGCCCCATTCTGATATTATTACAAACATTATGTTATAGTATTTTTTCTGTCTAAACAAAGTATTATAATATTGTCCTGTAATCAATACGATGTTATCAATTAAACGTTATAGATTTAAATAATGCTACATAGTTAAATGAAATAAAGAGTAATCTAACCCTTTTCTTTAAGATAATGTATTGTATACATATACATTTTTGTCTTTCTTGTAGGCCTATAACATTTTTTTACAGTGTTTTATAAATTTATAAAACAAATAAGTGTTTTTTTTTCTTTTTTGGCCTGAAAAGTAAACACTTCATCCGGTAGTGCTAACTAGTCTGAATGTAAACTGGCAGTTACAGCTAAACATATATCTAGGCTCCAAATTCTGTTCAGGTAACACATTTTGACTGCAAAATTCTTACTATTGGTTTCATTTTACCTTTACTTGGATTAGATTAGATTACGCAATCTATTACGAGAGTTGATGGACTTTTTCTTTGAACGTCAAAATAGTTCATTGGATAGGTTGGGTCTTGCAAAATGTAATGTGTTTCCTCAGTGAAGTCTCTTATAAAAATGAATCAAATTGAGATTTGCTTAATTATAACTACTGTAAGTGAAGCATAACTAAAAATACGTTCCAGCTAATTCTTACATAGTGAATAATGAGAATATTTTTAATGACAGATTTATAAAAAAAATACTTAGGCCTATGGGAGGGTTAACTACAAAATATTTGAGTATACGCAAAGGTAAAGTCTATTTGATACTCTCAGTAATGAGGTCGTGCCAATTAAGATTACTACGGTAGTGATTTATTTGCAATCTCAACTTCAGATTGGGTACCGTACCGTATTTAATGATTTAGGTGATTTTCCTTTTTTCGTGGGTTACTTTGGGTTGAATATACTGTATGGCAACACGGAGCCGAAAGTGCGGCTGACATACCCTCGAATTTGAGTTTCCTTTATTTTGTAACATAGGACGATTTATTTTAACCTGTTATGTTTTCATGTAGGAGTATTGCTTAGTTTTTTTTCTCGTTGCTGTCCGTGAACCTGTATTGTGAAATTTGTGAGTTTTCCTTCCGTAAAAACAACCTAATTTCTAGGCCGCATTTTCGCTTGACTGAGCAGGAAAATGTTGACACCAAACGATCATACACGTGACGAACTACAACAAACTGCCTCAGTTGATCGCTATGAGAGGCCTAGAATTAGACCACGTAAAAGAGGCCATAGAGCTGGAAAGAATAAGTATAGACCCACTCTTAGCTAATGGCAAAGTGAATATCGGTACTATACCAACGATTATTAACTATAACCGTACGGAATGTCGTAGACCAGCGAAGTCAGCCATTTTGGATAATTTAGTTGTTTTGAGTTCAGGAAGATGGAATTTCCCGTCACTTTTCATGACTAATGCTCTGTCCATCTGTAACAAAATGGAAGAGCTAAGATGTCGAATTAAAGACTGCCATCCGGAATTGATCGCTATTACTGAAACGAAGGTTCGTGACGGTATTGTACTTGACAACATTGTGTCAATCGATAATTTTAATATTGTTAGACGCGACCAAATAGATAGATTAGGTGGAGGAGTAATGCTGTACATTAACCAGTCGCTGCCTTTCAAATATCATTGTGACCTTAATGATGCCAATTTTGAGACGGTATGGGTCACGTTATTTCCTAAAAGATTGCCTAGATCGATTGCTAATATCACCGTAGAGGTGGTGTACCACCCACCTGGCTCCAATGATAGAGCGATGTCTTCTCATATCATTCATTGCATGTATACCATCAGACTAAAGCACCCAGGCACAGGTTTTATTGTCACTGGAGACTTTAACCGTCTAAAAGACTGTGAGCTTAAACGATACCCTCTACAGCAAATTGTATCGAAACCAACACGAGGCAATGCTAAACTCGATTTGATTTACACGAATATGGCAGAATTTTTTAGTGAACCATTTATTCAGCCGGGCATGGGTCTATCGGATCATCAAGTTGTAATTTGTAGACCAAAGGCTACTATAATTGTAAAAGACCCTACCACCATAACGTTTAAGAAGAGAGTTGTTACTCAGAACGCGAAAGATATTTTTTACGCGAACTCAATGATGTTAATTGGCATGACTTATATCGCCTCCCTTCATGTGAATATCAATTCAATGTTTACAGCTCAGTGTTGAATCAACTTATTGATAAACACTTTCCAGAGAAAATTTGTACGAAGACCACCCAGGACAAACCATGGGTTATCCATAAGTTCAAGTCGCTTATTCGCAAACGGTAAAATGCCTTAAACAATAACCAGCAATGTCTTTACAAATACTTGCGTAACCGAGTGAATCGGATGTCAAAGTCGCTACGGAAGAAATTTTATGAAAAGAAAGTGTGTTCTCTTAACTCGGCTAATACAAAAAGCTGGTGGCGACAAACAAAACAGTTCCTCGGACTTGAGTCGACCGGAGACAACCTCTCGGGTCTAGCAAATGAACTATACGATGGCAATATGACTTGGCTGAAGAGATCAATTTGTTTCTCCAATCCATAACGTCGGCTTTTGAACCCATTGCACATCCACATCCAGCAGGAGTTGTACCTGACCATCTGTATATCCCTGTCGAGGCAATGGAATGTAAGCTGAGATCAGTCCAAGTTAACAAGGCAATAGGCCCCGACAATATTCCAACATGGATTCTTCGAGATGGAGCACACAGTCCCGACGGTCCCCTTTGCGCTATTGTCAACTCAAGTCTAAGAGAGTCGTATATCCCGGATGACTGGAAAATGGCTAATATTGTGCCAATACCGAAAATAAATCCCCCTCGCTGTGTCCAAACCGATCTCCGACCCATTTCGTTAATATCTGTAGCTGCAAAAATTGTAGAGAGCTTAATTGGTAGTTTTGTATGGGACCAGCTGAAAGACAAACTATTAAACAACCAATTTGGTAGCTCAAAGGGGGTCTCAACAACTGACGCCCTCATCTCATTATTGCTTCACTGGTACCAAGTCACTGATGCTGGCGAGGAAGTACGTGCTCTCCTATTGAATTTTAGCAAAGCGTATGATATGATCGACCACCACATTTTAATTAGAAAGTTAAAGAACATAGGTATCGACGGAGTTATTGTAGCATGGATTCAAGCTTTTCTTGCAGATAGAAAACACAGAGTGAAATTGAAGAATGTCTTCTCACCCTGGCTAATACCAAACGGAGGAATCCCACAAGGATCATGGCTTGGTCCAATCCTGTGTGTTGCCTTCATTGATGACCGCCAGGTCGATCTGCCGCTTATGAAATAATGGACGATACAACATTTTACCAAAGATATAATAAGAACTCCGAGTGCAAAATTCAAGATAGTATGAATAGTATATTTAAATGGTGCGAAGAAAATGATATGAAACTGAATGGGAAAAAAATCGGTTGAACTGCGCATTACATGCAAGAAAACACCAACTGAGTTTGACCCAGTCACTGTGAATGGATCTGAAGTCAAGTGTGTTGAGTATGCAAAGTTACTAGGTGTCAATCTTGACCGTAAATTGTCGTGACCGGAACTGCTCCGATACTATCAAGCAGTGATACGACCAGTTCTCAAATATGCCTGTGTTGTTTGGTCCCCGAGTTTATCCAAAGCACAATCTGACCAAATCGAACATGTCCAAAGAAGAGCGTGTAACATAATATGCCCTGATGGTACTAGTCTAGTAGGAAGGAGGGGTTACCGTGCACCCCCATGATGTATCCTTCCTACCCTACTATACCTCGTATGCTGATACCCGCAGATACCTTAATATCATCACTCTATCTGAACACTGCGAGAAGTTGTCAATAAATTTCTTTGATAAAATGAAAAAAGAAGATCATAGATTACACTCTCTCTTACCTAAATCTCCCACACACAACCAACAGCTCCGACGCGTTTGATCGTTCACCCTCCTCAAAGTCAGGACACAACGCACAAAAAACTTCATTACTTTCCACGGAGTTTTCAATGATTGGTGAATGATCAGAAACTGAGTTATGATAAGAAAATTGTGAACCCATTTTGGTTTATGTTCCTGGATGTACTATGATGGCCATTGAAAGACTGATCTGTGGACTATGATATATTTTAGTAACTTGTTTGATTTGTGTTATACTATGGTTTGATTTTTTTGTTTGATAAAGTTTTTTTAAATATTTATGTCAATTTCATCACTGTTTACTTGATGCAATAAAAAGAATTGAATATGAATATATGGTACTGCAAATAAGTCAATCTATAATAATAACCCACTACTCTAATATTAACCCATGGGGGTTACTATTAGAGTCACAAAAACTTATGATGCAGCTGTATTTTGAAAATAAGGAGATAATGCATGTTGATTTCGGGAGTGGAGGAGGATTGAGTGTTTTTTAATTCAACCAAATTTGTTTATTCGTACTGTTTTATTATTTTTCTATGAGTTGCTGACCAGAAAAGTTGGGATGGGTTACTATTTGCAAGTGCCTAATTTAAGATTAGTAATAGTAACCCATTAATCTAATAGTAATCCCCCTTCCAATAGTTAACCCACCCTAAAAAACAATCAAAGAATAATAACCCAGGGTTACAATTAGAAGATTTACGGTATATAGAGTACTGCTAACCATAATAGTAGGTAACATTTGTTTTATTTGACACGACAAAACATGTGAACTCCCCAAAAATGTACCGTATTATAGTGTAGTATATTTTAAATGTTGACATGACATAATAAACATTGAAAGTTCTTTCTAACAGTCGAAGAAAACGATATTATCAAGGCTAACAAGATTGGTCAACTCGAACAAACGGTTGATAAACTATCATCTACGGTTGCGAAGCTCGAACTAGAGGCCAACAAATCCGAACGCTTCAGCCGACGTAACAACGTTCGAATTGTGGGACTTAAAGAAGAATCAGGTGAGGATTGTGTTGTCTTGGCCAGGAACATTCTAATAGATAACTTTGAATTTAGTGAAATACCAACGATAGAGCGTGCACATCGAGTCGGTCCTGTACTGCCGGTGAGGCCCCGACACATCATAATTAAACTACTTAGTTATAACTCTAAAGTTCAAGTCATGAAACAGAAGAATATTGCCTTACAATATAAACAGTTTTACGTGATAGATGATCTGACCTTAGTGGATTATTAAGAAAAGAAGAAATGGAAATTTCAAGTTAAAGCTTTATATGACAATGGAACTAAACTTAAATTCTCTGCTGGTAAATGGCGAACTTCTACGGGGACTCCCTATATATTCAAGTAACTTTTACGGTGTTTTGAGGAACTGGGATATGAATGGTTTCTTTTTCTCTGCCTTCTTTCATTTTGTAATGTCAGTATATTTAACCTGGCTTTGCTTGTTTAAATTCCAAGCATGTCCGCTACGTACCATTATGCAAATTATACCTTTGCATACCCGGTTGCATACCTAATGAATTATTCTCCGTTTTATACACGCGGGGAGTGCAACGCTTACGCTACCTATGTATTAGTAATACGGCAGCACTAAACAGAATTGTTTTATGTTTAATTATTGTTATATTTAGTTTTTTATTTTATTATATTATTGTTAACTTTTACCTAATGTTTAAATTATCTATGATACCTATAATTAATGTGCCAATCCAACCCTACAACTGATGTGAAATTTAACCCCTTTGTGGCATACGAGAACATGAATATTAACGAAAATGTTGATCCACATTCTCAATTTTATGCTAGTTTAAATGAATCTAATTATTTTGATCCAGAAACATTCTCAGAGAATTTCTCTAAGCATAACAATGATAAAAATATTTTGTCTACTATCCATTTTAATACACGTAGTCTCTTGGGCAAGATGGATTCTTTAAAACGTTTTCTTCTTACACTTGAATTTGACTTTGATGTTATTGCTATTACTGAATCTTGGCTACAGTATGACAATAATCCCCTAACAGATATGCCGGGTTATAATATTTTTTCTAGAAATAGGAAATCTAAGGCGGGTGGTGGCGTAGCCCTGTACGTACGAAACAATGTATCAGTTACTGTCCGTAATGATTTAACAACAGATGAATCAATATGTGAATCGATATTTATTGAAATAGAACAGATACATGGGAAAAATATCATCGTGGGAACAATCTATCGTGCTCCGTCTTTGAATATCAATGCATTCAATGATATCCTAGATAACCTACTTCATACTCTTTCAACTGAAAATAAGCTGGTATATCTGTTGGGTGATTTCAATATAGATATTTTGCAATATACTTATGAAACCACAACTAACAATTTTGTAAACACTCTTTTTAGCAACTTTTATTTACCGCTAATACTTAGACCTACTAGGATAACATCAAATAGTGCTACTCTTATTGATAACATATTAACCAACCAGCCTGATTTACACCTCGCTAGTGGTCAGCTCTATTGCGATATTTCCGATCACCTACCTGTTTTTTCTATATCTACCTTAACATACAAAAATACTCAAGCAGTCAGTAGACCTCCAAATAAACCTTTTAGGAAAATTAATGAAAATAACATCGAACAATTTAAACGAGAGCTTAGCGTAATAACATGGAACGATGTGAACTTATTGCAAGAACCTAATCAAGCTTATAATACTTTTGAAACTAAATTAAAACTTTTATATAATAAACATTTTCCAATGACTACGCAAAGTAAAAAAAACACAAAATTAAAACCTTGGATGTCAAATGGTCTGTTGCAATCTACTAAATATAAACACAAGTTATATGCTAAATACCTAAATAATCCTACCAATCATAATAAAATAAAATACACTAAATTCCGTAATACCTTAAATTCACTTATTAAACGTGTTAAAACCGAATACTATCAAAACAGATTCACTCAATGTCAACATGATATTAAAGGTACTTGGCGCGTAATTAACTCCTTGATTAAAAGGTCTCCGAATTTGAATACGAAAGTTGTTCTAACAGGCAATAATGGTGAATCCATTGAAGACCCGTCTCAAATCGCAAATGAATTCAATAAGTTTTTTGTCAAAATTGGACCAACTCTTTCAAAAAAATTGCCAACCGATCAATCTGATTTTAAAACGTATTTGCCCTTACCTACTTTAAACTCTTTATTTATGTGTCCAGTGTCTGATACAGAAATTATAGATATTGTCAAGTGTTTTAAAACTAATAAAGCGCAAGGACTTGATGAATTCAGTCCAAAAGTTATTAAACAATCAATTTCCCTTTTGGTTAAACCTCTATGTCACATATTTAATCTGTCTTTAACAAAAGGAGTTTTTCCAAATAAATTGAAATTGGCAAGAGTTACTCCCATCTTTAAAGCAGGAAAAAAGAACACTTTATCTAATTACCGACCGATCTCAGTCCTTTCGCTATTTTCTAAAATATTAGAAAGAATTATCTATAATAGAACCTATGCCTTTATGGAAAAAAATAATATTCTATTCAATAAGCAATTTGGATTTCGCAAACATTTTGATACCGCAATGGCCTTAATTGATTTGTCCAATGAAATAATAGATGCATTTGAAAATGATGAGTTTGCAATTGGTGTTTTTGTCGATCTATCGAAAGCATTCGATACCATTAACCATCCCATTCTTCTTTCAAAACTGTATCACTATGGTATTCGCGGTGTTCCTCTCAATTTATTTAAGAGCTATTTATCCAACCGCTACCAATGTACCAAGTTTTGTGATTCCCAATCTGACTATTTGCCTATTACCTGTGGAGTACCACAAGGTTCATTACTAGGTCCTCTTCTGTTTCTTTTATATGTGAATGATATTTACAATTCGTCAGTATCTTTATCATACTTTTTATATGCAGATGACTCAACACTAATCTGTAAAAATCGACACTTAGAGTCGTTATTTAACACTGTAAATACAAGTTTAATTAATGTATCCGAATGGTTTCTGGCAAACAGCCTTTCTGTAAATCTAAAAAAGTGCAGCTATGTTTTGTTTAGAAGTAGTACGATGCCGATTAAATTAGGTCCATTGCAAATTAAACTAAATGGTTCTGTTCTCCCCATGGTCAATCATGCAAAATTTTTGGGTGTATCCATTGATAGTCGTCTGACATGGAAACCCCATGTTATTGAGACAGAAAACAAAATCTCAAAAAATATTGGTATAATTTGTAGACTGGCATCTTTTCTTCCACATCATATTCTCCGAACACTCTACTGCTCCCTTGTTTTGCCATATCTTTTATATTGCAATATCGTTTGGTGTAACACATTCCCATCTAATTTAAATAAACTTCAAATACTACAAAAGAAAATCATTCGAATAATTTCGAATGTTTCACCTAGAACTAGTACAGATCCTTTATTTCGTTCTCTCAAATTATTAAAATTAACAGATATTAATATTTTCCAACAATGTTTATTTATTTACAAAAGCCAAAATGCTCTTCTTCCATCTCATTTACGCGATATGTTTTCTCCCAATTATGAATTTCACGGCTATTCCACAAGAATCCTCAATAACCTTCATATTCCTAAACATAAAAAGACTTCTTTTCAACATAATATTAGATTTACTGGACCCAAGATATGGAACTCACTTCCTAACAAAATTACAACTTCTGCAAACAAACATAGCTTCGTCTTTAACACTAAACAATATCTAATACAAAAGTAAATTAATTAAATAGTTATATTCTAGGTATCAGTTTTTTATTGTTTTCATATTCCGTTATGGTAATTACTTTATTCCTATATACCATTTACTATTATTTACTAATTTGATTTTAGTTACTTTTTGTTTTGTTCAGGCACTTTCAACACAAGCTTTTGCTTTTTAGAAATTGTGCCTCCTTCATAATATTGTTTTATTCATGTTAAAGATGAGAAAAAAAAAATTGTATTGTTTTAACTATCTTTCTTCTCGTCATGAATTTTGTGTATTATATTATTTATTTTGTATATTATGAAGGAAATAGGCCTAAATGTTATTATGAAATGAAATGAAATGAAACAGAGTTTTTTCTCCTGTTACTCGGATATTGTACTTAATTTTTGTTTTATTTATTGTAATACGCCGTGTTCTTTATATTTTTACATATATTGTACATTGTTTTTCAATAAACAGTGCGGAGGATTCAGGTAATTTTTCTTTAAATGGTAACACCGCGGCTTTAAAATGTATATTGCTTATAAAATATAAACCCTTAGGCCTAAACAATATTGGTAATAACCGTGAATAATTTTAGACAGCACTCAGGCAAAAACTAAGTCGCTTCTTCAAAAAGAAGTTGTTTTATAAGACGATACCACAGTACGGGTGTGAAGTGGAACTAATTCGCCTTAAAATACTAGTTTAAAAAATATCATAATTAATTAGCCTTTTAAATAGCTGATAATCAGAGATGTGCGCGCGTGCAATTTAACCATCTAAATGAATATGTATTTACTAAAGCTAAAATTATGTTTTCTATTAGAGAAACTTTGTTGTTATGGGAACATACTAATGGTTGGTGTAACTTCACACTAACGATATATTTAAACATTACATTAATTAGTCTCCTTTACATAGACCTTTGTCATAGGCGATGATTTGAAATTCAGATAGTTTTAGTATTGATATTATGTTACTGAGGTGTAGTAGTATGCTACATGCAATGTGGATTGTTGAACATTTTAATGTATTGATGATAAAAGTATATTATTATTGTAACCGAATTTGTCATGATTTACGATGAATTTAAATCAGTTTTTGCATCATGTTATGAGGTATAGTAGTATTATATTATTATTGTAACTGAATTACCATTGTTAAAGTTTTATAGAATACTGGTAAAATACTGGTAAGTAATGTCCCACACTCCACACTAAACATGGCCATGCATTTAATACTGAACATTGTATTACATTGACAAGTCAGAATGTTATAATGTACTTGGTATGGAAACTATACTAAATGACCAAATAGTGACATACACTTTTGTCAAATCATTTCCTGTTTTGAATCGTTGGATTGATTTAAACTATATGAAACTATTTTAACAATAATATTGTTTGTACATTATACGTATGATGTAGTAATTCTTTGTTTGTCACTGAAAGTAATGGTAAATGTATAATTTGTAAAGTGTCCGATATCGTATCTTTATGTGTTGTCAGTATGCTGTTATTTACGTACCTATAGACAACACCTTCCCCGCGATTATGTGTACATTTAATAAAGAAAGAACAATACTTAAAACTGTTACGTAAAAAAAGGCCAGCGGCATTAGATGAGTTAATATTATCAACATGCACAAGTACCTTAAATTGAATTCTACAATGTAAAGGATTCCAATGAAAACAAAAATGGTCCTGCTCTAAAACGTAGTGACAACTCAAATACAAGTTATTTGGTAAGATCTTGCTTGAAGGTATCCATTGCTTTAAAAGACAACGAAGTAAACTATCTTTGATAACTGACTTTCCAAAGTCAATATTAACCTTGACAAGGCACCGGTGTTCCGAACCATAATTATGTGAGAGGTACGATCGACCGCCGTGCAGTTATCGGCAGTACAGTCATCCTCGCTACAAATTACAGTATCTATAATATGACCCGCATTGTGGTTGGTTTATTTACCTATATTCCTTACAATTAAAACACCTTTCTTTCTTAATAGTCTGATCCCTGAAGTTAACTCAAATGAGCTTTTCAAAATAAATATGATTTGTTCATAGGTACATCATCCAAATTGAAATGAATTCACTTCATAATTAGAGTATTTTATATTGTAAGATAATGACATTTTATCTTGACCCAATACAAATCAAATGCAAATCATAAGAACATATTACTGTATATTTCTATTAAATACATTCTTGTTCAAAATACCTGATGTTTTGAGAGATAATTAGCATATTTTATATGGCATAATTAGATGACATTTGACTTTGACCCCATATACAACTCAATTGCATCATTCTGAATATTTAGGGTCATATATTAAATACATTCTTGTTAAAAATACCTGATGTTTTGAGAGTTATTTTCAAATTGTATATAGTGTAATTAGATGACCTTTTGTACCTTGAACCCTAATACAACTCAATTACTGTACATTATTCTAAACCATTATAAGCGTCATGTTTAGGCCTATATTTGTACTTATAGTTATACATTCTTATTCAAAATACCTAATGGATTAAGAGATAATTAGCATATTTTAGAGGCCATACTGGAATGACCTTTAACCTTGACCCCAAAGACAAATCAAGTACATTATTTTAAATCTTTAGGGTCACATTTATATTTGTACTTATACATTCTTATTCAAAATACCTAAGAGATTAAGAGATAATTAGCATATTTTAGATGCCAAACTGAAATGACCTTTGACCTTGACCCCAAAGAAAAATCAAATATATTATTCTGAATCGTTGGGGTCATGTTTATATTTGTGTTCAATACATTCTTATACCAAATTCTTTATGGTTTAAGAGATAATTGGGATCAAAGTTGTAAATTGGCAGCCATTTTGATTTTATGCAAATTAGGTAATTTATAATAGGCAGATCAGGGTAGATTTTGGATATGATAATATCTACATATAGTTGAGCATGTTTCAGCAAAAAAACAAACTGTTGCAATTTGTTTGACTGAAAAGTCTATTTCCACTCATCTAGATAGATAAGGTGGGTATCCAAGGCAGAGATTTATGACGAAGTTTTTCTATTGTGCTCGCCTATGTCAAAATTAACCATAATTTATAATAGATAGATACATACTGTACTTTATAATAATATTTAATGATATATTGTTAATATAATATTTGCTTATATAGCGAAGTACCCATTATTTACAACCATACAGTCTTAACAAAATCTTAGAATATCTCTTGCTAGATTAGATGAATTAATAATTATGAACATGCACAAGTACCTTAAATTGAATTCTACAATGAAAATGATTCCAATGAAAAAAAAAGTGGTCCTGCTCTAAAACGTAAAGACAACTCAAATACAAGTTCTTTAGTAAGATCTTGCTTGAAAGTATCCAGTGCTTTAAAAGACAACGAAGTAAACTATCTTTGATAACTGACTTCCCAATGTCAATATTAACCTTGACAAGGTACCGACCGGTGTTCCGAACCATAATTATGTGAGAGGTACGACCGCCGTGCAGTTATTGACAGTACAGTCATCCTCGCTACAAATTACAGTATCTATAATATGACCCGCATTGTGGTTGGTTTATTTACCTATATTATTACCGGCACGCCCATTAAATTGTAAATAAATACATTTTTTTAAATCACACTGAATTATATAGCACCTGTTATTAATAATATTTGTAACACTTACATTGTTTGGAAGATCCACTTTAGCACCTGCCTTGAGCAAAATAGTGCAAACGTCTGTGTGGCCCTTTTGTGCAGCCACATTTAAAGGCGACCATCCATCCTGAAATAATAACACACATCATGTTATATAAGTAGTAGCATAGTCTTCTACAAAAAGCTATTTAATATTGTATTGAAATCTTTTCGATGTGATCAAGTAAAACTAACTTAAAAGCCAGGTGAGGGCAAACAAATTCTATTGATCTTGCATTCCAATATCTATAGTTTCAACTATGTTACATAATGTTTGTGAATTTATTTGTGTTACACGAGCTTGTTGAAAATATGCACTTTATTATCATGGGGGATAGTTCAAATTACACAATTAAATCTCTATTCAGTTGGACACAAATGTTGTAAATAGAGAGGCAATTTAAAAAAAAAATAAAATAAACAGTGTGGTAAAAAATCATAGGACTAAATATAGATAATACTTCATAGTTTTATTTTCATGCTGTAGCAAAAATTATCCACCGTATATCCACCATCTTTTTTCACCTTCTAGGGAGTCATCAGACATGTAATTACATTAGGTTAAACTACTTTTAAAATGGACCTGAAATGGAATTTCGATTTTCAAGAAATTCACACATGTTATTTAAATGTATCAAATTAACACAAACCCATACAAATAAAAACAAAATGTATAGTATTTTGAGTAAAAACGAAATGTTAAGATACCATGGTAAATTAGCGAAAATTACTCACGCCATATCAATATTCTATTTCAACGGCCGTCGGAAGCCTCTATATTCACGACGTCACATATACACACGATGATATCGAGAGCGTGTATTCCGCCCGATAGTCAGTGAATGATCGACGGCCTGGAAAGATACGCGAAGCGTTGACACTAATACTAATTTATTCAATATCTAATGTTGTTGAAATATAGGTCCCTAAAATGTAATTCGTTTGTTCTAAACCCCGAATTTAGAAGGCCAACCTCCCAAACCTTTACTAGGCCTAGGCCCCCCAATCCAGTGCGCGGAGTCGATCCACCACCCACATCATGCGGCGAGGCTCCGTTTCATGTGCATCCAAGACCAAAGCGATATCAACAACTTGCTGCGCTCATTGTCAAGCCAAAGTAAAATATGAATAAAATTCGTTTTCGAACTGCCTGATTCGTGACAAATAAATTATCATCTCATATTACTAATTTAATTCTGCTAAACTAAAAACTAAAAAAACTAACACATTTTAGCAGTATAAATTACGAACGATACAAAATACACGAACGGAAAATATGGATACACATCATTGCGCACGGAGCTGTATCCCGGACAACGTTGCCAGGCCAACTTCGGTATTGCCAGAAAAAAACCGTTGATTTTAAGATTTTAAATCGTCATTTACTCGATGAATAACCGTTTATACGGTAATAATTTTATCTAAAAAAATTCTAAATACGTTTCTGCAAATGCACAAGCAAGAAAATACTCCATAGATTTCAAGAGTTATAGCCAAAAAACTGCAAATTGTCCATTGGAGGGATAGGAATATATTCGCAAAGTGACGTCACCCGCGATTTTTTTTTATTTTCAAATGGGGCTTTCCCCAAAAGGGCCAACTTATATTTTGTAACAATATACATTCTAGCAACACCTAATAGCCCCCAAAACATTATTCTAAAATGAAAAAAATCGAAAATCCATTTCAGGTCCATTTTAAGTAGTTAAACTCGTGCGTTTTTAGAAACCACATCGTTATCCCGAAGCTACTGGAACCATTTGATTAGGCTTCCCCACTACCTGATTGGATTCATTTTACCGCTACTTGGAGGGAATATGTTTTTTTAAATGTTTTTTATAATCAAATGAAAATCTCCATTTATTGTATCATTTTGCATAACAAGGCCAACAGCCATAAGTCGCGTGCTAAAATGCATAGTGATACCGACCGACATAGTGAACTATAGAATCGCGTCCACGCGACTAAAAACAGTGTTGCTCTACAGCACAATACAATGCAAAGACAAAAAACTGAAAAAAAAAACACGACATATCATTCTCTAACATTCAGTGCCCTAATTCAGTGGCATATGGTAACAATGATTACGGAATTTATTACGAGAGGTGATGGACGTTTTCTTTGAAAATAGTGCATTGGATAGGTTGGGTGTTTCAAAATTTAATGTGTTTCCTCAGTAAAGTCATCTCTTATAAAAAGGAATCAAATTGAGATTTGCTTAATTATAACTACTGTAGTCTATATACCTGAAGCATAACTAACAATACGTTCCAGCTAATTCTTACATGGTGAATAATACTTTCAATGACAGATTTATTTTTTTTAAAAGACGTAGGCCTATGGGAGGGTTAACTACAAAAGATTAGAGTCTACGCAAAAGTAAAGCCTATTTAAAACTCTCAGTAATGAGGTCGTGCCATTTAAGATCACTACGGTAGTGATTTATTTGCAATCTCAACTTCAGAGTGGGTACCGTACCGTATTTCATTTTTTAGGTGATTTTCCTTTTTTGTGAGTTACTGTGGGTTGAATATACTGTATGGGTTGAAAAAGGTCGTAAGATGTTAGTTCATTAGTATCTAGAGTAGGCCTACTGCAAATAGGCCTATGTCAATCTATAATAATAACCCACTACTCTAATATTAACCCATGGGGTTACTATTAGAGTCACAACAAATTATGATGCAGCTGTAATTTGAAAATAAGGAGATAATGCATGTTGATCTCGGGAGTGAGGGAGGATCGAGTGTTTTTGAGTTCAACCAAATTTGTTTATTTGTACTGTTTTATTGTTTTACATTGAGTTGCTGACCAGAAAAGTTTGGGGTGGGTTACTATTTTCAGGTGCCTAATTTAAGATTAGTAATAGTAACCCATTACTCTAATAGTAACCTCCTTCCAATAGTAACTCACCCTAAAAAACAATCAAAGAATAATAACCCAGGGTTACAATTAGAAGATTTACGGTATATAGAGTACTGCTAACCATAATAGTAGGTAACATTTGTAATTGAGGGCGTTTTATTTGACACGACAAAACATGTGAACTCCCGAAAAATGTACCGTGTTATAATGTAGTATATTGTAAATGTTGACATGACATAATAAACATTGACAGTTCTTTCTAACAGAGTTTTTTCTCGTGTTACTCGGATATTGTACTTAATGTTTGTTTTATTTATTGTAATGCGCCGTGTTCTTTATATTTTTACATATATTGTACATTGTTTTTCAATAAACAGTGCGGAGGATTCAGGTAATTTTTCTTTAAATGGAACACCGCGGCTTTAAAATGTATATTGCTTATAAAATATAAACCCTTAAACAATATTGGTAATAACGGTGAATAATTTTAGACAGCACTCGGGCAAAAGCTAAGTCGCTTCTTCAAAAAGAAGTTGTTTTATAAGACGATACCACAGTACGGGTGTGAAGTGGAACTAATTCGCCTTAAAATACTAGTTTAAAAAATATCATAATTAATTAACCTTTTAAATAGCTGATAATCAGAGATGTGCGTGCGTGCAATTTAACCATCTAAATGAATATTTATTTACTAAAGCTAAAATTATGTTTTCTATTAGAGAAACTTTGTTGTTATGGGAACACACTAAGTGGTTGGTGTAACTTCACACTAACGATATATTTAAACATTACATTAATTAGTCTCCTTTACATAGACCTTTGTCATAGGCGATGATTTGAAATTCAGATAGTTTTAGTATTTATGTTATGTTACTGAGGTGTAGTAGTATGCTACATGCAATGTGGATTGTTGAACATTTTAATTTATTGAGGATAAAAGTATATTATTATTGTAACCGAATTTGTCATGATTTACGATGAATTTAAATCAGTTTTTCCATCATGTTATGAGGTATAGTAGTATTATATTATTATTGTAACTGAATTAACATTGTTAAAGTTTTATAGAATACTGGTAAAATACTGGTAAGTAATGTCCCACAACCCACACTAAACATGGCCATGTATTTAATACTGAACATTGTATTACATTGACAAGTCAGAATGTTATAATGTACTTGGTATGGAAACTATAATAAATGTCCAAATAGTGACATACACTTTGTCAAATCATTTCCTGTTTTGAATCGTTGGATAGATTTAAACTATATGAAACTATTTTAACAATAATATTGTTTGTACATTATACGTATGATGTAGTAATTCTTTGTTTGTCACTGAAAGTAATGGTAAATGTATAATTTGTAAAGTGTCCCATATCGTATCTTTATGTGTTGTCAGTATGCTGTTATTTACGTACCTATAGACAACACCTTCCCCGCGATTATGTGTACATTTAATAAAGAAAGAACAATACTTAAAACTGTTACGTCAAAAAGGCGAGCGGCGTTTATTGTATGTAATATGTTAGATGAGTTAATATTATCAACATGCACAAGTACCTTAAATTGAATTCTACAATGTAAAGGATTCCAATGAAAACAAAAATGGTCCTGCTCTAAAACGTAGTGACAACTCAAATACAAGTTATTTGGTAAGATCTTGCTTGAAGGTATCCATTGCTTTAAAAGACAACGAAGTAAACTATCTTTGATAACTGACTTTCCAAAGCAAAAATTATCCACCGTATATCCACCATCTTTTTTCACCTTCTAGGGAGTCATCAGACATGTAATTACACTAGGTTAAACTACTTTTAAAATGGACCTGAAATGGAATTTCGATTTTCAAGAAATTCACACATGTTATTTAAATGTATCAAATTAACACAAACCCATACAAATAAAAACAAAATGTATAGTATTTTGAGTAAAAACGAAATGTTAAGATACCATGGTAAATTAGCGAAAATTACTCACGCCATTGCAATATTCTATTTCAACGGCCGTCGGAAGCCTCTATATTCACGACGTCACATATACACACGATGATATCGAGAGCGTGTATTCCGCCCGATAGTCAGTGAATGATCGACGGCCTGGAAAGATACGCGAAGCGTTGACACTAATACTAATTTATTCAATATCTAATGTTGTTGAAATATAGGTCCCTAAAATGTAATTCGTTTGTTCTAAACCCCGAATTTAGAAGGCCTACCTCCCAAAGCTTTACTAGGCCTAGGCCCCCCAATCCAGTGCGCGGAGTCGATCCACCACCCACATCATGCGGCGAGGCTCCGTTTCATGTGCATCCAAGACCAAAGCGATATCAATAACTTGCTGCGCTCATTGTCAAGCCAAAGTAAAATATGAATAAAATTCGTTTTCGAACTGCCTGATTCGTGACAAATAAATTATCATCTCATATTACTAATTTAATTCTGCTAAACTAAAAACTAAAGAAACTAACACATTTTAGCAGTATAAATTACGAACGATACAAAAAACACGAACGGAAAATATGGATACACATCATTGCGCACGGAGCTGTATCCCGGACAACGTTGCCAGGCCAACTTCGGTATTGCCAGAAAAAAAACCGTTGATTTTAAGATTTTAAATCGTCATTTACTCGATGAATAACCGTTTATACGTTAATAATTTTATCTAAAAAAATTCTAAATACGTTTCTGCAAATGCACAAGCAAGAAAATACTCCATAGATTTCAAGAGTTATAGCCAAAAAACTGCAAATTGTTCATTGGAGGGATAGGAATATATTCGCAAAGTGACGTCACCCGCGATTTTTTTTTATTTTCAAATGGGGCTTTCCCCAAAAGGGCCAATTTATATTTTGTAACAATATACATTCTAGCAACACCTAATAGCCCCCAAAACATTATTCTAAAATGAAAAAAATCGAAAATCCATTTCAGGTCCATTTTAAGTAGTTAAACTCGTGCGTTTTTAGAAACCACATCGTTATCCCGAAGCTACTGGAACCATTTGATTAGGCTTCCCCACTACCTGATTGGATTCATTTTACCGCTACTTGGAGGGAATATGTTTTTTTAAATGTTTTTTATAATCAAATGAAAATCTCCATTTATTGTATCATTTTGCATAACAAGGCCAACAGCCATAAGTCGCGTGCTAAAATGCATAGTGATACCGACCGACATATTGAACTATAGAATCGCGTCCACGCGACTAAAAACAGTGTTGCTCTACAGCACAATACAATGCAAAGACAAAAAACTGAAAAAAAAAACACGACATATCATTCTCTAACATTCAGTGCCCTAATTCAGTGGCATATGGTAACAATGATTACGGAATTTATTACGAGAGGTGATGGACGTTTTCTTTGAAAATAGTGCATTGGATAGGTTGGGTGTTTCAAAATTTAATGTGTTTCCTCAGTAAAGTCATCTCTTATAAAAAGGAATCAAATTGAGATTTGCTTAATTATAACTACTGTAGTCTATATACCTGAAGCATAACTAACAATACGTTCCAGCTAATTCTTACATGGTGAATAATACTTTCAATGACAGATTTATTTTTTTTAAAAGACGTAGGCCTATGGGAGGGTTAACTACAAAAGATTAGAGTCTACGCAAAAGTAAAGCCTATTTAAAACTCTCAGTAATGAGGTCGTGCCATTTAAGATCACTACGGTAGTGATTTATTTGCAATCTCAACTTCAGAGTGGGTACCGTACCGTATTTCATTTTTTAGGTGATTTTCCTTTTTTGTGAGTTACTGTGGGTTGAATATACTGTATGGGTTGAAAAAGGTCGTAAGATGTTAGTTCATTAGTATCTAGAGTAGGCCTACTGCAAATAGGCCTATGTCAATCTATAATAATAACCCACTACTCTAATATTAACCCATGGGGTTACTATTAGAGTCACAACAAATTATGATGCAGCTGTAATTTGAAAATAAGGAGATAATGCATGTTGATCTCGGGAGTGAGGGAGGATTGAGTGTTTTTGAGTTCAACCAAATTTGTTTATTTGTACTATTTTATTGTTTTACATTGAGTTGCTGACAAGAAAAGTTGGGGGTGGGTTACTATTTTCAGGTGCCTAATTTAAGATTAGTAATAGTAACCCATTACTATAATAGTAACCTCCCTCCAATAGTAACCCACCTAAAAAACAATCAAAGAATAATAACCGAGGGTTACAATTAGAAGATTTACGGTATATAGAGTACTGCTAACCATAATAGTAGGTAACATTTGTTTTATTTGACAAAACATGTGAACTCACCAAAAATGTACCGTATTGTAATGTAGTATATTTTAAACGTTGACATGACATACTAAACATTGAAAGTTCTTTCTAACAGTGTTTTTTCTCGTGTTACTCGGATGTTGTACTTAATTTTTGTTTTATTTATTGTAATGCGCCGTGTTCTTTATATCTTTGATTGTATATTCTTTTTCAATAAGCCGTGTGGAGGATTCAGGTAATATCTCTTTAAAGGGTAACACCGCGGCTTTAAAATGTATATTACTTATTATACAGATATTGCCTGCTTAGAGGTGAAATATAAGATTTGACAAGGGAATGATATTATGTTCGAGAAAATATATATTTCTCGAAGCGTAGCTGAGAGAAATATATAATTCCTCGAGAACATAATAGCATCCCGAGGGGGTGTTAAATTTTATATTTTACCGATGTAAAAGACGATATCTGTTATATTACTTAGCCAACAACAAGTAGAATAACTGCGCAGTTGATAATGCAAAACTTTGTAACTATTATTGTTAATATGTTATAATAGCCTGGTTTAAATTAAGAAATGATTATGATGAGGTATGGTGATTTAATCAAATATTATAATGCGACGTCCTCACACGTCTTTGATTTTCTTTCTTCTTCTTTTCTGATCTTTTTAATGTTGATTGGAGTTTAATTTATAGGATGCCTTACGAATGTACTCCTGACACTAAAACACAATTCCTGCAGTTCAGATTTATACATATAGTTCTTCCCACAAATAAGTTACTGCACAGAATTGGCCTGGTTCAAGATGATAAATGTTCTATTTGTGGTAAGGAAAAAAAACCCAAAAAACAGTAGAAATTCTAATACGGTCTTGCGAGAAAACTTCTAAATTGTGGGATGATGTGTTTTATTGGTTCAGGAAATTAGACATCACTATTAGATTAAATTATATAGACATATGTTTTGGTATTTTTTTGAATATAAATATTCAACTTTTGTTAATATGATTTTACTTCTTGCTAAGAGATATATATATATATAAATGCAAGATAAATGAAATTACTCTTAACTTCATTCACTTTAAAAGATGGGTACTCTTTACAGAAACTGTGGAGAATAATATCGCAAAAATTAAAAATAAATATAATGTCCATATTAAAAAATAGGAACCAGTATTAGAAAGAGATAACAACAATTGAATGAAACACACCCATAAGCAAATGAAATAATTCATTGTAACGCCTTAGTAAATTTGACAATTTATTTCTCTTATATTGTTTTGGTGAATTATGTATATGGGAAAAAGAATTTGACTTTGTAAACCAAATCAATGTATAGGAGTTGATAATGCAAAACTTTGTAACTATTATTGTTAATATGTTATAATAGCCTGGTTTAAACTAAGAAATGATTATGATGAGGTATGGTGATTTAATCAAATATTATTATGTGACGTCCACACACGTCTTTGATTTTCTTTCTTCTTTTCTGATCTTTTTAATGTTGATTGGAGTTTAATTTATAGGATGCCTTACGAATGTACTCCTGACACTAAAACACGATTCCTGCAGTTCAGATTTAAACATATAATTCTTCCCACAAATAAGTTACCGCACAGAATTGGCCTGGTTCAAGATGATAAATATTCTATTTGTAGTAAGGAAAAAAAAACCAGTAGAATATCTAATATGGTCCTGCGAGAAAACTTCTAAATTGTGGGACGATGTGTTTTATTGGTTCAGGAAATTAGACATCCGTTTTAAAATAGATTATAGAGACATATGCTTTGGTATTTTTTTCAATACAAATTTAAAATTTTATTAACATGTTTTAATTTCTTACTAAGAGATATACATATATAAATGCAAGAAATATAAAAGTCCTCTTAACTTCAATCACGTTAAGGACTGTGTACTTTTTACAGAAATTGTGGAGAATAATATTGCAAAAAATTGAAATAAGTATAATGTCCATATCAAAAACGTATTGTAAACTAAATTAAGGAATAAGAGTTGAAAATGCAAAACTTGGTAATCATTTTTGACAAGGGGTTATTATAGCCTGGTTTAACTTAAGAAATGATTATGATGAGGTATTTGTGGTATATCAAACATTGAAAGAGATAATGAAAAAAGAGAATGACGATTGAAATAATGTGACGTCCTCAAACGTCTTTGGTTTTCCTTTTTGTTTCGTTCTGTTGAGTGTAATGTTTTTGATAAAAGGAGAAAATAAAAGTTATTGAAAAAAAACAAAAAAAAAACATTTTTTCTTGTAAATTTGACTCAATTTACATTAGTGTCAAACCTGTACAAAGGGCATACAAAAGGAAAACTGTTGTAATATTACTACTTACTACTGTTTTAAGTTTGTTTTTATTATTACTTTGTTATTGTATGTGTATATATTATTACTTGTTTAAGACAGAAAAGACGTTTAATATATAATTTCAATATAAAATGTAATAACAAAATGAGATAACAACGTTTATGAACCAACGTGGAACCACTTTCAAGATCAAACAATAATATACATAATATACCCTAAAACATCAAAAATAAGTCCATCTCGATATCAAGCCTATTGGGCTTCTTTTCACGATACTATGGGCTTCTTTTTCGAAATAGACTGTATTATAATGTCAAAGGAACATAAGTTATGATCGTGTTATTATATGGTATGGATATATTAATGACCTTGCAACCATTTTTAACCATGAACTGGTATATTTATTCTACAATTTATTGTTTTCCAAATGCTACTTTTATTTCATCTTGCATCTTCTTGTCTGCTTCCTTGGCAAATATATAAAATTGGCAGAGAATGTTTTAAAAATCATATATGAAACGTCATTAATTTAATCTTTTTGCGATTAGATTTTGTATTAGAATTATTTAATCAAGTTTAATATCAATCTTTAAATATACATTTTTGATGAAATAACCGTCTTAAAAAAAACTGTTTACCGGTACATTATTGATTTTTTTTAGTATCAATGTGGTAGTTATTAATAGTTCAAGGGTTTGAATTGTGTAAATATTGCGTATTTAGTGAATTTAATATAAACCAAGTCTTATTGTAGGCCTAGAGCACAAGCTCGTCCAGGGATGTCGGGTCGTTCGGTTAAAAATAATTCTAATCCTAAGGTGCCCTTTTCAAGTTAGAAACCAGCAGCGAAAGTGGTAAATAGGCCTCATGACAATTATTTGGAAAATTCATTCATCTACTACTATACTAGGCCTACAGCTATATTTTCTTTTAAAAATCTTGGCTATGGACTAGGAACAGCGAAGAGTAAGACTCGTTCATCTTTTAAAATTACAGTACAAAGCTCCCGGCCCTTAAAAAAAACCATCAACAATACCAAAATTGATATTGCTTTTTATTTAATTGTGAATTACTATAAAATAGTGTATTTATGTAATTATTAAATAATATATACTAAACACGATCACATCTAACCCAATTCTGTGACAATAAAAAAAAAAGGTTTATCTGATTTTCCAACAGCATTTTTTATATAATCTTGTAATATATTTAGGCCTATAGGCCTAACTTAGTTTACACAATTTTTATTTTTTTTTTATTTTTGTAAATAATTGTATCTGATCATAATGTTATACTAGAAGAAAGAGATCGGCAATAATAAATAGCAATGTGTCGATTGGTCATGAAGGCACCAACTTCAATTTGTACACCAGGTATAATATAGATCACGCGTTTATTTATTATGAGTGTTGATATTAACGTTACGTGTATTTTGCCATATACTTTTCATTAAATCAATTGACTTTAGTACAACCTTTACGTAACGTTATATTTTAGAATTATGAATGCTGCTTTATTAGTAGTATGGCCTGTGTGGTATATAACGGCGTTGTATCGTCTTCTCGTCTTTAAAATCGACAGCGTAGGACACTGCGATGTCTTGCAATGTCCAGCAGATGAAGTGGTGCGCGCTGCGAGTGCTGTCTTACAACCTTATGAATTTAGTGTATGTATATAATGTTTGAAACATTAAATTAGTTAAATGTAATCCGTAAGTGCCTTGAAAAAAAAAGCTTGTAATATTTTGTATAGATATTTATAGTATTAACCGTACACAAATGTTTTTATAATAGCTATATTATTATAGGATAATATCAAATAAAACACTTTATCACATCATTTTGCCCTTTGTGTTACGTCATTGAATATAACCTATATTCGTCTATTGATCCTTCTAATAATATAAGTTGTCAAAATAAAGTACCGGCACAAACACTTCTTTTATTTTACGATGTATAAATTTATATTATAACTTAACTTAACATACGAATGAACAGTAATCTTTTACTTGACCACCAGCAGATAAATATGGATACTGTAGGTAATAGGTCTTTACTGTATTCATTTCTGCCAAAGATTTTTATTTTATAATATGGTCGCGTTTAGTCTGAACTACGCGCGATTTTATGAAATGTTATGATCATAAATTCGAAACCAGATATTTTCCAATACAGCACTGGTTTATAATATCAAAATAGTCAACTTTCTACAGAGCTTTACCATTTAAAATGCACACAATAAATGTCCTAAAACGTTGCCGGCTATTTTGAGCATTTCAAATTATCATGTCATTGTCCGTCTTGTTTGCCATTTTTTATGACCTAAAACGAAACACGACATGCAATTTAAACTAATAATTCGTGCGATTACAGCGCCTCAGATGCCAAAAGGTGACAATGTACAATTTTTTTTCCGATCCGAAAAATCATATTTCCATCACCGCATTTATAGGTTCTATACAGTGATTTGGCTTAAACTTGGTAAAAAGAATAACACAGGACGTCTTATACGTATACTGTATATATAATTCAAGCTTAACAGACACAAACTGGAACGCCCACTCACTGGAAATATTAATAAACAAACAATAACTACTACAAACTTGTGGATCAAGTCTAGCGAATCACCTAACCGTACAATGTACACACGCAACAATAGTGGACTAATCGTACACAGCATAAAGTTTTATTAGCTGGTCTAACTTATAAAAGGATTATGGCTTCCAATTGGCAGTGCAGTGCAGTCCTCTCCTACTCCAGAGTTTTATTCATTTTATATAGTCACATTGATATCAACTTCGTTTTACAATATGGATTTTGACGATGTTCTAAAACTTCTTGGCGACTTCGGTCGATATCAGAAGCGACAGTATGCCATGGTTTGCCTAATCGTCATTCCTGTGTTGTTATTTTGAAGTGATTAACATTTTTTTTTCATTCATTTATTTGGCACTTTGACCAGTGTAATGGTAAAACATGTATGAACATGTTAAAAGCTATCAAATACGCTAAATTAATAAATACATTATTGTTTTGTTAAACTAAAATAGGGCATATGTTTTAACATTATAGGACTAATAGAAAATTATTTTAGTTTTTAACAAAACAATAATTAATGCATTTGCTCAAATTCTTGATCGAAATTACTCTCTTTAAATACTAATAATCTCTCTTTTTCAAGATTTTTCCCAGAATCGGCACGGTGGTTGATTTCTCAAAAAAGATATGATGAAGCAAAGAAGATAACTGAGAAGGCAGCAATTGTAAACAACGTTAATTTGCCAACAGATTTTCATTTTTCTGAAAACACTGTACGTGTAATAGTTATTACATATAATTAGGTATATGAAACGTTATCGAATATTTCTTAATTTTAAAACAATGATTGTTTATAATATTGAAAATTGTCAGTAATAATAATATTCATTCACATACAAGATACAAAATGTTTTTATTGGTTTTTCCTGATGGTAAAACAATTACAATATATACAGAGATTTCAACAACGAACGGATTTAAAGAGGCATAGAGACATTACAAACCACCAGAGTTGAATACTGGAATCAATTTATAAACGGTGAAGATGTATATGTATCTTATCCCGTATCTTTTTAAAAGTCAACATGGGCACATTTATCTTGGTTCTGGTATTCCTTGATAGACAAACGATAAAAATATGAAGATAAAAATGTATACACCTACACACGAAACAAGGGTATTTTATTAAGTTATCAACAGCAAAAGATATGTATGTTTCCTAAATTTAAACGCACCTTTCTATATTGCGGTAAAAGCTTCTTAGATATTTTGACTAGGATGTAATTATGTTAAAGTTATAACATTTCTTCTATTCACTTGCTGAACTTTTATATTTTCAGGGTAAACCATCTTCACCCATGTCGTTTCTTGATTTATTTAGACCATGGCCAGTTTGTAAGCGAACATTTAATGTTATGTTATGCTGGTAAGTTATGCTTATAATATATTTTACCTGATGTGTACGGATCTTTTTTTTAGGAAACACTAAACGTCTACACAAGCAAACTTTTCATTTTGTTTACTGCATGGTGACAAAAACTTAAAGAACCTCAGGAAACTTCTGAAAAATAAAAGTTTGTCTCCACTTCCCTAAAGCATATTCTACACTAGCATAGTTTACTTAACAATTTGGAGATGTTTTTGTGTCTGTTGGACACTAGTTACTAGAGGCTTTTGACGATCTAACTTCTGCAAACTAAATAGTTTTCTTTAGTTTTGTCAAGTTTTCCGCTAACAGACATTGGAAAACTTCCTTTGTCAAACTCGAAATTGGCAAACTAAAGCTGTCTAAATACCTTAGCATCTACCATTGCTTGGAGAATTTTGTTTGCCTGCTGTTACTGGAGTCTGTCATTTTGCAGGCCTTCTTCAAACGATGGTTTTCAGCAGTTTTCCAAAATCAAATTTGCAAACTAGAGTTTGCTAGAGGATAGACTAGGCTGATTATCAATAGCGTGTTAGTATTATTCAATAGTTACCATACGTCAAAGGCGACAATATATTTCAATTTTATCAATACCGTGACTATTTTTAATAATAATAATTGTTTAAATATTTAAATATTGTTTTTTTTAAGGATTGCTGTTAATATCTCCTACTTTGGCCTCTCTCTGAGTACTTCTGATTTTGGCGTTAATCATTACATATCTTTTCTTGTATCTGGTGCTACCGAGATACCAGCCTATGCATTGAGTATTGTAGCTCTGGACTATTTTGGACGCAGACGATCTTTATCAGCAACATTGTTACTCGGTGGCGTTGCTTGTTTACTAACTATTTTTATTCGTAAGTAAACAACAACACCAATAATGATAATAATGATAATAATAAAATAATTTATAATGCCCACAGCTGCAGTATACATACATGTATAAAACCATTTATGTTAAAAAATGAATAAAACAAGTTAAAATTCTATAAAGGTCTACGACAACTAGTGGTACTAAGGTAATTAAACTGTTTGTTTAAAGGATTTGGTATTTGCTTCCATAGTCAAATACAGAATTAGCTTTCGAAAGTATTACCTTTCGAATTACAACGTAAAAACTTACACGGACACCTTTCAGTAGTATTAAAATACTACATTATTATAAGAATGAGGACAGTAACATTTCAGCACTTAAGTCCTAATAGAAGTCTGTGTAATTTAAACAAGTCATCAATAGATAATAATTCTAGCACTTTCAATCTATACAAATAAGATGTGTCACAGGAACCTTTCTAAACAGCATTATCCTTGTTGCTTTCCTTTGTATACCGGTACTTTCTATTCTATTAATTAACTTCTCATGGTGCCCACATTGACGATCTTGTTGTACGCGGTATAGTAAACTTCTCCATAACATTCTCCAGCTGTCCAAAGTCTGATGGAACTCTAAACAGTATAGTATCATCTGATGATCTAAGTGAGCAAGCTGGTTGATACGATACAAGATTCTACTCAAATAATAATTTGGAGCAATATTCTGTCGTGCTTTAAATGTGGTTATGAGTAATTCACACTTAATCCTGCGATGAACTCAATTCAATTCAATTCAATTCAAGGAACATTTATTCACGTCCAAAAGACAAAAGTAACAAAAACAAAATGGCAAGTGATAAAACAGGAAAATGGACGAAGGCAAATCCCAAAAAGATACCAATCTTGTGACGGGATTGCCTTTACAAAATATTTAAATAAGAGAAGAAAAAAAAAAAAATATATAAACAAAGAAAATAAATTAATTAGACAATAAAGAAATACAAAATATATATAAAACCAGTAGATAAAAGTTGGAATAAAAAATAAAAAAAGAACAGAAAAAAGTACAGCTGCATGGCATATAGCGAATATGATGACAATTGAATAATAAAGATAGCAAGTCACGGAACATGGAAAAAACGACCATATCAAACATATCGATCAGTACTGAGACAAAAGGTAATTTTTTATGTTATTATTAAATGAATAGCGGTTGGCAGCACAGGAAATTGAGGGGGGTAAATTGTTAAACAATAGAGGTCCAGAATATCTAATGCTATGTTGAAAATAATTGGTGTTATGGTTAGGGATATATATGTTATTTCTTGTTCTAGTATAATATTTATGAACGGTATTATTAGGAGCGAAAAGGTCGTTTAGATGGCAAGGGAGAAGTGAGTGAGTGGCCAAAAAAACAAAGACACCTTGCTGGGATAGGTTAATGTCCGAGAGTTTGAGAAGATTGAGTTTGGAGAATAAGTGGGAGGAATGTGACAGTGGATGAGCGCCAGATATAGTCCTGATAGCTTTTTTTTGTAGGATAGAGAGTTTAATGATGTTTGAAGGGTAAGTGTTGGCCTAGACAATGTTACCATAGCTCAAATAAGGAAGGATGAGTGTGCAATAAAGGGTCCTGAGAATATTAGTTGGGAGGAAGGAAGAAAGCCTAGAAATGATCCCAAGGTTCTTAGACACTTTGTTCTCAATTTCTTGGATATGGGGTTTCCATGAGAGAGAGTTGTCGATGATAATGCCAAGAAATTTATTATACTTAACAGAGGGAATTTCTTGATTATCAATAACGACTTTAAATGGGGACACATCAATACCTCTAGTCAACTGCGGGGTTCCGAATAGGATGTAACTACATTTATTATGATTGAGGGAGAGTTTGTTGGCAATAAAGTACTGGGACAAGGGGATAACGTTGGTATTAAAGGTGTCAAAAAGAGTTTGGATATTTTTGTTGGCATGAAAAACTGTAGTGTCATCAGCATATAGAAAAAAATTTAGCAGGTTTGAGGTTCGGTGGATATCATTAATGTAAAAGGTGAACAGAAGCGGGCCAAGTAAGGAGCCCTGGGGAACGCCACAGGTGATAGGGCAAAAATTAGAAATAGAGTTAAAATATTTAGTACATTGGGAGCGGTTAGTGAGATAGCTTTTGAAAACGTTTAAGGCGGGTCCTCGGATTCCATAGTGAGACAATTTAAAAAGAAGAATATTATGATCAATGGTGTCGAAAGCCTTGGAAAGGTCGATGAAAAGTCCGATTCCAAATTGACGATTTTCGAATGCATGAATAATTTTGTTAGTGAGGTCGATCAAAGCCATGGAGGTGTTATGTCCTTTTCTAAAGCCATATTGTCTCTTGAAGAGGATGTTATGTTTGCTGATAAATGAAAATGTTCTATCATAGATAATTCTTTCCAAGGCTTTCGAAAAGATTGACAGGATGGAGATAGGACGATAGTTAGAAAGGTTGGATTTGGGGCCAGATTTGTAAACAGGGGTAACGCGCGCCAGCTTCAACCTGTTCGGAAAAACACCTTTGCAGAGGACAAGATTAAAAATGTGACACAAGGGAAGGGAGATAAGGTTGATAACATGTTTAATGGCTTTAGTATGGAAATCATCAGTACCAGGAGCTTTATTGTTATCGAAGGAGGAGATAATTCTTATGATATCCTCTTCTAGGACGGGGGTTAAGAACATTGATTTCGGATTTGGTTGAGGAAGAAATTCTTTGAAAGAAACATAGCTGGGAGGGATTTTGTTAGCAAGGGAGGGTCCGATTTCGACAAAAAAATCATTAAATGCTTTAGAAATAATGACGGGGTCTTTAGTTGGTACTCCGTTACAGTTGACAGGGGTATTGCCTTTGTGTTGGTTTCGGTTTTTATGGTTCAATAAAGAGTTAATTGATTTCCAGGTTGCCTTAATATCATTTTTTTGCTTGGTGAAAATATCATGAAAGTGGATTCTTTTGGCAATTTTGATAGTGGAGTTAAGTTTATTACGATATCGTTTATATTTGATTTCATTGGCAGGAGAAGGGCGGTGAAGAAATTTTGCATAGAGTTTATGTTTATACTTTATTGATTTTAGCAGTCCATTTGACATCCAAGATTTAATTTTTTTGTTCTTGTTTGTATTGTTCCTTTTCAGTAACGGGAAGTGTTGGTCATAAAGGGCTTTAAGTGTGTTATCAAAGAGGTCATAAGCAAAGTCAGGATCATTAGAATTAAGGATATCAAACCAAGTTTGATTAGAGACATCATGGTAAAAGTTGTTAAGAGACGTATTGTTAATCTGTCTGAGAGATGGGATCTCTTCATTGTTTGAGCTAGTGGCAAAACTATCAGAGAGGTTTGAAATATTAAAAACAGGGAGATGATCAGAGATATCACTATATAGCAGACCACTTATATGAGAACAATCAAATTGATTTGTAATAATATTATCTAATAATGAGGCTGTGGAATTTGTTATTCTGGATGGTCTGTCGATAAGTGGAAGATAGTGATTGCTAAACAGTGTGTTAATGAATTGACGGGCAGTATTGTCGGATTCATGTTTAAGAATGTCAATGTTAAAGTCTCCAAGAATATAAACATTTTTATTTTCTTTTGTTAAATTGGAAAGGACAATGTCAAGTTCAATTAAGAATTGATTTGGGTCAGAGGAGGGGGGTCTATATACAGTACCCACTATAATGTTTTTGTGATGAGGCCGTTTAATTTCAATAAAGATGGATTCGCAGTTGGAAGGGTGTGGGTGTAGGTCACTTCTAATGGAGAATTGTAGAGTATCAAGGATATACATGGCGACTCCTCCACCGTCTTTATGGGTTCTGTGGTTAGAGACAAAATTATAATTTGGGAGTTGGACCAAAGGATTATCGTACTTGAGCCAAGTTTCACTTACTCCAATAATATCGAAAGGCAGATTAATGGATGATAGGAGTTGTTTAATTTCATCAATGTGCTTGAGGATGCTTCTAGAGTTGAAATGAATAGTGGAGAAGCAATCAGAAAGTGAGTCAACAAGAAATTCATTAGGATCATAATATTGAGAGGGACTGTGGTTGCTGTTGGTGAAAAAATTAGAGTCGGGATCAATGTTAGATGTAGAATTGCCAAGGTTCCTGTTAATGTTACGGTTGTCTGAATAGCTGGGCAAGGGGAAGAAGTTTATGTTTGATAATCGGTCGTGGTACGATGTTCCGTCATCTGCGTTAAGGTTGTACATCAAGTAAAAAATGAAAATATAAAAAGAGAAATCTGTTCAGTGAAAATACTAGTTAATATATAATTTAAAATATATGTATAAAATATATATAAATAAATATACACTGTATAAATAAATAAACAAATATTAGATCAAACTGAATATTGGAAAAAAGAAAAATTAACAATGCATAAAAACAAGACTGTCAAAGTAAGGCGAGTTAAGCAGAACTCCGGCAAGGAACTAAAAATTGCAAAACAACAAGAGAACATTATGGAATGGTATAAACAATTATGAAAACTACATGAATATGGCAATCAGGCACTTAAACACTTGGATGATAATAGTGTTCAAAGCAATGACACATGGCAATGTAATCTGATTATTTAAAGATTTTTTATACTGAGAAACAATGAAGAAAAAACTAAGATACCAATAAGATATAACACACAAACACACCATCACACACACACCAACACCCATCCACCCACACGCAAGCACAAACGTATTGAATATTGAAGCATACAAAGGTCAATACTCTGTGTGAACTGGTAGCCAATGAAGAAGATCTATGAATTAAAAGTTCCTCTTAATTATAGGTGATTCGTACAAGAATCACCTATTGATTTTTTATGAATAAATATAGTAAGACATCACTGTGTTTTGTTTATATCAATAATTGACTTTGTAATATATTTTTTATTTTGTTGAAAAGCAATGGGAATAGGACGACTGACAGTAACGATGGTAGGAAAGTTTGGAGTAACCGCTGCATTCGGTATTATATTTTTCTATACTGCAGAGCTGTATCCAACTAACATACGGTTAGAAATATAATATTCTCCTATTTGGTGGTTATAGCTAGTCTAGTTCAATTGATAAAAGTTAAATATTGTGTTAAACGAGCAACTGTAATATTATAATAATTATAATTGTATATTCGACGTCCTGAGGTGGTGAGGACTTAAAGCACATCATCTTTTTACTCCCCTATTCACTATCATCAAACTCATACAGAATAAAACAATGATTCTCGCTGATGATTATTTTATTTTGACATTATAATCTTATTAGTTCTTTTTATTGTAATGTTGATGTGTTCTTTATCCATTCCATCTTCATTATGATGATGGCGTTATTGAATAAATGTATCTAGTTGTCAAACTAACCGACTGCTTTATTCATTTGGCAATAGGTCAGTTGCTGTTGGTATTTGTTCAACATCTGGTCGGATTGGAGCCATCCTATCACCATATATCCTCCACCTGTCAAGGTATTGGGCACCACTTGCAATGTTAACATTCAGTGTATTAGCTATTTCATCTGGAGTACTTGTTTTACTTTTACCCGAAACTGCCAATAGAAAGTTACCAGATACAATGGATGAAGTCACAGAACTTAAAATGTAAGGGTTTGTTTGTAAATGTTTCAAAATTTGCATTCAGAATGTACTAATAAACCGCAGTCATTGAAATATAATGGGTTCAGTAAGATGTCTAATCTATCAAGGCACGAATTATGATTATTATGTGTAATTTGTTGTTTTTTGTAATTATAAAGGTAATATTTGCATCAATTGTTGTCAGCGCTAGTAAGAGCATGTTGCTTTGGTAGGTGTCTCTGTGTGTGTGGTTTATCTTCTTTCTAAGTTTATAGCATCGTTTCGACCAGGGAAGACGTGTAGACGTATGCTAATGTTACAGGAATACGATCACTTTTGAATTTTATGGTCTGAACAAACATGTTAAAACGTAAAATAGCTATTTTATGTTAAACTAACCAGCCGTACCTTGAGTGTATTTGTATAATTTCTTTCACTTTATTTTCTACACTATTTAATGTCGATTAATGATAATATTAACGTTTTATCATTTATTTTCAGATCTGTGACAAAATTATCGTCAGCAGAATTAGGAGAAAAAGAAGCTATGACATAAACAACATTGATATCATGAGAAACGTTACACCAACGTACCATGATAGACTTCCGTAAAAACGTGAAAAAACAGCAGTTCCAAAAAAAAAATAATCCAGTCTCCTTTGGCTTGCTCATAAAGCAATTGGGATGATAAGGGTTATTAAATACTCAACGCTATTACACTTTTTAATCAACATTATGATGTTGATTTGTATCAGTACTTCTAGATTTTTTATAGAATACTAGTATATCAACGTATACCAACAAATTAATGAAAATCCTTATAATAGGTAACTAAACGCATTTCATCAACTGGTTGTAAGTATTTTACACGATTTAAATTTAGACTTTGTATAGCATTATTTAATTTTCTAAAAAGGCGAATTGATGCCTATTCTCTAATGGAATAACATGAGAATAGGCAGCAATTCGCCTTTTTAGAAAATTAAATTTCAAATTTATAAAAATGTAGGCCTATTTAGAGTATTGGAAAAAATAAACAAATTAGCCAATTATTGAATTGTTAATGATAATACAATGTATAATTGTTATTGATGTACATACCGTATATTTTATTTTAATGTATGGATGATGCTGCATGGGAAACTTTGTATTAACAGAAAAAGCCATAGCATCAAAATATGAAAATAAACAAAACAAAACATCATTTTTTTTACTGATATGTAACAGTGATATACTAATTCTAAGTAAGTTATGATGTACTGAAATTGAAATAAAGTTTAGAGAGTGAATCTCACAAAAAGACAAACAACTACAGCCAGCAATTTGTTTTCTTCCAAAATACTTATAAGTAAGCTTTTAAAATTAATTTGAATACATCATATTAAATATTAAAAAGTGTTTCTAAGATCCACGCGTAGGCTCGCTATTTATTTATTACAGGCATAGAAATAAATTATATATATATATATATTAAATAGCCTATATAAATGCGTGAACGTGATTGGTTGAGTACGATGATATTGACTGAGTAATTGTCGAGTAATTATCGTGTCCCTGTCATTAAATATATATAAAATCCAGCAAATTCTCGAGTACGATGATATTGACTGTGTAATTTTCGTGTGGCAACATTCGCGTTTGGCGATAAATAAGTTAATAAAAGTAATAAAAGTCATCTACTGGGACTTGAGCTCGCGATGAATTGTCACTCCATCACGCAACTTGCTTGAAGAAATTAATCAACTAAACTATTTAAACTATTCATACATAGCGCCCTCGCTTAGTTTTTAGTCCTCTCTAGATGTGACCTGATAATAATACTATTATGTATGCTTATTGATGGAAATTATTCTGTAAATTTAAACGGTCTAGGCCTAAGTGAATATTTTATTGCCAAGGAATCATTAATTAGTAATTATCTGTATATTATTATTATTATTTTCAACCTGTTATTGGTGTTTTACACTGTTGGTTTGATATAAAGAATAAAAAATCAGAAGGTTCCGGGTTCGAATCTCGGTTGGGGCGACTTTTTCTCCTTCTCACAGATTTCCTCATCTTCAAATTAATTAATTAAATTTCAGTATATCACGGTATAGTATTTATTCTGTGCCTGTGGTTTTTAAAATATATATATATACTATATATCCCTGTTCATACTGTACATGTTGACTTTATATTTGTAGTAGAATAAATTAACTTTTATATTCGTTTGTAAAGTGAAAATGTTATTGACTTTATACGGTCATTTTTCGCAAAGGTAAGGTGAATTAGGCAGTCTTATTACTTAGGCTAGCCGACCCATACACTTTGCTACATTTTTTAATATAGCAGATGTAATATATAGTTCATCGAGAAAAATATCATTCCCTCGGGGATGTCAATTGTTATATTTCACCTCTAAAAAAGTAGGCAATATCTGTATAATATAAACATTTGCAGTAGAGCAGAATCAGTGTCGTGAAATAAACCTTTATTTTTAAAAGTAATGCTAAAGGAATATTTTGTAGTATAAGATAGGAATTCATCAAAATTGACTATACATAATTATGTAAAATTGAGGCATTTTTCTTTTTAAAAAAAGTATATAAATATAAATCAAAAGAAAAATCAATTTAACACAATTTAAAAATACCATTTTATTAAAAATTATTACCCAGTTAAATGTGTGTAAGTCATTGAATCAAAATCAGTAAAATTCCAATCTTATAACATTATGAAAAAGGTGTAGCATCACATTATAATACTTTGTTTTTAGATTTTCAGTGTAAAAAAGTAAGTAAGAATCCGTATCATTGTATATTTATTATATATATATATTTTTTTTTTTTTTTAGTTAGATAAACTTGAAGTTGCAAGATTGAAGGAATTCAATTTAAGTGCTGGTGTAATACAGATATGGTGGAGGAAAATCCTTGCAACCAAAAGTAAACAAGAGGTCAAACAGGTATTGATTGTAATAGTGTTTTGCCAAATATCTTGCAGGCATCATGCTGTTACCAAACCAAGCCACAGAAGGCTATTTTAACATTGAATTACATCTTAACTTTTATTCATTTTAAAATTTTTAAAATTAAACTAAATGTGTTTATGTACTGTTAGATGCTCAGTCACTGATTGATATGTTGTAGGTTTTAGAGGCTGGAAGGTGAGAGAAGATGTAAAGAAACGACATGAGGCAGCACGTGTCATACACTATGCTATGATGCTGAGTCACTTATTAGAATTGATGTGTTGTATGTTTTAGAGGCTGGAAGGTGAGAGAAGATGTAAAGAGACGACATGAGGCAGCACGTGTCATACAGTATGCTATGAGTGGATATTCAATTCGTTTACATCAACGCAAGTTAGAGGAACAACTAAATGAAGTAGATTCAGACGAGGTAGGCCTTTACTTAAAACTCTCAATTCTCAATCTACGCTGCACCAACATACTTTACCAAGTGAAGTATGTTCCTTCATCCTCATGTACTTTAATGATGTTGAATTAACACATCATCATTGATATGTATTGAGTTATAAAACTAAAAATGTTGAATCGAGAATATTTAATTTACTGAGAGATCAGTTAATTTTTAACTCATGAAATATTCTCACTATTCAAATCATAAACATTTAGTTTATGGTGTTTATACCAATCTAATACTTTTTTTTTCTTGATACAATTTAACATTTATTTTTACCAGTTTGTTGATTTGCTGAGCACCTGAATATAAAAAGTGTTACAGAAGAGAAGCCTGTAAATCAAGGAACCATCATTAACAAGTTTGTGTTGCAACCACTCCTGCAGTTAATATAGCTTTTGGTATTGTGTTACTTGGTTTGTTGTAAGTATGTTAATCCAGGAACTACCACCAGTATCAAGGTTGTGTCAAATGCCGCAAATTGTCTACTATATAAATGTTGAAAGAAAAATGAATATTGACACAATTTTTTACATGCGTGTGCTGTCTTACCAATTTTTATTCACAATAAAAACAATAATACAGTCTTTGTGAAGCTCTTTCAGCTTCGATTTGGTTTTCACGCATGAGTAAACTTTATGAAAATGAAATTATCCTAATATTAAATTTTATTATAAACAAATCATGTAAAACTAACAATGTAAAACTAACAATGTAATTTCAGTAAATAACAATTATTCTCAGGAATATGATTTAATTTTGTGATTTTTATGTCCCATGCATTTAGGATCAATTGAAGATTTAAATGTTGTGTTGTTTTTCTATTAAATTCTTTTTATTAACCCTATTGGTCGCGTTGAGATTTTAAAAATGCAATACAAAAAAGTTAACAATATTGTATATCATTTATCATTTATTAAAATAGAATATGAAATATGTATTTATTTAGTAACTCTACTAATAAATGTATATTTTTTAAGTTTAAATCAACAGCATGCATACACCACAACATTGTACTTTATCTTTACAAGAGTTATCTTGTAAATATAAATTTACAATTTTAGTTAGCAATTATTAATGTCATTTCCATTCCTTAAACCATTTTAAGTAAGAACTGTTCCCCTCACTATAATTAATGACAATATTTACAAATATCTTAATAATGTTCTCTCTCCTTGTAATGTTGCGTCAGTTGAGTCGATTATTGAACAAAATAAGGTTTTATTTTAAATTACCCTACTTACAGTTTGCCAAATGCGCACAATAAAGAATCGATTACACGTAAATATTACAAAAGAGTTAATATTAAACTAGCATTCAAATCATTTAAAATGTCAAACTTTTTTAGTCAAGACATTTTAAGGCAGTTTGCCTATTTATCAAATGCCTCACAAACGTTATTTTAACTCAAAAGTTCGGAGGAATTACTCATAATTTATCTAACATATTTTTCCTAGAAAACACATCATGCTAATATTGGATGTGATTGACTGATTTGAGGCATCTGTACGGTCAGTAAACATATCTTATTTTTGTGATGAATGGGGAGAAAGGACCATTCTGTTTTAGGTTTTCAGAAGCCTGTTGATCGTCACACACACTAGACAGCAGCTGATTAGAATTCTGATTAAAAATTATTACAAAACGTGTGGTTTTATAATCCCAAGTTATACCAAGTACGCCTTCTAATCATAATAATATTTATAATCATAATATTGATGCTTATGATGCACACTATATATCATTGGCAGAGTTTAATGTGTCAAGACATCAAAATAAACAATGCAAATAATGTAGGATAATTCAGTCCCTCTAATGGAATTCAACAACAAATAATTTAGGATAATTCAGTCCCTCTAATTGAATTCAACAACAAACAATTTAGGATAATTCAGTCCCTCTAATTGAATTCAACAACAAATAATTTAGGATAATTCAGTCCCTCTAATTGAATTCAACAACAAATAATTTAGGATAATTCAGTCCCTCTAATTGAATTCAACAACAAATGATTTAGGATAATTCAGTCCCTCTAATTGAATTCAACAACAAATAATTTAGGATAATTCAGTCCCTCTAATTGAATTCAACAACAAATAGTTTAGGATAATTCAGTTCCTCTAATTGAATTCAACAACAAATAATTTAGGATAATTCAGTCCCTCTAATTGAATTCAACAACAAATAGTTTAGGATAATTCAGTCCCTCTAATTGAATTCAACAACAAATAATTTAGGATAATTCAGTCCCTCTAATTGAATTCAACAACAAATAATTTAGGATAATTCAGTCCCTCTAATTGAATTCAACAACAAATAGTTTAGGATAATTCAGTCCCTCTAATTGAATTCAACAACAAATAATTTAGGATAATTCAGTCCCTCTAATTGAATTCAACAACAAATAATTTAGGATAATTCAGTCCCTCTAATTAAATTCAACAACACATCATTTAGGATAATTCAGTCCCTCTAATTGAATTCAACAACAAATAATTTAGGATAATTCAGTCCCTCTAATTGAATTCAACAACAAATAATTTCATGAGATGAAAATGTGTTCCTTTGTTCCCATTGCACAAATATAATACATTTGTTTTATTAACAATTTGATTGGACGATTGTGGGTCATATGACATTAACTAAATGTACTACAGTATGGCACTGAAATTCAGTTTTATGAATTTATTTTTGTTAGAGAGATTGAGCAACCACACGCTTGAGAAGAGTCCAGGCTGTTGATTGATTAAGTAACCTGTAGAGGCCTGCAGTCTATTTGTTCAACTCCATGTCCAAAATTGGAATACTGCCTTTTTGAATGGCAACATTATATTTTGTTATGATTTAACCAGATACAAAATACATACAAATATAACAATATTTTGTCATTCACATACCTGACATCTCATGATGTCAGGTACGTGACCTATGTTAAAGTACTTGTATTACTTTGGTCTATTAAAACATAGTTGTATCTTGCACTTTTAATAACATTATTTCAATAGGTCTTCTATATTGTCCTTTATTAACTATGTATCTCCTATTGTTCATACAAATTGTTTATTTGTTGAACTGAGTTACCATATAGCTGCAGTTCATACGGTATACTGTAGGTTTTGATTAGACACTTTAGACTGTTGCTAGTATTTCTACAATATCCATTCTCTCAACTGCCATTAAGGCTTTTACTACTTCCTCTCGTTGGTTCACATCTCTTTCTTGGTTTCTAGTAATTTTACAATATCCATTCTCTCAACTGCTCTCAAGGCTTTTACTACTTCCTCTCGTTGGTTCACATCCCTTCCTTGCTTACATCGCCATTGTACCAGTGATTCCATTGTTGCTTCTACAGTCAGCGCTGAAAACCTTCCCTCAGTTTGTGATAGCTCAACATCAGCAATACCAAGATGCCTACAGAAATTCTTCCAATCTGTCATCTTCTCAGAAATTATCAGGAAGTCCAAGTCTGTTAAGCATCCTGTAAAAACACATTTAATTGACTTCATTAAATAAAATACATTTGGTTGTTTTTCTTCAAACATTCAGGTGCTGAAATTAAGCAACATTTCTGGAATGTAACATTCTATTTGTATTGGCAGAAATCATGAATAATGCATGAGCATAATTACTAATTATTTTCTTATTATTTTATTCTTAGAATTACAAGATAGCTAACCTATTTCCTGAATACAAGAGAACTTAACCCTCGAAAATATAGAAAATGTGTCCTTACGTAAAATACATATTGCACAATTTCATCACAACAACATAAGTTACATAAATATTTGATCGTACCCCTGAAACATGGGTCAATATTGGATGTAGTTTACTGATTGGAGGCATCTGTATGGCCAGTAAAAATACACTTGTTTTATCGGTGAAGAATGGGAAGGCATGGATCATTCTCTTTTATGTTTTTTTCAGATGCGTGTTCATTTTAGACACAGTTTTGTTTGTTTGTTTTTATATATCTAGGCAAATTTCCAAGGATAACAATAAGCGAATTCAATCACTATCCTTCTTAAGGTGGCAATCCCATTCACAAGACAAACATATACACAAGATGCTCTACATAAACGAAGTCTTATTACAAGTCTTTGGGGGTGGAGTTGTATTTGTCATTATAAAACATCCTGACATATGACAGGAATTGAACCCAGGAGCCATGGATTGGTAGCCAAATTAGCTTAATCACATTTAAAACATTTCTTGTTTATCGAATGATTGCTGATGATAATAGAAAGTCAAATAGTGAATATTTCTACAGTAGTATCAGGTATACATAATATAACATTTGTTTTTAATAACAATCATTACCCACCTTGTCCTGATTGGTCTGTAAACACTGCAACTTCTAAACTGACATCATCTTTGTATTCATATCTTGTACACAGGCTATCAGCTAAATCAACACGTCCTTGTTGTTTTAAAGCCTTGATCATTGTAGGTAGTTGATGTGCTTCTGTATGTTGACAGTTATTTCTCCATTGGACCAATACCTCCATTATGGCATCTTCTACATGTTTGTTTTTGTCTGCAATGTTATTAACGTTGTCCCATTTGATTCCAAGTCGCACTGCTAGTCTTCTCCAACTTTGATGTAACTTTTCACAGAAGAATAGGAGATCTTGATCATCAAAACAAGCTGTGAAATAATAAAAGCAATAAGGTAATGAGTTTTCTTTCAATTAAATTAAACTCCCTATTCTATTCAATATTTTATTTCGGAATCTCTCGTTCATAGAAAATAATATAACAAAAATACAATCAATTAACAAATTTATGTAAAAATATGTTTATCAGAACACATTTTTTAAAGCATTTAGTACTATGAGCAAGATTTTATAACACACATAAGAAGATTCATAATTTAATTTGAGAATGTGAGTCAAATTTTATTTAAATGTGCTATTGCTCTTGTAATGACGTCAATGAGAGTGCAATGTTGTTATATGTGCACACAAGTACCTGTAATTTCATTTGGCACTTTCATTTTTGTTACACGGTGAGTGAGCAACAACAGGTTACAATATTGTTGCCTCTCCTTTCATCAAAAGTAGATGTGTACTCATAAACATTCATTACTTGTATACTATTTAATGGCACGAATCATTACAATATAAAATGCAATATACCTGAATGTTTGATAACCTTGGGCATTTCATTGTCACCCTTTATGTGAAACAGCAGATCAGCAAGATCATTACGACCATGTTGTCTTAGTGCAGTACACAATACTTGTTGCTGATTAAGGTCACTACCACTTTTTCTCCTCCAACGTTTCAGCATCTTTGCTGTAGCTTTATCTGTTTGCTTTTCATTATCAAAAATAGTATTCACTTTAGACCATGTAAGCCCCAAACGAACACCAAATCGTCTGCAGGAAAGATCCATCTCTCTGGACACATTGTCAATAGTTAGGTCATCCACATAGTCTATATCAAAAAACAAAATTATCAATCAATTGTGTTTTTAATCCTTCACAATAGTAACTAAACATAATAATTATTTTATCATAATGTATACCTTTGTTATCCTTGACATCTGACATCCTCCTTCGTTTACTAGATCCCTTAACTTTTGATTTTAGAGATGTTTTCCCCTTCATCATTTTATGAGACTTAGCAACAGTATCATCATCAGCAGTATCAGATTCTGGATCTATGTTCTTCTGTCTACCAGCTTCTTTTGAGGTAGAAGCTACAATGACAATACAAAAACAAAAGAGTGATAAAGTTAAACCAAGATGTACAATTGCTTGTTTTGTATTGTATGTTTATGTACTATTACTCTTTTAGTTATAATAATCATAAATTAAATTTAGTTATTTATGAATGTATTAGTTTGGCAATATACACTAATGATAATTTCTGTATTAGCTGAACAGTTTTTTATTTTCAATACTTTACCATCAACTTGTTGACATACAGTATATTGCGATGTATAGTGTTGATATTAATTTATATCTGTGAAAGTCAGTTGCATTCAAAAATCGCATGGTTTAAACATTAAAAACCTAGAATTGTAGTGTACGATGATGATGATAACAATTCATAATAAATCTTTCACCATCAACTGCACCTTTGTCCTTCTTGGAGGAAAATAATCTCTTCACTTTACGAGTGATTTTTTGAAGTCTTGAAGTAGAAGCTTGTGCATTGCTGTGACCATCACTGTCAGAATCTGGAGCTATGCTTTGTTTTGTACTATCTTTCGATTCAGATGCTAAACAAAAATAAATCGAAAAGCAACATTTTACAAACTGTATAACCTAGATGTACATCTTCAATAATACTGTTTTTTTTAATTCTGTGGGTTATCATAAATGATGATGACACAGACTTATTATAAAAATCTAAAAAAAGTTTTTTTTTTTTTAATTTTTTTATTGTTCTTCTTATAATGAAATAACATACAATTAATATTCATTTTACATGAATGATGCAAACAATGTCTTATATCCTTTAATTAAGCAAATCATATAAATACCGTTTTTCCTTCCTGTTGTCCTTGTCGTGTTTGTATCGTCGTACATGTCCGTCCCTGTCTGTCAGTAGCTAATCTTCACCTTATGCTTATTATTAATATGTTTAACTTTACTTTATTCTTAATGGTATTCTCCAGGCATAATGCAACTATTTTTTACTTAATTTCCAACCATTTGTATCTATCATATTTTTTGTATGTGTTTGCATTATCTGAACTTGACTTGAACTTAAGTATACTTAAATAAATAAAGAATACATATATATTCTTTATTTTCTAAATTATTAACTTGAATCCTCATTTATTTTGTTTTGGTTTAGAAACATTTTTTTTTTATCTTACTTCATCCTAAAATGTTAACCTATATCAGTTTCACTGATGGATACTACACAACACAAATCCTCTACCTTTTAGTACAATGTCTCCAAACAGATTACGATAACGTTTCACTTCCATTCCTCTGCTTCCACATGGCAACACATCTTTGTCAAATTTGCGTACAACATGCATATGAGTATGTTCACCTTTTGAACCACACACACAAGGGATGTACATCTTTACTTTAACACCATGTGCATTCTTCTCACTCAAAAAGTGCAATTCTTTTTCAAGAAAAGTTAGTACCTATAAAATAGAATAATTTGATTTAGTTGATTATTTTGCTACCCACAACAAAAAAGTAGTATTAGCTATTTAAAATAATTATACAAACTAAAATTAGTAAATAGAGCAAAGAATGATAACATGTAAGCATGATTCCGAATAGGATCACCAAAACATATTAAAATACAAAATACATTATTATTTTACTATTAAGTGTACATTACAGTTTAAATAAATAAATTATTAATTATTGTTTAATTTGGTTTAAACATCAAAATTGTTAATCTCTACATATCCAACTCATAAACATTATTTTCACATTAATTTACCTTCTTACAGATGCTAGGTTTTGGATCATCATCTTCAGGAAGGCCAGCAGCATTCATCATGTCTGTTCTAACTATTGTTGTCTTTGGGTACTATTACTTACCTTCTTACAGATGCTAGGTTTTGGATCATCATCTTCAGGAAGGCCAGCAGCATTCATCATGTCTGTTCTAACGATTGTTGTCTGCAATATCAAAAATCATTTTTTGTTTTATTTCATTTGACAATTGTTTCTCTTGAATTGTCATTAAAGCAATTGCCACTTAATCTATAGTCTATATATAATCTATATGTAATATTATAAACATACAAGATGAATGAAAAAAACACCTTTAGGTGTTGGCAAGATAATTGCCATATTTTCACCGATTTTCTGCCAACATGTTTCTGTTTGTCTGTCCTATAATGCTTAGTGTGTTTTATTTATAGTTATATTAATTTTTATATAATATAAAAATAACGCTTAAAAGAGAACGACGTTTCGACTCCATCATGGGGTCATTATCAAGTCCAATGAATAAAATATAAAACAACAACTAATTAAGTAGCACAAGCCAAGGGTCAAAGTTTAAATAACAAAAGACCTATTGTCTAACATCCTGTCAAATGAAAAGCTTAGCTTTTACAGAGTCACTTTGTTTATTCAGACTAGGTTTTAATTGTCTGATATACAACATTTCATAGATAAGACAGTCAAATTTGTTTTTGCATTTCCTAAGTATACTAAAACATGAATTAATTTTACTGGGATTAACAATCACTTTATGATCCTTCAAATGCTGTCCTATTAAGCATCTACTATGTTCAACAATGCGTTGGTAGAGGTGTCGGCATGTATATCCAACATAACTTGCATCGCACAAGTCACATTTAAATTTATACACAACACATTGTTGACTTATAATAGTTGGTTTCTTTTCGACTTTCCTAATGTTATCTTTAACTTTTTTACTTATGAATACAGGGACAATGTTTTTGTTTATCTTGTGACTTAGTTGGCATAGTTGTCGCTTGACGGAGTTCGCAGATTTCTGGTCTTTGAATGGCAGGATGATTCGCACTGGTATTTCGGATAGATCTGTTTCATCTTCTGCAGTGTTGTTATTGCTCTCTGCTGGTTTAAAGTTCTGTATGGTTGTTGTTATTAGTTCATCTGGATATTTCAGACGCTTAAAAATCTTCCTTAGAATTTCACATTCATCATTAAAAAGCTGGTGGGTCGACGATAGTTTGTAAGCCCGATTTAACATAGTTATAATAAGTGACCTTTTATACTTGTTGTCAACGTGACTATTGTAGTGTAGCAATAAGCCTGTGTCTGTTGGCTTTCTGTAAACCCGTGTGTGCAATTTTTCCAAATCTTTGGTTATCAGCATTCCTAGGAAAGGGATTGAATTGTTCACGGCAGTTTCCATTGTGAACGCTATCGCAGGATGGGTTGTGTTGAGTAAAGCTAAAAATTCATTGGCTGCTTCTAGATTTGGCATGAATACTAGTGTGTCATCAACATACCGTTTGTAGTATTTGGGCATGTGGTTCGTAGATTCAAGGCGTTCCTCGATGTGGCACATAAATACATTTGCCATAAGGGGCCCTAGAGGTGATCCCATTGCAACTCCATCAACCTGTTCATACAAGTTACCATTAAATTGGAATAGCTGATCTTTCGTTGCTATATTGAGGAGTACAATTAAATCGTCCTTATCTAAGTTTAGTCCATAATTATCATTGAACCAGTTGTTAGTAAATGCTTTATCAGCAATAATTTGAATTGTCTCGGTTAAAGGAACATTTGTGAATAAGGACGAGACATCATATGATACCAAAATATCACTAGCATTAATAACGGTGGAGCGTATATCAGCTGCAAAGCTAAATACATCATCTATTGTATATGCGTTCTGGGATAGCGGTTTCAACTTCTCATCCAGCCACTGAGCTAATTTATAATTGTAGGTACCTGTTGCTGACAAGATTGGTCTCATAGATAACTTTTCTTTATGTGTTTTAGGCAATCCATACAAATGAGCTAACCTTGATCCGGTTTGACAAATTGATTTAGCAATTTCTTTTGGAAGAATTTTATGAACCGTTGAAATCATATCTTTCTCCTTTTTCAAGAGTGGATGGTAATGTGTCATTGGTCTTCCTCTTGTTCTTGGTTGTTCAGTAGAGATTGGTATAAATTTGGAAACATTGTTGACTGATGCTTCACATAATAAATGTTCATATTCACTTCTATCCATGACTACTACTCCTGATCCTTTGTCTGGCTTTGTGATGATTATATCATCTCTCTTCTTTAATTGGCCAAGTGCTCTTGTTAAGGCTTTTGGTGGGGATGGTCCTTTCCTTTCTATATAATTAAGTGCGATAGACTTTAGAGTAGCTGCTGTTAATTCTTTAGTTTCCTCACCAACAATTTTAGGCTCCAGCTTCCAGTACGCTTTCTCGAAATTTGCTTTAATTTCCCTGGATGAAACTCGGTGAGGGTAAGCAAATTGTAAGCCACGGCTGAGCGCTAGCTTTTGAAAGAACGATAGTCTATATGATGATATATTAATGATGTGTTCATCCACATTCTTACCTCTGTACATTAGGTTTGCGATTTTCTTAGAATGTCCATTCATTTCTGCTCCATACTGATTACAGCGTAGCTTGGTCATAGTCTGAAGTATAGCGAGATAACGAAATGACGAACATTGACTTCTGATTTCTGTGTAAATAGTATTTATTTCTTTTCTGAGATTACTAAGAAGTTTCAGCTTCGCTTTCAGCTCTTCCGATATTACATTTTTCTCAAAGAATTTAGCAGAATTGCTCCATCTCTTTGACTTTTCCTGATCCACTTTAGCAAATGTCGGAGTGAGTCCAAGGTTTTGACATAATTGAAGAAATTCAATTGACGTTTCACAGCTTACTAATTTCTTGCTACACTGTTCAAGTCTCCTGAACAAGTGAAGCTGGTCATCGCGTTTCAAATTACGAATGAGAGTACGTTTATTGTAAATACATAATATAAAAATAACGCTTAAAAGAGAACGACGTTTCGACTCCATCATGGGGTCATTATCAAGTCCAATGAATAAAATATAAAACAACAACTAATTAAGTAGCACAAGCCAAGGGTCAAAGTTTAAATAACAAAAGACCTATTGTCTAACATCCTGTCAAATGAAAAGCTTAGCTTTTACAGAGTCACTTTGTTTATTCAGACTAGGTTTTAATTGTCTGATATACAACATTTCATAGATAAGACAGTCAAATTTGTTTTTGCATTTCCTAAGTATACTAAAACATGAATTAATTTTACTGGGATTAACAATCACTTTATGATCCTTCAAATGCTGTCCTATTAAGCATCTACTATGTTCAACAATGCGTTGGTAGAGGTGTCGGCATGTATATCCAACATAACTTGCATCGCACAAGTCACATTTAAATTTATACACAACACATTGTTGACTTATAATAGTTGGTTTCTTTTCGACTTTCCTAATGTTATCTTTAACTTTTTTACTTATGAATACAGGGACAATGTTTTTGTTTATCTTGTGACTTAGTTGGCATAGTTGTCGCTTGACGGAGTTCGCAGATTTCTGGTCTTTGAATGGCAGGATGATTCGCACTGGTATTTCGGATAGATCTGTTTCATCTTCTGCAGTGTTGTTATTGCTCTCTGCTGGTTTAAAGTTCTGTATGGTTGTTGTTATTAGTTCATCTGGATATTTCAGACGCTTAAAAATCTTCCTTAGAATTTCACATTCATCATTAAAAAGCTGGAAGGTCGACGATAGTTTGTAAGCCCGATTTAACATAGTTATAATAAGTGACCTTTTATACTTGTTGTCAACGTGACTATTGTAGTGTAGCAATAAGCCTGTGTCTGTTGGCTTTCTGTAAACCCGTGTGTGCAATTTTTCCAAATCTTTGGTTATCAGCATTCCTAGGAAAGGGATTGAATTGTTCACGGCAGTTTCCATTGTGAACGCTATCGCAGGATGGGTTGTGTTGAGTAAAGCTAAAAATTCATTGGCTGCTTCTATCCCAATTCAATCCCTTTCCTAGGAATGCTGATAACCAAAGATTTGGAAAAATTGCACACACGGGTTTACAGAAAGCCAACAGACACAGGCTTATTGCTACACTACAATAGTCACGTTGACAACAAGTATAAAAGGTCACTTATTATAACTATGTTAAATCGGGCTTACAAACTATCGTCGACCCACCAGCTTTTTAATGATGAATGTGAAATTCTAAGGAAGATTTTTAAGCGTCTGAAATATCCAGATGAACTAATAACAACAACCATACAGAACTTTAAACCAGCAGAGAGCAATAACAACACTGCAGAAGATGAAACAGATCTATCCGAAATACCAGTGCGAATCATCCTGCCATTCAAAGACCAGAAATCTGCGAACTCCGTCAAGCGACAACTATGCCAACTAAGTCACAAGATAAACAAAAACATTGTCCCTGTATTCATAAGTAAAAAAGTTAAAGATAACATTAGGAAAGTCGAAAAGAAACCAACTATTATAAGTCAACAATGTGTTGTGTATAAATTTAAATGTGACTTGTGCGATGCAAGTTATGTTGGATATACATGCCGACACCTCTACCAACGCATTGTTGAACATAGTAGATGCTTAATAGGACAGCATTTGAAGGATCATAAAGTGATTGTTAATCCCAGTAAAATTAATTCATGTTTTAGTATACTTAGGAAATGCAAAAACAAATTTGACTGTCTTATCTATGAAATGTTGTATATCAGACAATTAAAACCTAGTCTGAATAAACAAAGTGACTCTGTAAAAGCTAAGCTTTTCATTTGACAGGATGTTAGACAATAGGTCTTTTGTTATTTAAACTTTGACCCTTGGCTTGTGCTACTTAATTAGTTGTTGTTTTATATTTTATTCATTGGACTTGATAATGACCCCATGATGGAGTCGAAACGTCGTTCTCTTTTAAGCGTTATTTTTATATTATGTATTTACAATAAACGTACTCTCATTATTAATTTTTATGCAGGTAAATGTTGAACAAGCATTTGCTTTTTATTTTAGTCTATTTCAATTTTACTGTTATTTTATTATGTTATATCTATAATGGAGAATATAACTGAAAATCTAAAAACTGATAATGTTTCCATTATAATTCTATCTGAGACTGATATTTTCTCAGAGGTAATTAAACATTTATAGTTATGTTCCTAAGATGATACTTTCTCAGATTTAGTTTTTAGTCTTATAACATCAATTTTATTAAGTCTACCTGAAACAAACGGCAATTGTTGATAGTAGCTACATTTAGAACCACAAAATGATGGCCATCAATATGCAGTTCTACATGCTCATATGACAATGTAGGTTCAACATCTTCCATTTGAAATTCCTCAATAAATTTTGTTGAGACACGTTGGAAGAGATCATCTGGTAGGTAGCCATCAAAGTCATGAAATAGAGAAATAGCACGTTTCTCTTCATATTTAACAGCCTTTGTATCATCACGTTGGGGCTTCAGGCGTGAAAGAACGTAGAACGTTCGTCCAACATTCTATAGAAACAAAAATGGAACAAGAGTAGTAGATGGAATATATGAAAAAATAATTGAACTAAATATTTTAAATAAAATGTAAATACCTCTTTACTCCTTTTTTCACACATTAACCCAAAGGTTTGCATCAGAGACACAAAGAAGATAATCATCTCATCTGAATCATCCTTCCATATATGCCGCAACAGTCTTTCATCTAGTTTACCTCCATTTAAATTTCTCCAAAGCTGTTTCAAAGATGGCTAAAAAAATATAAAAGCACAAGTGTAATTTGTCAATGCAACAAAGTAATTACTGTTCTTCTGGTCAGTAAAACCTCTTATTTAGGACAACCTTATTGAAACTTACTTGTGCAATGAATGAGGTTAACATCACAGCTAACATCTATTAAGGGGACACTTTGTTGGGTCTTCCCTTAATGGGAGTGCTACAGTAATACGCTTACAAGCATATATTTTAGTATTAGAATATAATAGAATTAATAAGATATAATTTCGTTCTCTGTGTGGCAGATATTACATGTTTACAGAAATCCATCACACTGAAAAACAATGTTTACATATGATATTCACCAATGACTGACACCACTCAAAGAAGTGAAGTTTGCAAACCTGAAGGCTGGGATCTATAACTGTAATGATTGTTTTAAACTTGTCAACTACTCCCATCAAATCTATAACAATTTTTTCTTTGAGGATCTTGTCATCTGGGTAGAACAGAATCTCACCGATGTCGTGCAAATACTCAAGAAACTGTTTTCTGTCAGTTATCTTACAACTAGCAAGTAAATCATTAATCTAAAAGGCAAAGAAATATTATAATGAAAAATTTAACGAAAACAAAAATGTTGATTAATTACAAACTGGTTTTCTGTTGATGTTATCAATCATTTCGTTAATGTTGAAAGGTTGTTTATATAGGACATAATATTTTATCATGCAAGGGTAGATTTGACATCTGAAAGTTTCCTAACCAACAGTAAACTCAAGGTTCACCACTTACTTACTTACTTCAATAATTGTTATTGCCAAACAAAATGTTCATTTGGTTTTTGGCACAATTGGTACTAAAACAATTGCACCATTCCTGTTTGATAAACATTTGTTGAAGATTCACCATAAACAGTCAATTAACACAGACAGCAAAGCAGGGATACTGTTAATGTTACTATCAATAACAAGTTTTTTTTCACTTTAACACCATTCGATGCAGCAATACAAAAACAGGGTTTAATGCTTTAATGTGATTTAAGAATAAACAAATGTAATGGATGTTAAACACTTATTATTAAAACACCAATCAATTTTGTTATATAAATGTATATATTCTAACCTCAGATGTTGGTAGATACAGTTTGTCTTTTCGTAACTTTTGTATTTCCTGCAGTACTTGTAGCCATTTGATTGGCAAAGTAAGAATCATCATCTGGACTAATTTTTGTATTTGGAGAATGATTTTAGAAGCACCGCTCTTTTCAAATGAGACACTGTTTTCAATTGTAAAGAGCTCTTCTTGAAACACCATGTCCTCAAATGGTTTTCCTTCCAGGGCTTTCCAAAGTTTATTCTCTATTGCCTTTACCTAAAATAAATAACATCACATTGGAATTAAACGTATGTATGGGGAAAATTTAAAGGGTGCCGTACCAGACAAGACCCCACCCCCACCCAATTTGTAAACTGCAACAAGTCTTTTATTTAATTTATGTCACGCATTTATGTACCCAGTGTACACTGGTATAATTATACCAATATAAGAAAATGTGTGCTAAATCATAGACATTTGTATACCCTTTTATTTGTTTTATTATAGACCTAACAGATGGAACATTATTATCACAATGAAAGCGCACATACTGTAGTATTTCATTTATGAAATAATCTTAGATTTTTACAAAAAAATATCATTTGAAATACTTTTAATCTTTAGCCTACATATATTTTTAATTGAAATTAAGGTAAGATAATCAGTTAATCATAAGCCAGCACAGTACAGTAGTATGTGCATGTCATGACAATGAAACAACCGTCCACCGGATTACATAATATGGACTTTACGAAACAGGATGGTTAGTTTTCTCTGTTCGCTGGAGCGCAAATTTATAAACAAGACAGAGCCATTTTATTAGTTACCCACCACGTGAAGACGACAACGAACGGTCAGAGAGAGAGAGAGATAACCATGTCTACTAGCCTACTAGACTATAATAGGGCTACTCTAGCTAGGGGACCTACCTAGGCTACTTACTAGATATGGGTGTATTGATTTGGGTTTATGGCCTAAAAGCTAGAACAGCATTATCTCTAGTCTCCCTCCCCTGTCTCACGGGGTCCCTATTGAATCTCTTTGCCTTGGTGGTACGACATATGACTAGCCTTTCTAGCTAGGGACCTTGCAAACAAACGCCGCGCAAAATGTATTGCACAGCAGCAATTTTAATCCAAAAACAATGTTATTTCGTTAAACTATTAAATTAGAAGTGAAAATTACACTTTAAGCAGGGAAACAACTCCCTGCTTTAAGTGTTTTGAACTGTATATTTAAGGTTATATATACTAGTTGTATTTCTAATCGTTCTTCATGAGCACCTAATAGTATGAGCATGACATGACGTATAAAACAATCGCCCACCTGATTACACAATATATGGTTGCCAATGTTAGGGATGAAACTACATATTGTTTCCAATGAATCAATTACAATATACAATTTTGTAATGTTTAATGAAACAAAATATGATAACATATGTACCATTTGTTGTCTTTCTTGTTCAGTTTTACCAAGGCTCTCATAATGTGTACCAATCAGCATTATCTTGTTTTTCTGTCCTGTTCTTACGTTTACAAAAACTGAACGAATCCAAAACAGAATGAGCTCAAGATTTGTCATTCGATGTTCATACATTTTTCCCTAAATCACAAAGAAAATGAACAAAAGTTTCATTTTAAATTCTTAAACAGGTAGTTTGAAAACATTGTGGAAAATTATCTTATTATTGTGGTAATAATAGCAGCACACATTTATATAGAAAAATAACACTATCATGGAAATGGAAATAACAACAATCATGTATCAGGCCTCTCTGCTATTTGCACAGTTTTTGTTAAGGTAAAGGAAGATTTAGATTTTAAGATTTATATATATTTTTATATGGTATAGTTTATTCCATTCTGTAATGGGCGGGTTTCCCGCTGTTGAATGAGTTTGAATAAAAATAAAATAAAATAAGAAATAAACATTTTATGTATATTCAAGTACATAGAACATTTGAAATTTGTAAAATCTACTTACAGTTGTTGGATCACGAACTTTAGCTGGGGCATCAAGATCTTGATTCAGGTTAAATACCACACATACAACAGCATAAGACACCATGAATATCTATTAAACATAATCATATTTGTCAGTATTAAAAACCGTTTATACACATGTGTCAGTATACTGGCACAACTAAATATTTGATACTTATTTTTTTCCTCACAAACTGCATGTTCATCTTGGAAACATTTACAATCTTAAACATTAGTTTAATAAATAATGAATGTTTTATTATTACATTCTCTCTCCCTCCCTCTCTCTCTCTCTCTCTCTTTGCTATCCATCTATGCTAATATTACATTATGGTAGACATCAATGAATACTATTTTATTAAAAGTCTCCCAAACCTGGATACCCTTCGGCTGGCAAAATATTTCTGAGTTTACAGAAATTCTGATATTCAAAATGTATTTTTAAAGGTAAAAAGAATTTGGAACTTTTTTGACCTCAAGTCTTGTTTGGTTTCTGGTAATTAGGGACTAGAGACTGTATTGAATTAAATGAAGAATAAAATAATTTATAATACTAGAGGGTGAGCTCGCTTCGCTCGCTCCCCCTCTAGGAAGTGTAGACGATGGTTCTCGGAATGATAATGTTCTCCTTATACATTTTCTGTCGGTTACCATTATTGAAAATGCTTGACATTCGTAAAACTGAACTACTTTGTTTCACAGTGTTTTAGATGATTAATAACATTTTAAAGTATAGTTTTTATTGTTTGGTAGGGCCCTTTGGGGAGGCGGAGGTCATTTGAGGGAGGTGCTTATTCGAGGGATATATGTTACATTTTTTAGTTCTAATAATATGGTAACATTTATAATCAAATGAAATCCTCTCATAGATATGAAAAGTGGTAAAAAAGAGTAACAAATGCTTGGTAAATTGCAGATAACAGTGCGGTGAATTCTACTACAAATAGTATAATTGTGTTATTATAAATATGTGGATGGACGTTTATTAGATAGTTGGGTTGTGGGGGGGGGGGGGGTTATTATTCAAAGTGATGTTTTATTGGAGAGGCGTTTATTCAAATGAATACCATCCTAATAATTATTAATACATTATTTTATTTAATCATCTTTTGAAACTAACTGCCGTGACAGAGTGGGCCCAAGAAAGAAGACATTACGGCTTGCAACATGGGCAGACATCTCGGTCCCAACGGGACACAGGGAGATAGCCTACAGTTATTCCTGCAAGCTTACTCAATAAACCTCAGCTATCGGGATTTCACTCGAAAAATGTCTTATCAAATCTCCCTATGTAATTTTATAATACTATTCCCCACAATATATTCTGATTCTTTATGGCGTATATTTAATTTGATCTTTATTAATTTGCAGTATAATTCCTATTATTTAACTACTGTACCTTCACACACGTGTGGTATGTTTTAAAATAAACAAAAAACTGAAATGGCTATGATTAATGGCCAATTTTTTTTTCGTCTTCCAAAGGGACACTGTATTGATTGATGGAAAGTGCCTGTTTCACCTTTAGGGTCAAATCTATTATTTTAACTGCTCCCTTGTGTATAAAAGAGAGAAAATATTTGAAACTAAGGTGAACTTATCTTAAACCCGGAAATTACTTTGACCGGGAAGAATTGAAATTGAGAGGAAAATCCAATGTTGAAATCATAAATGTTGTTAAAATACTCTTTATAATATCTTCCTAAGATATAAATATGGAACAATAGCGTCGGCGTGCACACTAATGTTATCAAATCTACGTTTCGCGGTACATCTCGGATAGATAAGGTAGGTATCCAAGGCGGAGATTTGTAGAGAAGTTTTTGCATTGTGCTCGCCTATGTCAGAATTAACCATAATTTATATATAGATTGTAATAATAATAATTGTATTTTATAACTGTTACCATATTAGACCAACATATGATAACATTTTTGTAATACCTTGGAGGTAGATTATTACTTCAAATCAAGTGAGTGTCAGTGGTGAAATTGTAACGAAGCCAAAAGACAATTTTACTAGATCCTGATCCCAACACAACCTCAGAAGGAGGTATATGTATTAATAAGTACAAACTCTTTAGTAAGGTACAAGTATATCTTTATTCTATGGTGTCTCAAACTGAACTGTACAAAGTTATGGGTAAACGGTGATCAGTGATTGGCTATTCTGGCATGATAATATATTACTACTACTGTAGTATTGTAACAGGAGGCATACTAAATTAAAGGCAAAACTAAGAAATTAGGTAAATCAATACAATTTACCCGTTGTATCACATGATATATAGGCTGCCCTCCAAAGTCCCAGAGGTTCATAACAAACTTGTTGCTGTCCACTTTAGAGTCACCACCTATTCTTACAGAGCGAAGTTGGCTTTCAACTTTGTTCACGACCACTTTAGGAATTTGTGGTCTATCAAGTTTTTCTTCATACAGTGGTTCTGTTGTGATAAAATAATAATACATAATACAACAGTTTAATTCAATATCATTTCAACATTTAAAAATAAAATAGAAATCCATCATAATAAAGCTATTCCTTTTTACTTAAATCTTGATGATTGTAAAAACAGACAAGACAGATGGAGGCAGGCTGAGAATATAGAGCAGAATGACACTATAACTGTTTTGTTAAAAGAAAAGGTATTTCCAATGCAATATTTAAGCATTCTAAACCTTATCCTTTCCAATCAATGGTTTAGTGATGAGTTTATTTAACCACATTGTACTGCAAGTTGAATAGATTACACAGCAGTGTCATACAATATACAAATACTAGTATTGACTGTCAAAGTAACTTTCAAGATAATATGTTCATTAGCATACACTGATGATTATGATTAAATTTCCGCTCCTTAAATCATTTCAATATTTCTGATATCATTACTATGTATGAACAGCACAATCAGGCACATTTCAAAATAAATATTTACCCTTCTTTTGTGGGCTTGGCATTGAATTTGAACTTTTTGAGGTTTCAGCAAATTTGGCTTCCTGTTTTGATGTTGATGCTCCTGTGGGATTTTTCTCTTTCTCATGTCTACTTTCTGAAAAATGTGTTGATATAATTAAATATGATGCTATCTTGTAATAAGGAGCATAATACATTAACATTCAATAACATTAAGCTTTATAATCAAATTAACTTGACAAGAATTAAAGTTTACAGTAATGAATCATTTTTTTTGTATAAACATGTCTTTTTATATTAAATTGTATATGTATTTTCTAAAATCATTTTTGTACCAATTTGTGGTTTTGTATTGTTCAATTTATATAGACTACTTTTTTTATATATACAGTTAAACATGTTTTACAGCAGATTACAATAACAATAAAGACATTTTAACTAAATTTGAATTAATTGTAATTAACATCTTTTACCAGATTTGGTTTTCTCCTTTGATGGTCCTGCTCTTTGTGTGTATCCTTCTGTATAGCGTGAACTTTTCAACATTTGTTTAACTGTGACATCAGTGACAGCATCCTGATACATGTCTGAAGCTTTTTAATAAAAAAATGTTAATAAATTCAAATTATATTATTTTTTACACAGTTATACATATTGGTTTTTAAAAGCATTGAAACCATTTTAATGTTGTTGTTGCAATAATTGATCCTCCTTGTTCAAAGTGGATAACTATTATATGATATTAAAATGGCATATTACTTATTTGGTAAAAAAAAATACAAAACACATTGTGGGATGATAGAGCATGTCACAGGGTGAATTAAAAAAAATATTTTGGTTGTTTTTTAACAGCAACATGTATGTGAATAAAGTGAATACTTACAAATATCCTGCGTTGTTTCTTTCAGCATTTCTTTGTTACTGGCATCTGGTGTACACACCGTTGTTTTAACCATTGCATCTGTTATTATATGCACTGGATTAAACCTATGACAAAATGACATTATATATTTATAAAAGAATGTTTGCATTAATAATCTAGAGACACATAATTTGATGGTATACTGCAAATACATTGTTTTTACGTTGAATTATAATCTTATTTTAAACCCTATTTTGAGGTTCACAATATCCTGTTGAAAACAAATTGAAAGCATCTGTTTCTATCGTAACTTTCCACTTATCCTTACAGACAGTATAGACCCTCAACAACGTGTGTTCACAGGAACTATGTGTGTACAGTTATATACCAATCAAACAATAATACATCTACGCAATAAAATATATAGGACACTGTTCCCAACTGCAAGTAGCAAACAATCAATCAACAAAAATTGATACAATATAATATAATGTGCTTACTCTTTTCTTAAAAGAGAATTGATAGTAGAAGTTTTTCCAACATTTTCAAGTCCTACAAAAATAGTTCTTCCTTGATTAAACTCTGTTTGTCCATCTTCAAGTGCATTTTGAAATGCTTTCACCGCATCAGGTCCTCTTGCCAATATCTCCTCTGGAACATGCATATCTTAAAATAAACAAAATAAATTATTGTATAATTTCCTACTTTCATTTTTTCATGGAAATTCTAAAGATCTTGGTATCTGAAATATATGCCTGTCATTGGCAGAAAAAACAGTGCCAACTCATTATTTCACATAGGCTATTAAACAAGAAAACTCAGATATAGAAAACTCAGAAATATTCATTATTAATCAGAGGAATTTAAACAAATTTTGTATACCTTTATAAAATATGTCATTGCAGTGTTATAGATTAGGGTTTGCATAGTTTTATTAATGTTTTTATTTAACTATTAAATTTACTATATTAGCTCAATATTATTTAACAGCGTAGTAACCTGAATAGCAGAAGAAAATCTGAGTGTTCTAGAACTAGAAATATCAGATATATCTGAGATCCGAGTTTTCTAGACACCCATTAAACAGTGCATACAATTATTGTAATCTTTATCAGGATTTTCTTTTCTTTATTTATCCAAAAAAATGTGAGAAATAGCATATTAAAAGGAATGCAGGAGATCACAAACATATTGGGAAATAACACTCCTGCAATTATTGGGAGAGTTGGGAGGTCTGAGTCAGTCTGGAAGTTAGCATACAGCCAGCTGTCTTCACTTACTGTCAATTATATTTGCCAACTCTTTTTCATCAGATTTCATGAGCGCTTTAACAAGTTGCGAACGCTTGGACTCAGAAGTTGATAATTTCATGGCCCAAGCATCGAGCATGTTATAAGACACTTCATATTTATCATCTGGATTATCTTGTTTAAAATGATCGATTTCTGCCATGGTAAACTCAAGATTTACTGCTAGTTGTTCCCAATTAATGACATGTATGGCTATGTTGATTAATTCTTTGGTTGTTATATCTAAATAAAATAAGATATTCTCATAATTTGTAAAACATTCAATGCGAAAGGGGATACATATAACACAGTGTTCACAGCTTCAGCATGTCTAGTAAGATGGTTGTCTCCAAATCACTGTGCACATGGCTTAATTGAATCTTTGCTGAAATATTTTCAGGAAACAAACAACTTTGCTACTGACAATTGGCAAACACGCTTTCATTTAAAAAAAAAACGTAACACACACACAAACCCCACACATTTCAGCCAAACCTCTAATACGAAAAGGCCAAGCAAATCAGTGTAAACTGTACTTCTAGTATAGTATAAAAATTTTTGAAGAATATTCATACCTGATGATGTGATATCTATGAATGGTAAAGGTCCACCTAAAAAAGTAAAATACATTAGTAAAAAAAAGTTAATTTTGAAAGGTGTTACAACTGCTAACAACAGCTAATGACGAAACACCCGTTAATGTAGAACAATACAACGCTAATGTAGTTAAACCACCAGCTAATATAGAAACACCAACACCTTATGTATAAATAGAAATCAACACCAGCTAATGCAGAAATGGTCAACAGCTTATGTAGTACTGATATTTCCTCCCAGCTTATGTAGTTACTATCGCCAGCTAATGTAGAAAATGTTGTATATTTTACAAAAATGTCATCATGTGCAAATGCATCGATCTTTACTTAGCTACAGTATTTTAACTTCTCGTAAGCAACCAACTTTCTAAACGATCACACATGGTAAGCAACCATCTCTGTTAAAGGACCGCTTTCATAATCGACCACCTCACGTAAAGGATCATCTCATCTCATAATGGACCGCTTCACATAATCGACCACAATCGACTACAACTCTTACTGACCACACATTTTGTAAGTGACCACCAGGTGTCTACATTAGCGGTTGTAACAAAGGGTTTGAAGGTTTTAATTTTAAAATTAAAAAAAAAGATTTATTAAAACTTGCAAAAAGGGCAATGCTTTTTATCATTAATAATCAATAGTCTGTTTTATTTTACTTGGTTTTATTTTACTTTACTTTATAATATTACCAAAATATAGACATAGCGTATAATTGCATCGCAAAATGGAAGATAAAAATGATAAAATACAAAAATAACTTCATAACCTAAACTATTAAAAAACTTCAGACAAAAAGCAAGAGAATTATACATGCATAGAAGGATATACTATGATTTAAGCAATCTAGGAAATCTGCAAATAAATCTATTGAGTTTAAAAACTTGATATTCCATGGGGAGGTTTCTAGTTGAATAGGCTTGTCTAATTAAATTCATCTAAGATGTAAATATTTGATTAAGGGGTATAGTAAACAAGGCCAACAGCCATTAAGTCGCGTGTTACAATGCATAGTGATACCGGACCGACAGACAGACCGACAGATAGACCAACAGACAGACCGACCGACATAGTGAACTATACTGACCGACATAGTGAACTATACTGACCGAAATTACTGAACATGTTTAAAAATGTTGAAATGTTTAAAAACATTTATATTTTTTTTAATTTACACGTGCGTAGCCTGTCACTTTTGACGTGCTCGTATAACGTAATTTCGAGTTGAAAAGTAAGTCAAGAAAACAGAAATCGGGCAAAAAGAGTGTGCAATAACATTTTAACGCGCAGTGCGCGCGCAAAAATATGCGCACTCATGGCAATTTTGTAAACGCTTAATATTTCCTGAAACGTACTCTTATTTCATCGAAAATAAATTTTTGAAAATGTTAAGCGCGCGTACGCATGCGTTACATGCGCTACGCACGTAATTGTTTTGCCATATGATGATTTATGCCCTGAAATTTATGAGTACCAAATTTTATTTAATTGTGATTCATGGTTGTGAAGATATGATTACAAACGTGATTTCGTTAAATCGTGCGTAGACCGCTTAATTTTCTATTGCGCACCGTGAAAACATAACCACATCGATTCCTGGCCATAAAGAATATACTGTGATTAAACTGATATCAAGATAAGGTCAGAAAGCGATAAAACGCATAGTGATACCGGACCGACAGACAGACAGACCGATCAACCGACCGACATAGTGAACTATAGAGTCGCGTCCACGCGACTAAAAACAAAACCAAAACTAGAATTTAATTCGTCACTTTGACGAATTATATGTGATCATTTTTATCATTTTATTGACATTAATATTTTTAAACATGCACGTATGTTAACATACAATCGAAAATTGTTGATGTATGCCATCCTATTATACGCTTATAGTGCTTAGTTGTGTCTATTATATGCCATATACATTATGTACAGTATATACTGTATATCTATATACAGTGTAGCATTGGTGAAATTATGGACACATCATGTTCTAATATTTTGGCACTGATGACATCATCAAAATAAACTTGTGGATAACAATATCGAAAGAAAATGAATTGATCGTTGATTTAATAATGTTTGCAGATGATACGAATATGTTTTTACAACACAATGATATCGTCACTGCCTTTACAATAATGCCAAATGAACTAAATAAAATTGAGAAATGGTGTAAAACTAATATATTAACTATTAATACAACCAAGACTACGTATATGTTATTTAGTGGAAAGAATACCAACATTGACAGATCCCAATTTGCACTTTCAATACATTTTTTCAATAGACAGAGTGACATATACTACATTTCTCGGTGTCATCATTGATGAAAAACTGAACTTTAGACACCATACAAATGCAGTTTCTTGTAAAGCATCCTCAATAATTGGTGCCATGTATCAAATAAAAAATGTAGTATCAACTGTAGTGTTACTTACCATATACAAGACACTTATATTACCAATGTTGACATTATGGTATTATTGTATGGGGTGTTTGAAACAAAGAAAATATGGACCGCCTTCTTTTGCTTCAGAAAAAAGCTCTTAGGATCATTTGTAAGGTAGACTATCATCATCCCTCTTCTCAGCTCTTTTTTTGAAAACGGGCACATTTAATGTACTTGATTTTTATAAAAACAGTGTTTTAAATGTTATGTTTAAATACCAAAAAGGACAACTTCCAAAATGTTTCAATTCTTTATTTAGTTTATTTGATAATTATCATACATATAGCACTCGAAATAAAGACAATTATTGTATACAATTAAAATCAACTAATATGGGTCAGCAAAGTATAACAAATAGAGGACCTAAGCTATAGAATCAACTCATAAGAAATATAAGAGAGAGTAAAAATATATCAAAATTTAAAAAACTATTACTAAAAAAATGCATTAATAGTTATAAAGAAACAATATATCCTTGTGATGACAACATTTGTAAATATGTCTAACTTAGACATATATAACATATTCATCATCGTGTATCTTTATCGTTTCAAATTAATTAATTACATTTGCGTATATATTCTGTGACTGTGATGTGTATATATATATTATAGTACGTTGTATTTTCCTTAATAATTTAGTTACTTATTGAAAACATTTTTGTAATATATTTGTGAATTTATATTTTAAGTTAGGGTGGCACAGATAAAAAGCTTTGCTTGCTTGTGGTTATCCTGTTTTTCACACTTTATTGTACTTTAGTTTCTTTATTTGATATATGAATGTTGTGTGAAAAATAAAAGAATCAACCAATCAATCAATCAATCAATTCAGAAGAGCTGTAAGGTATTCAAATATACGTTGTAGGTGAAATTACGTAACCACCGTTATTCAAATTTTAATACGTGATGACGTTTAAAAATGAAAATATTGGCAATTCATGAGTAACATAATTGGTTGAGGTAGAAGATATTAAAATTTAAAAAGAAAATCGATCACAGATAAGCGAGTTGCGCTCTGTTGAATATGGTGGTCTATGACAAAAGAGGTAAAAACCCTATTTTTAAAATTCATGTGGCCAAATGATGACGTCGTAATGTGTATATACATTTATATCTACAACTCATTGGCTTCCATAATAATTACAAAAAAAATGGGGGTCACCTTCCATTTGGAAGAGTTATATTCATTTTAAAAGGCCATATTTTTTACCATTTTTAGCACTTTTGTACAATTAATGTGCGCATTTTGTCATTTTTAACGTGCTCGTATATAACTATTTTAAGTCGAAATGGACTCAAATTTGGTGAATGTACTAAGGAAGATGAGTAGAATGCAATTTTTACCAAAAATTTGTATTTTTTACGCTTCATATGTACGTATCTTATAATAGGACTGACAATTACTACTTGATAAAAGAATCCATGATCATTAAGATTTAATTACGTCTAGTTTCTTTAACAAGCAATCACAATATTTATTTTGTTCATTATTACTTTTCCAAGCTTTGTTTTAAGTTTTCATAGTACTTACCTTTCAGAATGTTAATGATTTCTTTTTTCTGATCTTTATCATATTTAGCACAACTGTTTTCATTATAGCAATCCAAGGCAGATTTTCCCTCCTAACAATCAAAGGTTATAAATGTCATGTTATTATATGATTACAAAATATGTTATACTAAGCAGTCCTAAACATATTACAAATTTGTGCTTAAAATGTCACATAATTTGCAAGACCATAACCCCCTTGTCTTTTTTCTCCATCATATAAATGTAATTTTTATCTTGCTGTACCTACCTCTACCTACATTACATTTTGTGTCATAGCTTAATTACACTGCATAGTAAGTGAATGTGCATTTGATGTATAATAAGTATACACCTAACTTCCCATGGTTGAATGCCTAATTCGAATCCCAGAATATTTTTTTTTTGTGCGGGTTATGACCGATTTCTTTTTAAACTAGAACTCTGTCGGGTCAAGATCATTGGTGTTGCAAAGTTTTTCACATAAAACATAACCAACAACAAACAAATATACAGGGGCGGTAAAAAGTTAACTATAATGAAGTAAAACAATTAATGACATTCCTGAAATTTGATTACTGAGCTATTGAGCTTTGACCAAATTTTTACACAAATTTTTAATTACAAAAAAAAAAAAGTAAGAATTAGATGTAGCAGGCCTTTGACACTAAGTTCTGATTAACTATCTCTCAATATTTATTAGTTACAGTAGAAAAGCATAAACAAATCCTCAGACAACATTTGAATTGACAAACAAACAAAACCAACAAGCAAACAAACAACATGCATACAGGGGTGAAAACGTGACCTCCTAGACAGACGGAATAAAAGTGTTCATCTTAAGCATTGTCAGACAAATTGTCTTAAAAATGTATTGATTAGAATTGGTTAAGCAAATGTAGATTAGATTAACTGAACATTTTGACCACAAAAATCATTCTGCTTTAAATTTAAAGCTTACAAATCTTTGACACTGTACATCCGGCTGAAATAAATTATTTTGTTAATATTTATATATAATGAGCAACTGAGAGGATACATTTAATATCAAATAATATGTCAACAACTAAAATTTAAAGAAATATAGAACAAATACTTAATGTACTTTCATTATTTATTATCTGTATTTAATTATGTATAATACTTCAGTTTACAGTTTTGTAAAATATGAGAAAAATAGCAATAAAGGACGCATGGTTATGTTTATTTGTGATTATAAACAATTCAATTTAGATTTACACTTTAACAATACAATTTGAATACTGTAATGAAAAAAATAAATATTAATCACTATAACATTTGTTTGGGAGTATCATTTTCATTTTAATATATCTGTAATTAATCATTCTTTCAAACAAATATACAGGTACATGGTGGATGGTCAATAGATTGCTCGATGATTAGACAAGAAGAAACTAGCCTGAAATTGTCAATGATAAGAATAAACCTTTTTCATTATATAACGTAAAAAAAAAGAATAGAACATCTATATTATTAACATAATTTCATTACAGTACTTAATAACAAGCTTACCTTGTTTTTATTGTAAATGTCCATACTTCCTTCCTGTATGAAGAACACAAAAATATTCTTGTGTTCTTCATATTGAATATTTGCTCGAGCACATACTTGCATAGCATTGTCTCCATTCTAGTAAAAAGTGAAAAAATAAGTGCACCAGCTGTACTGCATATATTTTAAATAAGTTTAACAAAAATAATTAATGGCACCACCAACATATTAAAGTAGTGTAGAGGATATAATAGTGATAGACATTGAAAAGGATAGAACAATTTTTAGGCTCTGGGACACTAATAATCTGGGATACACAACAGTCCAGGAACTAATGGGTTCAAGTCAAGAATTATTTGGGAATGTATTCACGAGTGTTTGCAATGCACTCAGCATAGAACAATTACATCAGAATAGGACAAAAAATACTTACTTTACTTGTACATCAAAATATGAAATGAAATGTATAAGTATCCATGACCAGCTCTATAATTGGGGACGGTTGAGCTAAGACAATTTTGAAAACTAGAGCTGCAGGTCTTCAAAAACTACATTTTTAAATAAATAAAAATTCAGGCCTAGAGGCCTTAAAAAGTGACCAAAATTTTACCTTTTATTTTGAAGGGAATACGTCCGCAAGCGTAGACCATTTCCCTTCGGGGAAATCAGATTATTTCCCAGATGTGAATTTCGATGTACGATGAGCAGTTCATGAAATACAGGACATTGGAAATTTTTTAGTGAGCCTACAGCGAAACGTCTATTTTAGGTATCCCACGGTACAGAGGGTTAATCGTAATTTTAAAAATTTAACATACGAACAATAGATCGCCAACATAATTCGTACCCTTTTGCTGTATAGCGTTCGTCGATTTACATCACATCACGACGTAACGCTTTGGAAATGTTCGCCTGGAAACTACAGTACATACTGGTCCCTGGATGGAACATGATATCACGTGTAAACCGCAATTGGCCGGGCCGCGAAATTTTCTTTACTCGACAGATAAGGCAGAAATCATGAATAATTCATTCAATAATTGCAAGATAGCTGATCTACTTCCTAAATATACTAAACCTAAAGCCGATTTTCCACTAGGCGAATTTGTTCACGCGAATCGAAAGCGTCATACTCTGCGCATGCGTATTCGAGTTTCTGTCTGTCATACTCCCTTCTGTGACGAATTCTATTTCCTTAATTTTTCGCTGCAGCGAAATTTACTAGTTCGAATTGTTTCTACTTTTTGCGAAGCGAAATATTGCGCAACCAATCAGAGCTCAGGAAATGAGTTATGACGCTTTCATGAGCAGTCATGCGAATCGAAATGCTCAGCAACCACGCGAGGAACATGAACGTCGCAGATATTCGCTCATGTAGTGGAAAGAGAGTAGGCGATTTTTTTCTCTTCGAAACGTTAGATTCGCGCGAACAAATTCGCCTAGTGGAAAATCGGCTTAACCCCCTAAATAATCTCTCTCAACTATTAAAAAAAAACATGTTCTTGAAAGACCTCGAACCGAGGGCTCCAGCGTAATAGGTTAAAGCTTTTACCACTAGACCAAACATTTCGGTTGGCAAACGCTGTTTACACAAATTATTTAATATCTCTGCATGCTTATATAGCGCCCTCTCTAATGTGGCATATTATGTCATAATTATTCTAATGAATTATTCATGATTTCTGCCTTATCTGACGAGTAAAGAAAATTTTGCGGCCGGGCCTAATGCAGTGCGTACATACCGTATATTTCGGTGTATAAGTCGCACCTGTGTATAAGACGCACCCCCAACTGAGAGTAAAATATCGGTATTTTTTATATCGTCGATGTATAAGACGCACCTTATATTTCATCAAAAAAATGTTTTTTTAAATTGTAATCAATATTATTGTAATAATATATTTTGTTATATCTACAACGGCGTCCTTTATTTAGGTTTTTTCTTACCTAGGCTCGGCCGCGCCCAGCCTCAACAAGTTCTTTCTAACTTGTTATTCATGAGTTTCGCCGCAACATCGAGTGCATGACCGTGTGTGTAACACGCACGTGTGTGGGCTAGTGTAATATAATGTTGCGTTGTTGAGGTACTAATGAAGACTCTTACTCGCTTGACTGTCGTAACACATATATTATTTATTCAGTATAATACTTCAGTACAATATACAACTATAAGTATAGATAAGGAACGGACAATCAATGATGCTGTCAGTGAGGTGTGAAGTGTGTAGGTCTGCTTCTGAAGAAGTGGCTGTGAGGTGTGTCTGGGCCCTTCTGAAACTTGGGAGTATATTGGCTCAGTTCATTTGCATATGTCACTACGTAATATTAGAGGGTAACGATTGGTCCTAAGTTGATCCAGGGGTGTTTAAGTGGGAGTGATTAACGGTATAATAAGGTATTTCTGTGATGGATGACACTGTCAAATCTGTACTTAAATAGTGTCAGTCACTCCTGGTTTAACGATGGGAAAAGTCACAAAGTTAAGCTAAGTGTTTTCTTTAGGGATTCTATTATAAACTAAATGGTCATTAAAACATCTGGACAAACTCTCCTCTGGACTTTCTGGGTCAAGTTTGTGAACCTATTTGAATTCCGATACAAAGGTCAATTTCTTAAATATAAAAGTATTTCGTTATATTACACTAGCCTCGCTCGATCATTTCGAGAGGGCGCACGTTTTCACGGACAATCTTATTCGATTAGTATCTATGTATCCGAGAAGTGTGTACGCTAGGTCCATGCTATAATCACCTGGAGAATATACTAGTCGAATACCGTACACCATGTGCCACCAAAAGAAGGGCTTGCGCTTGGGGTACGGCGATCGTGCGTATAACTACTGTATAAATAAATACTATTCCAATCGTACGACGTAAACGTTTACAAATGAAATTTTATCGGAGCGCCATAATGAACAAATCTTTTCATCATATTTAGTATAACATCATGCTAAAATGACTTGAAAACTATGCCTAGGCAGAAGCAGGTTGCCGTTACGTTAGTTAAGCCCCTTTCTCACAGAGTTGTGTGCCAGGAATATTGCGGGAATATACCATTACCATGCCGGTATGGTTTTCTGTGAGAACGGGTCGTCTTGGCATCATGCAGGCACCATGCCGGCATCGACATGACCTGCTTTAGACCTAGTAATATTCTAGGGATATTCCCCGCAATGCCAGACGGGCATTCTGTGAGAACGTATTGCCGTTATATTCCGGGGTTCCCCGTCGAGGCTTTGACACCTTGCGCAGTCAAGTGTATCACTTTGGCGCCTATTCAATTCAATTAACAATAATAATGTCGAACTGGAGGGATAATGAGATAAGAGAGCTGCTTAAAATAAGGGGACAAGAAGAAATTTGTAGCATAATCTATATAGGCCGCTAGGCTAGGCCAGCCATAGCTCTTTGTTTGTTGGTGCCTGACCTTTCGTCGCCTTGTAAATTGTAGGCCTACGGCCTTCTAAGGTGTTTTACAGATTGCCGATGACGGCAAATTAATTGCTATACCTGTATAATATATGCACAATATACTGTACATAGCATGTATTGCATAAATATGCTATAAAGGAAGATAATAATCTGTAACTTAACATTCGCCGCCATATCATCGCTAGACAAAAATAATAACAATAAAGGACGCCCTCAATAATTATTTTGTCAGAGACTTTTTATTGGCCGAATATGCCCGACTCCTTTCTCACAGAAAGCCGGTATATACCGGTTATATTTCTTGCACGATAGTCCGATGAGAATGGGTATATGCCGGTAACGATACCGGCACGACGCCAGCACTGTACCGGTAGCGAAATTTTCTTTACTCGACAGATAAGGCAGAAATCATGAATAATTCATTCAATAATTGCAAGATAGCTGATCTACTTCCTAAATATACTAAACCTAAAGCCGATTTTCCACTAGGCGAATTTGTTCACGCGAATCGAAAGCGTCATACTCTGCGCATGCGTATTCGAGTTTCTGTCTGTCATACTCCCTTCTGTGACGAATTCTATTTCCTTAATTTTTCGCTGCAGCGAAATTTACTAGTTCGAATTGTTTCTACTTTTTGCGAAGCGAAATATTGCGCAACCAATCAGAGCTCAGGAAATGAGTTATGACGCTTTCATGAGCAGTCATGCGAATCGAAATGCTCAGCAACCACGCGAGGAACATGAACGTCGCAGATATTCGCTCATGTAGTGGAAAGAGAGTAGGCGATTTTTTTCTCTTCGAAACGTTAGATTCGCGCGAACAAATTCGCCTAGTGGAAAATCGGCTTAACCCCCTAAATAATCTCTCTCAACTATTAAAAAAAAACATGTTCTTGAAAGACCTCGAACCGAGGGCTCCAGCGTAATAGGTTAAAGCTTTTACCACTAGACCAAACATTTCGGTTGGCAAACGCTGTTTACACAAATTATTTAATATCTCTGCATGCTTATATAGCGCCCTCTCTAATGTGGCATATTATGTCATAATTATTCTAATGAATTATTCATGATTTCTGCCTTATCTGACGAGTAAAGAAAATTTTGCGTACCGGTATATTGCAGGCACATCTGTGAGAAAGGGGCTTTAGTTACTGTAGCTAGGCCTAGCCTACTCAGGCCTAGCAAACGAGGTGACGATAGCCTAGGCCTATGTATAATACAGAGACCAGAGACCAGAGACCCTGAGACCCCCCACTAAAACGTCTCAATATTACGTAATATAGGGGGTCTCTGTTTTCGAGTTTTTCTCGAAAACAGAGACCCCACTAAAACGTCTCAATATTAAGTCAATATTATGTTATATAGGGGGTCTCTGTTTTCGAGAAAAACTCGATAACAGAGACCCCCACTAAAACGTCTCATTATATTGGGGGTCTCTTTTTTCGAGATAACTGATAAACTGATAAAAATACTTTATTGCAACTTTTGGGTTGAATTATACAAAAATATATACTTATACTTAAATGAAAAAATATATCAAATCCATCAACGATATAAATCAAATAACACAAAAACATCGAACAACAGACAAACTGAAGTCAAGTCAGGGAACGAAGCGACTGTGCAGGGATATATATGTATGCTTACCACTTGTGAAAGAGACCAAAGTTTACAATAAAATTTTTTGATCGTTCCGTTTTTATTTTTGGAATGCAAAATTCTTTAACTTGTCTTAAATTGTATCTAGATTTGGGCGCTTTTGGAAGAAGGTGATGTAGTCTATGGGAAGGGTTTTTAAGTTTCTGATAGTAATCCTTGCACAGTCTAGTTCGACGTTCACATAGCACAGGCACATTACATTGAGCCATTGCTTTGTTGTAACTGAGCTCTGGGAACGTGATTCTAAGCGCCCTTCGTTGGATACTTTCCAGTTGGTCAGACTGCAATTTAGTTAAGCACGTTCCCCAAACGGGGACGGCGTATTCTAGTACAGGTCTGATAACACAACAATAGAAATAGCATAAGGCTTGGGCGTCTAGACCTGACCGGCGCAATTGTTTAAGGAAATATAACCGTGAGTTTGATTTAGCTATCAAAGACTCAATATGGGGTTGCCATGATAAATTGTCACATATAATAATTCCAAGGAGCTTAGTACGGCAAACCTGGTTAACACTACATTTATTAATAATTAGAGGATTAAATATCGACTTGTTTTTCTTACAACTCACAATTAATTCACATGTTTTTTTAGCATTGAGGGTCATATGGTTAAGCCGAGTCCATGCAAGGGCCGAGTTAGCTATATTTTGCAAGTTACTATTGGACAGTTTAGACACCCTTTCGAATACAGTAGTATCATCCATAAATTTAACACATGGTTTACCATTTAAAAGGTCATTGATAAAAATAATAAACATAATAGGGCCAATCCACGACCCCTGGGGTATGCCTCCGTTTGGCGATAGCCATTCAGAAAGACTATCACCAATTTTAACACGTTGTTGTCGGTTATACAGGAAGGCATTAACCCATCGGATCAGGTGACTATCAACCCCCAGCGCAATGAGTTTGTTTAAGAGAATGTTGTGGTCGATCAAATCGTAGGCCTTTTTAAAATCCAATAATAAAACTCTAACCTCTTAGAGACCCCCTAATATAATCCCTGTTTATTAAGAGTGAGTGTGTAATACCTACCAAGCTTGGTCACAAATTATTAACACCCAACTTTTATCGCAAAAACCGTGAATTTATGTTTATTTATTTATCAATTTATTTTATTTTAATTCATTTCTTTTTTAAGGCTCGCGCGCCCAACACAATATATTTGTCTTCATCCTCCAGTCTGCCTCAAAGTCGTACCTCATATCATTTTGTTATTGCATTGTACGTTATTATCTTTTATGCTTGTAAATAAATGTTACGAAACTAGTGTCAGCTTTTTAAATAATCTCCCGCTTTTTAGCTTCTAAAAGGCACAGCATGCATTTATACATCTTACTTCTAGGACGTCGACCTTGTATTCCAAAATGACAGTCTTTTTACACGCGTTCAAGAATTCATCAATCTCTTCTTATCGTTGCGGCATGTTCTTTGATCGGCATATCAGTTACCGTTTATTACTGATACATCATTCTTGAGACGTTTTAGTGGGGACTCCACCCCCACTAAAACGTCTAAATAATACATTATATAGGGGGCCTCTGTTTTCGAGCTTTTCTCGAAAATAGAGACCCCCTATATAATGTAATATTGAGACGGTTTAGTGGGGGTGTCTGTTAAACAGAGACCCCCTATATAACGTATTATTTAGACGTTTTAGTGGGGGGGGGGGGTGTCTCGGGTCTCGATGTCTCTGTTTTCGAGACACCCGCATCACAACAGACTGAATCGAAAAGGACGACGTGGTAAGAAAATTACTTTTCAATTATAATATTATGTATTATGTTGTTAACTTGCTCATGAACGCTCTTACACCTCTGGGACGAGTATCGCGCAGGCCAACGATCGGAGGAGAGATCGCTCCTTATGCTGGATCGCGCGTTATATCAAATGATGTTCGCGATTTGTAGATGAGATAGATGTAAATATTGCTAATAAATAAAAGATTAAATAAATAGATAAATTAAATAACGTCTGTAGATGTAAATCGAGGTAAACATTGTTAATAAATAAAATATTAAATACATAGATAAATTAAATAACGTTTGTAGATGTAAATAAAAAGGTTTCAATATTCAATTTGAATGATGAATGTAAACATTTGTATATGCGTTTTTGTTTTAAAAATAAAAGGATTGAATTGAAAAACAGTGTGAAACGAGTTTGTTTTGCATTAAATTAACGTATCTATGTTTTGTTTTTAAATATATGTAAATAATTGTGTATATGTTTTTGTTTTGAAAATAAAAAGATTGAATGACCATTGACAAAAGTGTAAAGTGAGTTTGTATGTTATTTTTCCCGTCAGAAACAAATAGAATATTTACAAAATATATCAAAATATAATGCTTATAAAAACATTTAAAAAAAAGTTAAACTAATATTATTAACATATTGTTTTTACAATATTTATTTAAATATAATGATTATTATATAAAATCATTTTTAAATAAACACCTAAAAAACAATAGAGACTACACTTCGATCTTTATTTAGAGCTTACAGTGTACAGTACTGCATTGAGCGGCGTTCCATAGAAATCGCCGGAAGTTCGATTTACCGGAAGCGCGACCGAAATGAAACGCGACCGAGATGATCCGATACCTAATCGGTGTGGTGAGGCATTTATGTTCGGTGTATAAGACGCACCCTTAATTTAGAGGTCAAATTTGCGTGTCAAAAGTGCGACTTATACACCGAAATATACGGTATATTGTGAATTAGATCGCTGGCAATAATGCATGCATATAAAGTGTAATAGCCCTCCGACGTACTAACAACAATGGGACGTCGTGGTTTTCTAGGCGCTGAAGCTACGAAGTGAACACGAATAATTTTTACTGTATAATATTCCCCGACGAAAGTACTCGCGTTCCCCGCTAGGCTCCCCGACGAAGGGGCTTCCCCCGTAGATTATTCACAACTTACTTTGTTTTTGCGATTTAAATCAGCATGCTGGGCTAATGCTATACAGCTTGCAGTTTGACCTACGCTAGCAGCTAACAAGAGTGGTGTATTTCCATCCTAAAAATAGAATATAATATTTCATACAATATTACAAACTTCTTAGCAATGAGGAGGCATGGTTATTAATGTGTTTAATTTGTTTAAACACATTAATACTAACTATTCATATATCTTTTTAAATCATTTTTTTAAATTCAGTCATGATTTTAACTTTTCATAAATAAAAGTTTACCCAGTGAAGATATACACTGATCCATTCCATATTCTTTCAAAAACAAACATCCATATTTTTATTGTTTTTTCCTGTGCAAACATGGTTTTATATTGCTATCTATACATGTTGGTACTGTATTACTAAAAAAATTGAATATATATTGTTATAGTAGTATAAATAATCAAAATACAACTAGTATGACCACATTCTAAAACTTCTGATGAAGTTTTATAAATTTCTCTAAATAAATCAATGATTGAAATGATAAAATAATGGCATTTCAACAAAGTATTACATAGGCTGTGTACATCATAAGTTAACAGTTTTTAGTCTGACTGAGCTTTATATCTCCATGATTTGGTAGACTGTGTTTGTATTGTTTTGTGTTTGTATCTGTGTATTTGTGTTTGAACAGCAATTAACATTAATAAAATATAATATAAATACAATTGAAAGTTTTCAATGTAAATTATTTTAATTAAGATAATTTACATTGTCAGATCTCACTCTGAATACATTTAACTCGATTTCACATTAAAAGTTAGAGTGTGGTAAGACCTTAAACAAACAATAAATTAATAGGACACATTATAACAATATTTTATAAAAAAACTCATTACAATCAAGCATTCAAGCAGAGAAATATTATTGAAAAAGGTTTTCATAACATTGCAGAAGTAATTAATTTTCTCCCTGGTCATCTTATTCCAGCTGTGACAATTGTATTATCATCGCTCTGCACAACCATGAAGAAACATCAGAATGGTTGACAATATTATAATTATTAATAAAGGTCAATAGGAAAAGGATCTGATCATATAATGCACTTTTATATGATCTAGCGAACTTAAGCAGAGCAATAAGGTGGTGTCTGTGCAGCATTGTGTTGGAAGGCATTGGATAATAAGACACAAACAAGTGTACAAGAGTGTATTGATAGGCTGCACTATCAAAGACGGGTAGATGTTATTGTGTTCGGTGTATATGTAAACACACTATTTAAAAATAGTTTCAAAAAGAGATGATAGCATTCGGTTTATTATAAAGTGGTAGGTATGGTTATATGATAATGTTAAAATAACAATAGTGAGGCATTTAATGAATAGCAAAACAGCCTTAAAATGTGACATGTTTGGAGAAACTATTCTCATCATCAGAAGATAATGATAATGTTACTTTTGTAGTTTTGATGGAATAAAGCTATGTTATGGAATGAATCTACGGTATTCATTTGGATAATGTATACAGACTGATTAAGGTGTATGTATATTCAGATGGGTATAGCTGTAATAGTAAATCCCAGTATTTATTTTATTAATTTAAACAAATAATTCATGTTGTCAGTTTTATTCATAATTATATTTATTGATGTTCTGAATTAACTTTTGTGAGCAAAAAAATATCATGACTTATTTGTGTATGCAATGTTTTTTGTGACAATGTTCTATTAACATACATACCTAAAAAGGGCCTTGCAAACTACAGAAAGCCACTAATCTCCTATCTGTATTGACATCATGCTCTTATAGTACTCTTTCATGTGCTGTTATACTTTATACAACATTCTCTTATACACGATGTTGGATGCACCAATGTAAATTATAATTCAGTGGTGTTTGCGTTTGAACAAGCAGTTACGACTGAAAACGTATCCAAAATGTGTTCAGGTGGTAACACATTTTGACTGGTAAATTCCAATTTCATTGGTTTCATTTTGCCGTTACTGAGAGTGGATAAGGTTTCAAATTAATTAATTAAATATACGGAACTTTCGCCAATGAGCTATGCTCGACGCGATTATGAGATCATGTTCCGAATATGAGCACTGTTTCTATAATTTACAGTATGATTTATATATAATTTACACAGTGCTACGCAACATCATTGATTTACATATACACAATATTATTTAAAAAACCGTTGCGAATTAAAGTTGGAATTTATTCTGACTTGTTAAGCCTCCACTGATTGTGAGGGCGTTTGTTGTATGAGAGAATGTATCTGGTGGGTGAAAATCTGTGATAATCTAGTGGTATGATACTCGCCCTGTAAGCGAGAGGTTGCAGGTTCGAATCCAGCCAGAGACATTTTTTCATACAACTAAAAAATACGGAACTTTCGCCAATGAGCTATGCTTGACGCGATTATGAGATCATGTTCCGAATATGAGCACTGTTTCTATAATTTACAGTATGATTTATATAATATATATTATGTATATGTATATGTATATGTATAATTATATATATATGTATATATATGTATATTTATATGTATATATATATATATATATATATATATATATAAACACAATAGGCAAAGAACATTAATTCTAAGCGCAGAAATGAGAGATCGCGGCCGTAAGCGCGAATTTTTTAGACAAAATGATTATTATGAGCGTAGGAACCAGAGACTTCCATTCAATGCGCGTAGGCCAGTTAGATCCTATGGGCGTAGTAGGAATTATTCAAGGAGCACAGTCGAATGTTATGGATGTGGTGGTTTTGGGCGCATAAGGAAATTCTGCCGATGGCAAAGAAACTGATCTCAAGCAAGTAGTGTGGATGATGGCAACATCCCAATAAATTATTATACACTGGTACCATGTCTTAGTAGTTTCAATCGTAAAACCATTAATAATAATAAGAATAATCATAAAACTAACAATAAAAATAACATATATATTAATGAAAATAATAATAAAACTAATAATAAAAACAACGTAAATATTAATATTACAAATATAAACCGTGATGACTATAATAGCGACAATGATAACGATATTGACAACGATAATGATACTGTGAATGATAGTGATACTGTAAAGGATAATGTTAACGGTAATTGTAATGTTTTACATAACAATGACAATAATGTAAATATTAGTGTTGTTAATTCTGTAATTAGTGATAATGAAGATGAAAAATGTGATAGTTCTGATAGTGATAATGTATCTTTATTGGATACTGACTCTGAATTGGAAGATGAATATTATGCTTTACCTGGTCTTCAAAATCACACATCAGCATATGAAAAATGTGCTGATGATAGGTTAAAGCATAGTCTAAAAATCGGTCAAATTAATGTGAGGAGTCTTATAAACAAGGTCGATGACATAAGTTTTCTTTTCACATGCCACTCTGGATATTTTATGCATTTCTGAAACTTGGTTAAATACAGACGATAGTGATGTACTTGTTCACATTGATAGTTTCAATATAATCAGACGAGATAGGAATATGACAATCTGTAATGGTAAAACTAAAAACAGAGGAGGTGGTGTGTGTTTATACATAAAGAAGGAATTCCCTATGTTGAAAGAGACGAACGTAATACATGTGTCAATATGGAAGCTTTATGAATTGAAATCACTAATAAAAAAATAATCTGCTTGTTGGAAGCTAATATTGATCCCCTAACGCAAAAAAAACCTATATTAATCTTATTATTGAAATGCTCGAGAAAGTGGCAAACGAAAACAAGGAAATTGTACTCTTAGGAGATTTTAATATAAATTATGACCTTAATGTTGACCTGAACTCAAATCCTATAAATCAAATAGAGAATATGTTTGTACTTAGACAACTAATACATAAACCTACGCGAGTTACAAACACATCTGCAAAATGTATTGATCTAATACTTACTTCAATTCCTGACAACCATATTTATTCTGATGTTGCACAAATTTCTCTTAGTGATCACTGTTTTATCTATACATGTATTAAGCTATCGAAAAAGTTAACGAACACAAAAGCATAACTTTTAGGAACTTTAAACAATTTAATCAAGAATCTTTTATAAATGACTTAAATAAAAACCTTTTCTTTCAAATAGTATATTTAATTATGAGGACATAAACGTTTTTTGGAATAATTGGATGAACTCCTTCTTAAGTATATGTAATAAACACGCTCCACTAAAGACAATGCGCGTGAAAGATCGCTTTTGTCCATGGATGACTCCTGATATTATTGAAACTATAAATGTATAAAGGAGACCATGAAAAGGTCCTCTCTGATAAATCTGAAAGTGATGCACATTTAATTAAGTATCGTGAACTCCGTAACTTAGTTACCAGAAAAATTAGGAATGGGAAGAAATAAGTAAGACCATTGGTAAAGATAAAAATAGAAATAGTGTACACACAGACCTAAATTGTGAAGATTTTAATAATTATTTCTCCAATATTGGGAATACAATTTCACAATCTTTTGATATTAATTTGAGCCCCGAATGGAAACATCCCGTATGTATCCATGAATTTATTTTCGAAAAGGTAAAATGTGAGGATATTGAAAAAGCCCTTTCAGGTTTGTCTGAAAATAGTAATTTAGATATTTTGAATTTTGAAGTTCAAGTTTTTCAAAGTTGCTTAAAATAGGTACACCTAATATAGCAAGATCCCTTTCTTCGTTAATAGACTTATCTATTGATTCAGGTATAATTGTGCCAGATGATTGAAACTGGCTAAAACAACACCTATCTATAAAGGAAAGGGATGTATAGCAAACTGAGTTATGAGTAACTATAGACCGATATCTGTGGTATGCCATATATCGAGAATTGTTGAAAGAGTAATACAAAATCAATTAATTAATTATTTAAATGAAAATGATTTCATAAGCGTGGACCAATATGCGTTTAGAAAAAACCACTCCACTGTTTCTTGCCTCCATCGTGTTGTGGATGAATGGATGGAAAATGTAAATGACCGTGAATTGATTGGAGCCTGTTTTCTCGATATATCCAAATGCTTCGACTCCATTGATCATACAATTCTACTTACTAAATTGGAGAATTATTGGCTAAAAGGTAATGAAATTAAATGGTTCAAAAGTTATCTTTCCCAGCGTAAACAAATAGTTAAATGTCATAATAAATTATCTAAAAAAACAAAAGTCAAAATTGGCATACCACAAGGTAGTGTCTTAGGACCAATATTATTCCTATTATTTATAAATGACCTTCCTCAGTATGTTTACCCAGGATCATGTAGTATTTTTGCTGATGATGTTGTCATCTACACTACTGGAAATGCAATGGAAAATATAAACATCAAACTGCAAACAATTATGAATAATGTTGGAAATTGGTATAATCAAAATAAATTACGAGTAAATTCTAGTAAAACTTATGTTAATTAGAAATCGTAATGTTCGCCCTCAGTCCTCTCTGAATATTCATGTTGGTAGTGAAACCCTTGATGTCGTGAAAAATATCCGTTATCTTGGACTTCAAATTGATGAGAATCTAAATTGGAATGATCATATTCTGCAATTAAATAAAACTATTGGATACAAAATTAATATCCTAAATTAGTTGTCTGAAACGCTAGGTGAATCCCTTTTAAATAATATGCTATATACCAGCGTAATTCAGCCCTGTATGGACTATGTTATCTCTGTGGGGGACTACGTCACGAAAAATAAAAATATTCTTTTAAGGTTACAAAAACGTGCCGCCCGAGTTGTAAAAAATAATTTTGACTACAAAAACTTTCGTGGGATTGATATTATTAAACAAAATAAATGGAAATTGCTTGATGAACGCAGAGACTACGCTCTTACTTGTAATACGTACAAATGTATACATGGTATTGTACCCACTCCCCCCTCCCCCGTCTGTGCAATGATGGTGAAATGGTTTACGACCAACATGGATACTCTACGAGATATTCCCAATCTCTGAATGTTATACCACCTATGCCAAATTGCTTATTAATGAACGGATCGCTAAAAATTGCAGGGGCCAAAGCTTGTAATAAGATCCCTCTAAATATTCAAGATAACTTGTCTAGTAATAGTTTTAAAATTAATTATAAAAACATTTCTCAAAAAAATAATTGCTTTTCCATACTTTTTCTTTTGAACGTTCTATATTTACTGATTGTTGTATTTTTTGTTTTGGATTTTTTAATTCTTGTGTTTTTAAGTTGTTTGCGAGACCATATTGAAAAACAGAAAATTATGATCTTTTTTTTCTGAATTATGTTATCCTGCTTAAATTCAATTCAATTTATTTTCATAAGATACATCATTGTGAAATAAAATTACAGTGTTTTTTTTTTGTTTTTTTTTATAATTAGAATGCACTTATGCTGGAGAAACATAAGCCCGGAGGGCTTTAAGGCTAGTTCCACCAGAAAAAAATATATAATTCAAAAAGTATATATAATAAATGTTTCAAAAGTAGTCAATAAATAAATAAATGAAAATAAAATATGAATAAATAAATAACAAGAATAAAGAAAAATAATAAACAATTTAAGCTACATACACAAGCACAACAAGACACAGGACAAAAACACGAGACAGAACGAGGACAGAAGGGACGAAGACGCTGGACAAGAGTTAAACAACTGGGTTAGAGGATAACGACTGAATTCTTAGTTGAGTTGAAATATGTTTTAATAAATAAATAAATAAATAAATACATTTCATAGGGGGTATTTTCATATTGCATTTTGTGATATACAATTTCGAGTGTTTCACCTGCTTTGGTAGAAACAAAAATGTAAACATAATACTAGTGTATTGGTAAACACATGATGTACTGCTAACCATACCTAGTGTATTTGTGCACATAATACTATAGTAGGTGACATTTGAGACCGTTTTATTTGACACGACAAAGCATGTGACCTAAAAAACGTACATTATTATATCCTAATGTAGTACATTTTGTATGTTGACATGACAGGAGAAACACTAAAATGTTCCTTCTAACAGAGTTTTTCTCGGGTTACTTGATTTCGGTGTATTGTTTTAATGGGCTGTGTGCATAGTTTAGATACTAGATACTATTTTAGTATTACAGGCGGATTAAAAATATGTTGCTTATTATAAAACACAGCCCTTTTAAAATACTAGGCCTACTTAGTTTATTAATGAAATATATCATAATTATAATATACATTTGGATTAGCTGTACGCGAGTGCAAATAAAACATCTAAATGAATATGTATTTGCAAAAAGCTAAAATTATGTTTTCGAGAATTTTTATTTAAACCACATACTAAGTGGTTAGTGTAACTTCACATTTATGATATATGAAACATTATGTTGATTAGTCACCTTAATATGGACCTTTGCAATATACGACGATTTAAAATTCAGAGTTTTAGTATTATAGTATTACAGTTGAACCCCATGAGCGCTCACCCCCCCCCCCCCGAAAGTTTGCTCCCGTAACGGCCGTACTTTCGAAAAGCCTGTTTGTTCTTCATCTAATTAGTTGACCTCCTGTAAGCAGGGGTAGTAACAAAGTGCGAGGCAGCGAGGCACGCGAGGAGGGAAAGGCAAGCGTGGCAAGTCAGACATTTATGCGAGGCATCATTTTACCATCATCAAAAAAATGCGAGGCATCATTTTATCATTTCTCAAAATTGCGAGTCAAGAAATCACCGAAATTGAAGAAGCCCATGCCCAGTAGCCGCTAAGCCCGCTATAGTTCCCTTTTGCACTTGCCTTGTATTTTAACTCGACATTTTTTGTTAATCAACTTTATCCTGAATACCACACCTTAGAATTAGTAGAAAAATCACATAAAGGTAGAATAAATACGTTAAATTGGTGATTTTAAAGACCTTTTTCCCGCACACTGTTTTCGAATTTCGCACACTCCATGTTCAATATTTTGGTTTTTATGGAACGCCAAAAGAGCAAAATTAATTAGAGGGCTAAAAACTCTGTGGAATCCATATATTTAACGCATTATTTAGTGAAAATTACGTACAATTTCAATAGATTTTGTCACTGTCAGTAAGCAAAAATGTTACTGTTGATACTGTACCTTTTAAAGAATCAAATGGAAAAAAAAATCATAATATATATCTTTAATAGGATCATGGTTATGACGTTAAACTACAAACTACATCCAGGTAGAGTAGGCTGAGGTTGTGTGTGGAGCTAGTGAGTCCCAGCTAGCCTCTATTAAATGCACACAATAAACCAATTTCACCCACACTCCATGACTGGCGGGTATGGTCTGCGCCACAAACCCGAGCAGGCTCCCAGGGTAGGGGTTACGGATCCATCATCGGCAGCAGGATGATGAGTTGTAACAGCAACAGCCGACAAACTGTCATCTTGATGTTACCAGTACAGCGGTAACTGAACAACAGCTGGCGCAACTATCCACAAGTGAGGTGGATACTGTGAAAGTGGAAAGCAACGGCGACCTACCACGTGTAGGTATCGCTAATCACTCATTATGACAGAACAATTTTGAAACCAACCCGATATGAGAGTGGATGGTGGAACCGCCAGGCCGGAAGCTCTCAGAGATGTTACTGGCGAAGAGTCGCATTTAGATAGGATAAAGGCCGGTGCACACCGAACGCGAAGCAGCGAATTTCGCGTTAAAAGGTGACGCACGCGGCAGGCGACGGACGCTTCCAGTGTGAACATACAAGCGAACATTGTACGATAGTCGAATTTCAACTTTAACGCGTTGAAAACTACACGCGAATTTTCAAAAGTTGAACCTTGGTCAACTTTTTGAGGCGTCGTAAGCGCGGTTCTCGTTCGTCAACCAATCAGAACTCAGGAATATCCTTTATCATTGACGATCGACATCGCACCGACGGAAACAAGGTTGCTGACGAGTTACAGATGACGGACATGAGCCAAAGCCCGCGGGAAACTCATGCCTTGACGGAGGTAGTGTTGTAACCAAACAAATTCGACTAAGAAACTTGATACGAATAGCAACATGGAATGTGAGAAGTATGGCATCCGGAAAACTAGGCACAGTCATCAGTGAAGCAACTCACTACAACAAAAGTGTTTTGGGTGTAGCAGAGCACAGGTGGGCAGGACAAGGACATTTTAGACAAGAAGAAAGTGGTATGATAATCTTTTCAGGAAAGGAGATATCAGGCAATGGAGGTGTTGGAATTTACCTTGAAGAAAGGACCTCTAAATCTTTGCTGGGATATAATCCAATAAGTGATAGGGGGTTGTCAGTAAGGTTGCATGGCAAACCCATGAACATTACACTATTGTAGGTATATGCCCCAACAAGCACTGCAACTAACTAAAAAGTTAGAAAGAACTGACGGAATGGGGGATTTCCCTTCTTGTTGATGCTGGGCGCGGCCGAGCCTAGGTGAGAAAAGACATTGCTTTGATGAAATATAAAGTGCGTCTTATACATCGACGATATACAAAATACCGATGTTTTACTCTCCGTTAGGGGGTGCGTCTTATACACAGGTGCGACGTATACACCGACATATACGGTACACTAAATTCTAAAATATTTAATTAGGCCTGCTAACAACGACCTACTGTGTATTAGGCCTAGCCTAGGCTAGTTTAGACACGGGGCATAACGCGCTCAAAACAGAATTAAAGTGTGAAACAAATTTTGGATATATGTTTGAGCTCGTTGTTTTATTCAGTGTGTTTTGTTACTCTCAAATCCGAATACAATTAACAGAGAAATTAACATAAAAAAAAAAAAATTCCAAATTATTTTCGGATTTGACAAAAGCATATTTGGCAAATCAAAATTGATTACATTCCGATTATCAGGACCTACAATGGTATGATAACGTAAACTTACTGTGAGTTTTTTCCACTTAAATTATAATAGTATGAGGTTAATTAGGCATATTTCACATAACAGAATATCGAATTTTGTTTCTCAGGTTCACTCTGCAATCACGATCTCTTTTCGCGAATTCTAATCTCACATAAATGGGCACTGAAATCATTATTAGCAACATCTAAGCTTATACAGTAGGCATATATTTATATTTATTAATTTTTTTTTATTCTTTTACTTGGTGTCATCGTATTAATAGGCCTATTCGTGGATACTATTTAAAAAATACAAACAAAAGGTTTGTATTTTTTTACGATGGTTTCGCTGTATCCAGTAGGTTGTCTGTTTCTATCAAAACTCTCAAATCAACCGGCGGACGCTTTAAATAATGTTGCCGATGACTTTTATGATGAGTTTGAAGAATAAAATGAATAATTAAAAATGAGGCGTATGCATGATTGATTTCTATAATATAAATTCTACAAAAGCGTTGTCTCCAGTTTTCATTGTTTAGGACGACATATCGAGTATGTTGTTATACAGGCTATGATTGTTATTATAAAAATATGATATGAAAATAACTATTGTTGTTATGTTGTACCATGTTGAGTTGAAGTTTAACAGAACAATACATAGTTGTAATTGTTCTGCTAATTTAGTATTATTTATATATAATGTACTATACAGTACTTTAGGTATGTTATTACCGGTTCGCCCTTTAAATTTGAAAATTAAACCATTTATTTTAATCACACTGCACTGAACTATATAGCACCCCGTATTAATAATGTTTGTAAAACTTACATTGGTTGTAAGATCCAAATTAGCATCTGCCTTGAGTAAAATAGTGCAAACATCTGTTTTGCCACTATGTGCAGCAGAATGCAAAGGTGTCCAACCATCCTGAAATATTACAAACATTATGTTATAGTATTTTGTCACTTTACAACAAACAATCTAACGTTGTACTAAATCAATTAGATCTGATCATGTGTAATACTAATTCAATTAAATAATTAAATATATATATTTAAAGTATGTGCAATCAGTGCTACTAAGCGCCTTTGATGATTACATTGGTTAGTTAATTATTGCAATACAAACACATACATATTAAAGTTACTTTTTAGGTTGTTAAATTATACTGGTATGTATACTTCTTGTATCTAATTTGTAAACAAAAAACTTTGTAATGTTAAACCATTGGACAGTGTGTGTGATATGTGTAATATATCATGTATCTAATTTATAAAAAAAATATTATTTTAATTAGACTTTCATTAGGCATAATGTGTATATACCAGTTCCAGAAACAAATGAAATACGATTATTGATGAAAGTATGAAAGCACACCTAAAAGGGACAATGGTTAAAATATGAACTCAATCATCACTGTGATGAATTGGGGATATCTGCGTTAACGCACAAAGTGTACAGAAACAAACGTCTTGAAATACGCACATATAGACCGGTAGGTACCAATATCTGACTATTTAAGTGTGTTGGGGGTCACTTGAAGTAAATGAAAATGGGAGTCTGCCGGGTACCCCCTGCTGCGTCTAGACCGGGGAGACCCCGAAACGTGCTAAAAAATCGGCCCAGGTTAGATGAGAGAGATACCACCTAATTTTACCACCACGGGATGCCCATTGGCATCCTTATACCAGTATCACAAACGACAGACTTTTTCTCTCCTGCAAAAGGCCCGCCAGACCCCCTGAGGGTGGGCCCAAAATGGGGTTAGCATAGATGAGTGAGGTACCACTCAAAATTAATGCCAAATGAACTAATACTAAATGGATAACAACAGACTAATTGTCTGCTGCACCGCAAGTGCCAGACACCCTAAAGTTAGACTAGGGACCCCCTTCCCCAAACTAGCCCAGCTTAGTGGAGCTCGACCGAGTAACATCGTTTGGATTGCTCCGTTAAATACCATGATTTAGTGGACTTTACCTTCAAATCAGTCTACTTAATTATCACTATTTTAATTATTTACTGCCTATATCAGCTAAGTATAACTTATATTTTCTTCTGTGCATTGTTTTTAGTTTGATTAAAGTGATTTTATATTACATGGTGGAAGACCCAAATTTTATAGGAACAGAGTTAGCAAACATAATAACAAGAAAACAAGAAACAAACACAACAAGAGACGAATAAGAAGACAACCAGATATTTGTTTGAAAGGAGAAAACCAGAAATTTATTTTTACACAAAGACAAGCTGAAATTTATAGTTGAATGAGAGAAGTAGAATTTTTCTTTCAAGTAAGCATTTAACTGGATCGAGACAAGCAGAAATTTTTTCAAGTAGGCCTAAGCATTTTACCCGGATCGAGACAAGCATAATTTTTTTTTCAAATTTGTATTTTAACTGGATCGAGACAAGCAGAATTTTAAATTTCATATAACCGTTGGACGAAGACAAAGAAGATAATCAAGGAAGACACGAGAAGAATCAGAACGGAAAACAGAAGCAAGCGGACAAGAACATTTCATTGGACACTTTCAACTTTTTTTCAAACGTTTTTTTTAACATTTATTTTTTTTTAAATTTTGAAATTAGACCATTTTGAACATTGATGAACACTTTTCGCATTTCTTGAATTCGTTGGTTGAACATTTGATCATTGATGAACACTTTTCTCATTTCTGGAATTCGTTTGAACATTGTTGAACATTTTTTTTGCATTTCCTTTACTTCGTTTTTAATTGGATCTGAAGCATTGGGGTAAGTCAAAGCCATTTTGATTTTGAATTGTAACCTTGATTGAGAAGTGAGAGCTTATATATATACACTAAATTGTTTTTGATATTTGATTAATAATCTTATAAAGTATGGTTGACGTTGATAATGAAGTAATTGTAAATGAGCCTGTCCAACCTCATCCCGTGCCCCATCTAAGACAAACAGATTTCCTTCCCAAAAGATACGATGGTTCCATCACCGATCACGAACAATGTAGTGCACACTACTTATCGTTTACCGACTACCTTGAGGCCCACACTTTAGAAAACCCTGAAAATAATGCCCAATTACTTAATGTCATAAGTATTTTCAAACGTAGCCTTCAGGGCCAAGCTAGACTCTGGATCGAGGGAAAGCAGTTCGATTCTCTGGAATCCTTGAAAACCCAATTCATTAATAGGTTTTGTAAAACAAATCAATCTATGCGCACATAAGAGAATACGATTCAATTACTTATACCACTGGCGACAATGCCGAAAAACATTTAACCAGAATCAAACAAGCCGCAGACAGAATTGGCTACGCTGACCAGCAGATAAAGAATACATTTATTTCGACCCTTCTACCAAAATGCAGAGCAGCTGTAGCCATGTCCTCCCCAATCGATGCCACTATTGACAATATCGTAAATAGCGCACAAAATTACTTTGACCTTTCCGTGGAGGATTCCCCACGGGAAGTTTCATCCAATATCAACAAGGAAACAAATAATAGTCTTGAATCCCTCTAACATGAAATTAATTCTCTTAAGTTAGATATAGCCACAACAAAACGATCCCTTAATGATGATACTCGACGCTCACGTTCCCCCACCCGAAATTATACACCAACAAGACGAAACCGAAGCCCAAGTCCCTACAACCCCCGGTTCCAGATCCCACCTACCCCAACCTGTTATTTCTGCGGGAAGCCAGGCCACATAGCAAGGCACGGCCAACAACGAAACCGTCCTTACGGAAACTACCCCCACCATACCCATACCAACAGTCAAACAATTACTACCCTAGCCACCAGCAGGATTTTTAAAAAGGGGACTAGATGCCGCCTATAATCTGGCCCCCCATACTAAACACGCCAATTTTTAGGCAAAATACTTAGGGAATTCAGATAAGATTGATTTGTTACATAAGGTCAGAAATTACGTTAAAGGAAATTTACCAGATGGTAGAAATGTTTTAACTTTATTTGACAGCGGTTAAACTAGAACTATAATCTTACAATCGTACGTTAATTCCTCACTTTATTTATCGCGTCGAAAGCCAGTTGAAGTGAACACAACTAAATTTCGATTAGGTAACGATTTCTTGTACGCCAACCACTTAGTGCAATTCGAATTATTTATCCAAGGACACAAATTTAAAATGTCAGCATTAATCGTTAAAAATTTGACAGGTATTGACCTGATACTTGGAACCGAAACATTGTCTGAACTCGACGGTACTTTAAATTTTAAGGAAAACACCTTTCGCATTAGACCAAAGGTTTTTAGCTTTCGTCCTGTCTACAAGATTTTTCTTAAACCCGGTGATACTAAAACAGTTAAATTAAAAGGAAGGGTTCCCGCCTATGTACGTAATTCTGATGTTGTTCTACATGCAACTACCCATATTTCTAAACTTTGTCCATCAGATATGTTAGTAAAATTACATAGAGGAGAAACCAACATTGATATCACTAACAACACAAACAGAAACGTATCTCTTAATACACATCAACCTATCGCGAGCCTTCACTTAACCAACCTTGTAACAGTTACTAACGACCTACCAATAGATAGAATAAAGTTGACCAATGACAACGCAAACAAGTACCCACACTCAGAACGTACAGACCCATTGCTATCTTTAACTGAGGAAGAAATAATCAGAAAACAAGTTGATTTAACAGACAGCGTTTTAACAAATAGAGAAAAAGAAGATCTATTATAAAACATTACAACAAAACAGAAACGCATTTTCCCTATATGGTGAACAACTATCTAGCTGCCCAAACTTCAAAGCTGACATACACCTCTCTAATGATGAACCATTTTTTATTCGACCATACTTCGCGACAGACAAAGACAAACATGTTATTGAGGCCGAATTGAACAAATTAGTCAAACTAGGAATCTTAGCAGTAGGACACCAATCGTATACTTCACCCGTCCTTCTTGTTTCAAAGAAAACCAATTCCCCTTGTTAGCCGAAACTTTGAAAACAATATGTAACGCTAATGCACAGATTCTTAGCGTAATTGATTTGAAATCAGCGTTTCACTGTGTACCATTAGCCGAACATGCCCAACAATATACAGGTATAGCTTCATATCACGGTGGAAAACATTATTATTATAAGAGATTAGCACAAGGATTAAACGTTTCACCAGGTATATTTCAAGCAAAAATTGACGACATTTTAAATGAAATTCCAAATTCTAGAGAATTCTGTATCGCCCATCTTGATGATATTATTTTATTTAGCCAAGACAAATTTGCTCATAATCAGCACCTTGTTTCCGTTTTACAAGCCCTACATTCAAATGGTTTTAGAATTTGTCCAAAGAAATGTAAGTTATTTAAGAATAAAGTACAATATGGGACACACCATCCTGATTAATTCTTCAGGCCACGCATGTATCACACCATTAGGCGACAGGTGTGCAGCCATCCGAAATTTGCCAGTCCCACGAACCCATAAAGAAACTAAACGATTTATTGGTGCAGTAAATTATGTATCCCATTTTTTCCCTCAAATACAATCAATTTTACGCCCGTTACATACACTCGCAAGTAAACGCCGAAAATGTGTTTGGTCTACTGAACACCAGAAAGCATTTGACGAAATTAAACAATTAATGGTTAAACAACCTACTCTTCAAATGCCTAGAAAAGAAGGTAGATTTACGCTATATAGCGACACTTCAAGAACCGCAACAGGTTCATATTTAACACAAACAGTAAACGGCAAAGAACACATAATAGGTTATTATTCCAAAATCCTACCACAAGCCTGCCAACGATATAGCGTCACAGAATTAGAGTTATTCGGACTTTAAATTAATGTCTCAGCATTTCGACACTTACTAAAGGGTTGCGAATTTGATGCATTCGTAGACCACTCAGCAATTGTACAAATTTGGAATTCAAAAGATCAGCCATGTTTACAGAAACTAATATTACGATTGTCCGGATACATTTTCCAAATTGGTTATAAGAAAGGAACTGAATTAGTCTTAGCAGATTTTCTCTCCCGAGCCCCTCTTGATGACGATTCCGAAATTGATCAAGTTGTACCCATTGCATTCAATATAACAGAGACTGAATCTCTTAACCCGATTACAAACACATCTACTAGCAGACCAGTAACGAGGTGGAGAATTTGTATTGCAATTCGCTGTTCCTGAAAACTTAGCAGAGACTATTATTTCTCAGTATCACGACAATTTGTTAAGTAGCTACCAAGGTACGATGCGTACTTACCTCACTATTAGGAAATTATTTTACATGCCCCTTATGTTCGAGAAAGTCAACAATTATACTCAAGCGTGTCTTAGATGTCAACAATTTCGTTCCAAAACCGATAAATTACGTACTTTACACGATCGAGTACCAGCAACTTACAGTCCCTTTCATACACTTAGTCTAGATTTCAAGAGTATGCCAACATCACCTTCAGATTTTAAACATATTATGGTAGTATGTGATGAAATTACTAGATTTTTGATTTGTGTACCTTTGAAATCCATTGATGCCGAAACAATTTGCGAAGCACTAATTCAAAAGGTAATCAGTATTTTTGGACACCCATCTCGTCTTATTTCAGATGCAGCCACCTCCCTTACAGGAAAATTATTAACACTCTTATGTAACACCCTTAACATTGATAGGAAAATCATCAGCTTCCATAATCAAGGTAGTTTACAAGTTGAACGTCATATTCGCACCGTATCGGACCTGTTAAAGGGCAACCTTAACCAATTCGGAACAGATTGGGTTAGATTTGTATCAACAACATGTTATGCTTATAATTCTTTCTCATCCCCACATATAGGAAACCACTCCCCTTACGAATTAGTTTTTGGCCACCAACCTCCAAGTTTGACCTCATTAGCATTTAACCCTATTTCAGGATTGTCTCATTCCTATGAAGAATACTTTGAACACCTCAAGAAGAAATTTCAAAACATTTCACAGACAATGCTACAATTACAGCGAACACAACAAAACGTGCAAAACTCGAAAAATTCCCAACGCTTAGAAAAAAGTCCAATTTACTCAGTAGGACAACTCGTATATCTATATACAAGCCAACATCATCCTCACTAACGGCAAATTAAAAGATAAAAGCCACAGAATGGGTAATTAGTAATTCATGAAGTACTAGACAGAACACACTACATCCTAGCAACGATTAAAGGAGAAATGCTTCGCGACGTATTCAATTATAACAGACTAAAACCATGTTTTATGAGAACACCTAAAGAACTAAAAAATTTTACACATTTCCAAAAACTTAAACAATTGTTGAATGAACCCACTGATGATAATAATGAGAAAATTCAGAATACCATTAAATGTAGTAAATGACGAAACCAATGTTGAATTTGTCGACGAACATGATAGGACACCCACCATATTGCAATCAGATACCATTCACATCCAACTAAAGCAGATTGCCTTAACTTGCAACCTTACATTGACTGTGTAGAGAATAACATGGGATTAGCAGCCCCATTCCAAATGAAAGAAGAACAAATTAAGGAACAAACTAATTTAATTATGACAGCACCTAATGATTCAAATATGAATGAATAAATGAATGAATGAATATTAAACCGCCGAGGTAGATTTAAGATTTAAAGCAGGACATTTCCAAGTTTTAATTTCATATTCTAAACCGACTTCAGCCAAACGCAACACTAATAAAACAAAACACGAATCTAATGATCGCAAATTTTGGAATATCGACAGATATAACGATACAGATAAATTGATTAAAGAGATTATTAATGATAAACAGATATGATACCGATAAGTGGATCGCCAAAACGATTCATAAAACGTTTGTATAATGCAACGAGTTACTGATTTAATTTGTTTGCAAGAATTTTTTTTAATTACAACATTTACTAAATTAATGATAGCATAGTCTACGTATTTGATTTGATTTGTTTAGTAACGATGTGATTTCAGTTAAAAGAGAATTGAATTTATGATTAAGTATTGATTTTGTAACGAGATTTAATTTTGAATTTTGATGATCGATATATTGAGATATTGAAAATAACGACAATCATTTTGTAACAAATATTTTGTTTAACCTTTGAGTCGTTAATCTCAAACATTAATTAATTTATATACAAAAACAGGAGATTTTATTAGTAGGCCTACTTTTAAGTACAAAAGTCAAATTTGTCGACCGATTGAAATCGTAATTACCTGTGAATATAAATGCTTAAATCGATAAAGTTGTGATGATAACGATATATTGTGGATAAGTTTGTGTCAATGGGGAACACACATTTGTTTCTTTTAAAGTTTAAAGTGATTAAGTTTGATATTTTGAGTTAATTATTAATTTTAGGCTAATCAGCCACAGTTTCTTGAGTGTTATGTAATAATTTGATGATTTATGTTTGAAGGCCATTAGAACGCGATGAGTTGTCGCACGATTTGATGTATGTTCAATGTAACATACTATTTTAAAGTTTTGTATTGTATTTGTATTTTTCACCGATTTTTGTTTGATTTACTCGAATTTTATACCAATTTCATTTTAATTTCAATTTTTTTAAGAGAGAAAAGAGATAAGTGATAAGGTTACACTTCATAGTCAATGGTTTTGGCTAACTCATTTGTTTTGCTTTTTTTTTCCTTTTATATAACTTTAATTTTGCATGCCACTATTATAACCATTTTTATATTTTAAATAGATTAGAAAAAAAAGGGAAACAGAGGGATGTAATATAATGATATACTTTTTTAATTGAGAAATCAACCTTTGTATGAGATTTCAAATAAGTTCACAAACTTCGCCCAGAAAGTCCAGAGGAGAAAATGTCCAGATGTTTAAAAAGTCCATTTAGTTATAATCGAATCTCTAAAGAAAACACTTAGCTTAACTTTGTGACCTCACCCATCGTTAAACCAGGAGAGATTGACACTATTTAAGTACAGATTTGACATTGTTATCCATCATTGAAATACCTTATTATACCGTTAATCACTTCTACTTAAACACCCCTGGATCAACTTAGGACCAATCAGTAACTTCACAGTTGATGTAATGACATATGCAAATGAACTGAGCCAATATACCCCCAAGTTTCAGAAGAGCCCGGACACACCTTACAGCCACTTCACGGAGCACACACCTCACAGCCACTTCTCCAGAAGAACACCTACACTCACATCTCACCGACAGCATCACTGATCCTCTGTTTCTTATTCTTAATTTATAGTTATACTTATACTTATAGTTGTATATTGTACTGATTATACTGAATAAACAGACAGTCAAGCGAGTAAAGAGTCTTTATTACAAGTCAGAAACCTTACACAACGTTATATTACATTAACGATCATCGGAATGGCTGAATCCAATCCACTGTTGAATTTCCCGCTACGGGTACGGTTACTAGGCATGCACAGGTGGTTAGGCAAATAGTGATCGAGTTATTTGAGAGTGATACACTAACTAGCATAGTTGAAAACGGCTTCTCAAAGATGCTTAATTCTACTAAAATACAAGATTCTCTCAATAAATCGATTACGACTATCATAGATGACAAACTTAGTCAGGTTGTTAATCAAACTAATACGATAAACATTAAAGTTAACAGCCTTGAAGAAACGGTAAAAGAAATTGATCATAAAGTAAACAAGGACTTTAAATTGGTGTATGCTGATCACCGTGAGCCACATTCCATTATGGATGAATTAGACCAGGCAGTAGAGAATTTAAATCAGCAAGCTCACGATCTCGAACAAGAAATTGTCTTCGTGTGTTCGGTGTGAAAGAGGAGGCTAACGAAAACACGGATAACATCATTATCGGCATAGTTGAAAATAAATTAGGGTTTAAGTTGGTTCCTGATAACATTGATCGTTCACACAGGGTTGGTAAAAGGAAAGAAAATCAAAACAAGCCTAGGCCGATCATTGTTAAGTTCGTCTCCTATCGATATCGTAGGATGGTGATTACGGCTCGGAGGAAGCTAAAGTGATCTAGCCTATCCATACAAGACTTAACCCGTAAACGCATCGATCTGTTACGCACAACAAGTTTGTTTGTTTGTTTGTTTGTTTTATCTTTATACTGGGTGACCTCTTCAGTCAAAGACTGATCTCCCTGAGGGCCCAGTTGGTGATCAGTGGCTGTGATGTACTAATACACCGGGGTAACCCCCTACTCGTCTCGAAAGATGTACTAGGTTCTTTAAAGTGCACACGAGCACGTTGTGTACACGGGACCTACGGTTTATAGTCTTTATCCGAGAAGACTCGTTCTACCACCAGAACCATGGAGTGAGTGAGCCTCGAACCCCTGCCGATGTTATGGCTACGTGATTACGGTTCCACTGTCTTAACCGCTCGGCCACTCTCTAACTCTAAGTGAGCATAGTAGGGTATGGTCAGCATGGTCGGTAGATGGAAGAGTGTTTGCATTGATCCAAGTTAAAGGCCGTGATGCTGTGAAGCCAATTCGTTCTTTTGCTGATCTTGAAAACATTTAACTCTTATTTTTCACATACATGGAACTGTTTAGATCCATTTGATTTTTTCAAGAAAATATTTTGTTTGGATAAACTTTTAATTTTTGAAATTATTATTAATTTATTTACCTTACATTTAAAGTGTTTCCTCAACTTGTTTATTCATAATTTCTTTTTCTGAATTTCCTAATTCATTATTGAAATAATTGTTCTCTTTTATATTTCTACAACATTAATAAGACATTTTTTTTTTCAAGAAAAAAAAATGTGTAGGCACTTTTATCTCTATGGAGACTTATCTCTGGTATTCCACTTGGTACATTTATTTTTCTTTTTAACCAAAATTGTACATCCAACGCCAGTTTTTTTTTTCAAGTGATACATTTAAAAAGTAGGTATTGTAATATAGTGTTGTGTTGTTGTACTGACTTGTAATGAAGACTCTTACTCGCTTAACTGTCGTAACATATATATTGTTTATTCAAAAATAATTGATGCAATAATACTTCTGTACAATATACAACTATAACTAAGGATAAGGATAAGGATAAGGAACAGAGGATCAGTGATGCTGTCGGTGAGATGTGAAGTGTGTAGGTCTGCTTCTGAAGAAGTGGCTGTGAGGTGTGTCTGGGTTCTTCTGAAACTTGGGGGTATATTGGCTTCGGTTCATTTACATATGTCAATACGTAATTTTAGAGGTTACTGATTGGTCCTAAGTTGATCCAGGGGTGTTTAAGTGGAAGTGATTAACGGTATAATAAGGTATTTATATGATGGATGACACTGTCAAATCTGTACTTAAATAGTGTCAATCTCTCCTGGTTTAACAATGGGAGAGGTCACAAAATTAAGCTAAGTGTTTTCTTTAAGGATTCGATTATAACTAAATGGACTTTTAAAACATCTGGACAAACTCTCCTCTGGACTTTCTGGGCCAAGTTCGTGAACTTATTTGAATTTTAATACAAAGGTTGATTTCTGAATTATAAAAGTATATCATTATATTACAGTATAAATGTTGTTTTCCATAACAGTTTAAAAATATTTGTTTCTGTTGAATTCTTTGATTTAGTTGGGATACTTTAGTTACCCTTGAATGTTTTAACAAGGTTCGTATTCATATAGCCTGGCTGGATTTTTTCCTATGCTAGCTTATAATAGGCTAGGTTCAGGCCCCCTTGCTTGGTTAAAACCAGCTGTGCAAGACTAATGGCGATTTATTTTTAACACGTAAATATGCCTGTTCGGGGGCCTGAGTGACAGCTGACCTGTTATAAAGCTGATTAATTATTTTTTCCTGTCCTAATTAAAGATAGGCCTAGCCTGGCCTAATATATTTTAATAATCATTCATTTTGGAAGGGGAAAAACAGAGTAGGCCAGGCTACAGGTCTAGCTAGGCCTATATTATTTATAGGCTACATCATCAGCCTAGCAGCCTACCTAGCCTGCCTTATTCAAAGATCTGTAATATACTGTAATAATAGAAAGAAGCTATTATTGTCTGTGACATTAGATATTTAATTATAACAAATGTATATTTCTTTCATATTTGTATTGTATATTTATTATTATTTTGATATGCAATCCCAATCTGAATCAGCAAATAACATAAATTTCCGTTATCAATCAATAATTTATAATCCAAATTTAAAAAAATACCTTCCAAAAAAATCAATTCAATTACAATTCATATTCATTGTTCCTTTCTCACAGAACTGTGTTCTGAAAATGTATGAGGAATATATACTATATTTAGAAAAAGAAATAAATAAATTATTCATATTTTATTGCCTGGGTATACCTCGACCCTATTTCACCGAATGATTCCTGGTATTATAGTCCAATGTGAATATTTGTAATATATGTTGGTAATAATTTTGCAAGCACGCCTGTCGGAAATGGGCTATGTGTCTTACACAGATATCTTGTGCTTACATACTCATAAAGAATGTTTAATTCAGGAATTATGATTTTAATTAAACCATATCTGTGTGATTAGTTTATAGTAAAAATATACAAACGAAATCAAGTACTAGTAGGAACTGTGTTTGTGAATAATTGAATTTGAATTGAATTATACAACATTTAGACCAACAGGCGTTGATTCTTGTCCTTCATTCTTGCCAAGAACGTTAATGGGTTGTGGTCAGTTCAAACTACAATTGGAAACGGAGGAGATCCAAGATACACTACAAAGTGCTTTAACGCTGACATCAAAGCTAATGTCCCCTTCTCAACAGTAGAATAACGCTTCTCGTGCTGGTTGAATTTTCTCGAGTAGAAACACACAGGCTTGTCAACACCCGTGTTGAACCCACAAATGTAAAAACGCCCACAAATGTGAAAACAACCACAAATGTGAAAACGCATCACCCACAAATGTGAAAACAACCACAAATGTGAAAACGCATCACCCACAAATGTGAAAACAACCACAAATGTGAAAACGCATCAACCACAAATGTAATAAACAGCGCCCACAAATGTGAAAACGATCATCGCCCACAAATGTGATAACGCCCACAAATGTAAAAAAAAATGAGAATTTTTCGGCCACAAATGTAAAAAAAAATATCAGATCAAATTTAATGCTAGACTCAAACAATTTTGATCGAGGTACTAAATTATATCATGATTGTATTGAGTTGTTTCAATAATTGTTTGTTCACGATACGTCTGTTAGGGTCGTGGTTAACGCGTTGGATTATTATAATTTGCTGCTCATGCGCGCGATATTTGCACGTTAACTCGTTTGTTTAATGAACGTAATAGTTCAAGACAATATTTGTTATTTGCTGCGCGCGTGCACCATACTTCAAGGTCAAGGCCATGTTATATCATTGTTGCTTCTAGTGTGTGGTTGTTGGCTTACTATTATGTACGTATAGTTATAAGTCGATGTTCGATGTTTTTTTGCGCGTGTACACGATACTAAAAGGTCAAGGTTAAATTGCTACTTGTATGTAGTGTGTGGTTATTAACTCGTTGGCTTACTGTTATGTACGTATAGTTCAAGTCGATGCTCGATTCAATGTTTTTATGCGCGTACACGATACCACACGGTCAAGTTCATAATATACTATTGCTACTTGTGGTTGTTAATTCGTTGGCTTATTGTTATGTTCGTAGGCTATAGTTCCAAGTCGATATTCGATTCGATGTTGTTTGTGCGCGTGCACGATATTACAACGGTCATGACTTGTATACCATTGCTACTTGTGGTGTGTGGTTGTTAACTCGTTGGCTTACTGATATGTACGTATAGTTTCAAGTCGAAGTTCGATGTTTTGCGCGCGTGCACGATACTACAAGGTCAAGGTTATACAGTGTCGGTGGATGATGTATAACGAAAGTTCTGTGAAATTAGACATTTTGTTGGTAGACAATAATGACAATGTTGTAGTTTGTGTTTTTTTTATTATATTGTGTGCAGTATTAAATTTAAAAGAAGAAGAAGCTGTAAAACCCACAAATTATATAATTTATAATGTATAAGTTCTATATATTAGGTTCTAACAATAACAAAATATCCTTTCAATATTATTGTAATGACATACCCTAGCTAGTATGTGTAGCCTATACTATGTATTGAAGATGCATACGCGCTTTCTATTGTCTATAATCTGACATCGACTTGGAACTATACGTAGGCCTACATAACAATAAGCCAGCGAGTTAACAACCACAAGTAGCAATAGTATATATGACCTTGACCTTGTGGTATCGTGTACGCGCCCAAAAACATCGAATCGAGCATCGACTTGGAACTATACGTACATAACAGTAAGCCAACGAGTTAATAACCACACACTACATAAAGTAGCAATTTAACCTTGACCTTGTTGTATCGTGTGCGCGCGCAAAAAAAAATAACGAACATCGACTTATAACTATACGTACATAATAGTAAGCCAACAACCACACACTAGAAGCAAAAATGATATAACATGGCCTTGACCTTGAAGTATGGTGCACGCGCGCAGCAAATAACAAATATTGTCTTGAACTATTACGTTCATTAAACAAACGAGTTAACGTGCAAATATCGCGCGCACGAGCAGCAAATGATAATAATCCAACGTGTTAACGACGACCCTAACAGACGTATCGTGAACAAACAACTCAATACAATCATGATATAATGTTTGTCTGAATTTAGCATTAAATTTGATCTGATTTTTTTTCACATTTGTGGGCGAAAAAGTCTCTCTTTTTTTTACATTTGTGGGCGTTATCACATTTGTGGGCGATGATCGTTTTCACATTTGTGGGCGCTGTTTTCACATTTGTGGTTGATGCGTTTTCACATTTGTGGTTGTTTTCACATTTGTGGGTGATGCGTTTTCACATTTGTGGTTGTTTTCACATTTGTGGGTGATGCGTTTTCACATTTGTGGTTGTTTTCACATTTGTGGGCGTTTTCACATTTGTGGGTTCAACAACCCGTGCAGTTCTCGACAATTTAGTTGCAACAAAAATGATCTATAATATGACCCGCGATGTGGTTGCTTCATTTAGGTATGTTATTACTGGCACTCCCTTTAAATTGTAAAATTAAACACTTTTTAAATCACACTTAATTATATAGTAATATTATTATTAATGTAACACTTACATTGGCCTGAAGATCCAATTTAGCACCTTCCTTGAGCAAAATAGTGCAAACATCTGTGTGGCCGTTTTGTGCAGCCAAATTTAAAGGTGACCACCCATCCTGAAATATTACAAACATTATGTTATAGTAATTTTTCTCTAATCAAACTATTATAATATTGTCCTGATGTGATCAATTAAATATGACGTTATAGATTTAAATAATGCTACATTATTAAATTAAATACGTATACATTTGTCTTTCTTGTATAATATTTTTTTATATAAGTGCTTTATAAATGTATAAAACAAATAAGTGGGGTTTTTTTGCCTAAAAAGTAAACACTTCATCCGATAGTGAAGGGGCGTTTGAACTGGCAGTTACAGCTAAAATATCCAGACTTCAAATTCTGTTCAGGTAACACATTTTGACTGATAAATTCTTACCATTCATGGTTTCATTTTACCGTTACTTGGAGGAGATATATGTATTTTTTAAATGTTTTATAAAATCAAATACAAATCTCGATTTATATCCATTTATTGTATCATTTTGCATAAAATACAGTGTTGCTCTACACCACAATACAATGCAAAAACAGAAAACTAAAGAACCACGAAATATCATTTTCTAACATCCAGTGCCATAAAGGCATATGGTAACAATGATTACGGAATCTATTACGAGATGTGATGGACCTTTTCTTTGAACCTCAAAATAGTGCATTGGATATGTTGGGTCTTGCAAAATTGAAAGTGTTTCCTCAGTAAAGTCCCTTATAAAATGAATCAAATTGAGATCTGCTTAATTATAAGTACTGTAGTCCTATACGTGAAGCATAACTAAAAATACGTTCCAGCTAATTCTTACATGTGGTCCCGGTAAACTATAAAACAATGAATAATTAAGAATACTCTCAATGACAGATTTATAACAAAAGACGCAGGCCTATGAGTTAACTCCAAAAGATTTGAGTCTACGCAAAAGTAAAGCCTATTTGATACTCTCAGTAATGAGGTCGTGCCATTTAAGATCACTAGTGATTTATTTGCAATCTCAGCTTCAGAGTGGGTACCGTACCGTAGTTCAATTTTTAAGTTATTTTCCTTTTTTTATGGGTTACTGTATGGGTTGAAAATACTGTATGGGTTGAAAAAGTCGTAAGAAATTAGTTTATTAGTATAGAGTACTGCAAACCATAATAGTAGGTAACATTTGTAATTGAGGGCGTTTTATTTAACACGACAAAGCATGCAGACGATTAAAAATGTACAGTATCATAATATAGTAGTATATTTTAAATGTTGGCATGACATAATACACATTGACAGTTCTTTCTAACAGAGTTTTTTCTCGGGTTACTCGGATGTTATACTTAATTCTTTTTTTATATATTGTAATGCGCCGTGTTCTTTACGGTATATCTTTACATCGATTGTATTTTATTTTTCAACAAGCCATGCGGAGGATTCATGCAATATCTCTTAGTATTAAAGGGTAACACCACGGCTTTAAAATGTATATTGCTTATTATAAAATATAAACCTTTTAATCAACATTGGTAATAACTTTGCTTTATTTTAGACAGTACTCAGGCAAAAGCTAAGTAGCTTCTTTAAAAGACAATATTACAGTACGCGTGTGAAGTGAACTCATTCGCCTTAAAAATTCTAGTTTAAAAATATAATTAAACTCAACCTTTTAAATGGCTGATGATTAGAGATGTGCGCGCATGCAAATTAGCAATATAAATTAATATTTATTTAGGCTAAAGCTAACATTATGTTTCCTATTCGAGAAACGTTGTTGTTATGGGAACACACTTCTAAGTTGTTGGTGTAACTTCACACTAACGATATATTGAAACATTGTATTAATTAGTCTCCTTTACATGAACCTTTGTCATGTGCGACGATTTGAAATTCAGATAGTTTTAGTATTGATATTATGTTACTGAGGTGTAGTAGTATGCTACATGCAATGTGGATTGTTGAACATTTTAATTTATGATGATACAAAGTATATTATTATTGTAACCGAATTAGTCATGATATACGATGAATTTAAATCAGTTTTTGCATCATGTTATGAGGTACAGTAGTATTATATTATTATTGTAACCAAATTAAAATGTTTGTTGTTATAGAATAAAAATACTGGTACGTATTGGCCGACACTCCACACTAAACATAACTATGCATTTAATACTAAACATTGTATTACATTGGCAAGTCAGAATGTTATAATGTACTTGGTATCGAAACTATACTAAATGACCAAAAGGTGACATACATTTTTGTCAAATCATATCCTGTTTTGTATCGTTGGATAGATTTAAACTACGAAACAATAATATTGTTTGTACATTATACGTATGATGTAGTCATTATTTGTTTATCATTGAAAGTAATGGTAAATGTATAATTTGCATAGTGTCCCACATATTTTTAATTCGGTTCTAGTTCGCTATGTGTAAAAGTGAAGATCAAAATAATTAAAATGTTAGACTTAATCGTGATCGTTTACCTATAATCATGAATATTATCTCAATGTTAATATTTAAAGTAATCCTTTCTTTATTTTATGTCATTTGACGCAAGCCTAAATAATATGAAAGCAATCTTTAGATCTTGTAAAATCGAATGTGTTTTAAAGTATCTAATGATTCAAATTGAGATCTGCTTGAGACCTGCTCTGCTCGTTTGAGTTCAAACGTGTCCTTTTGTGCCATGTTTATACCCTTACCCTATATTGGTCGTGCCATTTAAGATCACTAGTGATTTATTTACAATCTTCAGATGAGTGGGTACCGTATTAATTTCATATTGTAGGTGATTTAACGTTATAAAATATCTTCATTGTTTTCAATTGTTTTCAATTGTTTTCACCTGCTTTGATAGAGACAATACTGTTAATAATTGTTTATTAGTAAACACATAGTGTACCCAAAACCAACCCAGTGTATTTGTGCACATAATAGTGTGTAACATTTGTAATTGAGATCGTTTTATTTGACACGACAAAGCATGTGAACTCCTGAAAACGTACAGAATCATAATAATGTAGTACATATTGTATTTTGACGTAATGATTGTTGTTGTTTTTTTAGACCACACTAAGTGGTTGGTGTAACTTCACAATAATGATATAATGAAACATCATAATGTTAGTCACCTTAATATGGTCATATGCCATATACGATGATTTAAAAATTCAGAGTTTTAATATTATAGTATTACAGTTGAACATTCGTGAGTGGTCACCTCCCGTAGTTTCAAAAGCCCGTTTGTTCTTCATCAAATTAGTGGACCTCCTGTAAGCAGCCATCTCATGTGTTTTTTTTCTCTTTTGTGAGGTTCACTCAACTTTACTTCATTTCAAAACATAAATAAACAATTTTATTATGTTTGTATATTATCTTTTTAAATATATACTATTTTCATTCATAGACATAAAGTTTCCTCTTACATCTAAAAAAAAAACTCTGCAAGTTATCATTTATACATTTACATTACATTTAAACTGAAAACAATATCAATGAATATGGAAAACCAAAAGCAACTCAATAACCGGTTGCTTGTAGAGTATATCATTTTCTATGCTTTTTTTTTTTACTCTTCTTTTTATTGTTTTCCCCTTTTTTTTATCTTTTTCTTTTTTATTTGCACTATTTACATTTTTGTACAAATTACTTTATTTACAGTAGGCTTAACCTTCAAAATAAAAATTAATAAAATACATTCATGGTATACTCTTGTGTAAGTATATTTTTAAACATTATCCATGAGTTTTTACAGACTGACTTATTTAATTCTGAAAATATTTTTATTTTGTATATAGAATATAGAGCAATTGAGTATAACTTATTTTTTATGTTGCATTCAGACCCAAACATAAGTTTTTCAAAAGAACAGTTACTATTATCTAACTTTTTAAATATCTCATTGATTTTTTTCCATAATAAGACATTGCTTTTACATTGGAAAAACATGTGCTTTTCATCCTCAGTTACATCACATAACTCACATTTGTTTGTGTTCTTGATATTCCATTTATATAATTGTACATTTGTTGGTAAAATTCTAAGAAGCAATTTGTAATTTAGTGGTGCATATTTTTTGTTTTTCTCATTTTTTACTTTTCTTGACCAAATATCAAACCAGTTTGTCCTTTAAATTTCAATCTCTTTTTCCCATTTGGGAATAGTAATAGGAGCAACAAACATACCTTCTATAAAACTTGAATATATCTGTTTTGTTTTCATCTGAAATATCTTATTTATTTTATAATCATCTGAATTTAATTTAACACTATCTCCATTATAATTTTTACGGAAAATTTGTTTACAACACATTAGATTGTTTGTATGGTAGATTACCTCCCTTAAGCGGCCACCCACAAAATTGGCTGCAGTCGCGTGCGCAAATTTTTCATATTTCTGTAAAGAACATTTCTGTGATTTTAGATGAGATGAGAAAACTACACAGATTTTGATTGACTGAAGAAATGATTTGCACATTAATGTAGAATACCTTTTGCACATTTAACGTCAAAACTGATCGTTTTTACATTTAACGGCGAGATGTTCGCACATTTGCGGGTAATGAATGTTTACAGATTTTCACATTTGAAGGTAAAATGTTTGCACAATTGTTGTTGTTTGCACATTTGAAGATAAAATGTTAGCACAAATGTGGTTGTTTGCACAAACGTGACTTTTTGCACATTTAACGGCTCCACACGGGCACTACACGAGAGAAGCCCTTGACCAATGTTAGGACCAATCAAGGTACTTTAAACAGTCATGGCTTATAGTCATCACTCAGATAAATGTAAGAATAAAATGACACTGCTGCCACTACAGACGTCGTATGCATAGTCTATTAAGACTGATGCAGGCCAAAACAATAATAAAAAATGCTGTATAAATTTAGTTACACAAATAAAAATATGAAATCATGAGGAGAAACACTCGGGAATTTACCCTCTTAGAATTATATGCATGGCTAATGCCTCTATGTTAATATTTGAAGTAATCATCGGCTATCGCAGACGCCTACATCGGATGTAGGTATAGGTGTTTACACATGTGTTGGAAAATCAATATTCCTTAATAGATCGTATAGATAGATCGTTGTTTCTTTGTTTTACTAAATAATGAAAATAAGGATTTAGTCGAGTCGTCTTTAGATTTGCAAGTAACAGAGCATTTATTGTGTCCGTTGTCAGATGGTTATTGGATCTGTGTTGTTGATTTCTCCTAATACTTATGTAATTAACCGCTTTAAGTCACCCTGCATAGTAGGTATTAACAATGTATTAGAACTCTAGGAACTGCCATTTTCCGATATCTACTTTCGACTCAATGTATTTCATTTTTTTTGTATGAATATGAACAGTTTGTCTTAAATGAAAGTTGAATTGAATTTGAATTGCTTGTTTATTGTATTAACAATTGTCTGTAATTTTAGTATTAATTTGTTTAACATTTTCTTATGAGGGTTAGTTTTACAGGAACAACTTGGTACTTTTTTGAAATTTGTTTTGGAAATTAGTGCAATTAAAGCGTAATTTTAATTAATTAATTAATTAATTTAAAATTTAAATTCAGCAATCGTCATATTCTATTTGGAATACTACGTCCTGTAAAATGACTAGAATTTACTCATGGTTGTATCATGGTGCCTTTCCACGTGTCATTTTATCGCATCCCATCCTATTACTATTGAAACCGAATTGAAACATTTTCAAAATGCTTTTTATGATGGTCACAAAATGCCAAGATACATTAAAGAAACGCTCATCGTTAGATCTATGTATAGTAAAGAGAAATATACAAACAATTATGTTGTTGTGATGTCGTGGGTGAGTGTCAGGTGAGGCGGAGTTCATTCGAGGGAGGCATTTGTTGGTAACATTTTATAAGAAAATAAATTCCCTTAGATATGAACAAGTACAATACCGTGTTTGATATTATCAAGAAGTGATAACAGTAAACAATTGAATGAAAATGCCTGGTAAACAAATAGATATAGCAGTAAATGAATTATTCAACAAGTATAAGTGTGTTTGTTTTATAATACAATATTGTGTGTATAAATTTACGTGGCGGGGTGTTTATTAGAGGGTGGAGGTTGGATATTCCAATGATGTTTTATTGGGGAGGAGGCGTTCATTCAAAACAAATGCGGTATGCCTAATTATTATAATCACTACATTATTTAGTTTAAAACCAAATAATGAAAATTATCAGTGGGCTGTTTCGGTATAAATAAAACGTTTGAAACGGCTGGCAACATGTGCCAAAGCAATGGCGATACAGTAGGCCTAGGCCTACATGTCATAGCCGGGAGTGGTATTGGGGTTAAGCTCCCTTTACCTAAAAAATGCTCCCATACGGTGTGCGTCTCAAATAGCCTCTGACAACTAAAAGACCAACTCCTGGCCTGCACGAATGGCTTAGTTCTTTCTTTAAGCCTGGCGAAACCTGCTTCCTACTGACAGGAGAAGGGACGAAGGCGAGCCACTGGCGCCTCAAAACCAGAAGCTTACTTGGACAGGTGGAGTTCATCAGCCGTGACAGGCAGTTCACCTAGGAGAAGGAAAACTCTGATTTTAAACCTCCGCTGCCTTGCGGCTATATCCATCCTGGAAAAGGCTTCAGGAGTAAACCTCAAGGACAAATCCGGAGTGAAGCCCCTAAGGCGGTTTGGAACATTGACTCAATCTCTTTCCGGCAGCTTCTGCAGCCAAACTGGTACCATACGTATTGCTCTGCTCTCCTATGGACTTTATCGGTAAAGGCCGAGAGGGGGATTCTGCTGACTGGGCATCGCAGGGTCCCCATATTTTTCTTCGCCCAGGCGTGCGCCATGGAGAGGTCACTTCAGTGCTGTTGTAAAAAACGGCTAAAATCAACACGGGAGACAGCAGTTTACGAGTGATAAGCCAAGACCAATTGGCGTAGGTCAAGGCGCTACGGGTTGTCTCCGACGGTGGGAGGGACCATCGCAGTCCCACTGGTCAGCTATCGCCCGCCTCAAGCCGAGCAGCCCTCGGCCAGTAAGATGCTGACCCGCCACAGTCTGCCTGCTTCAATGGGTGCTTGGAGCTTAGGATTCTTCCGACAAGCGGACTGTAACTACTGCACCAGGCAAAAGATTAAAGAAAAGACTAAAGAATACTACCTTGCGATTTGCAAGCTGGAATGTCAGGACCATGTGTCCTGGCTTTTCAAACGACCCACGAACGACCAATGACTTAAGAAAGACAGCTATCATCAACCGTGAGCTCAAGAGGCTCAACATCGATATCGCTGCATTACAGGAGACAAGACTTCCCTCGGATGGCAGTATAAGAGAAAGGGACTACACGTTCTTTTGGCAGGGGTTGGAACCTGACCAACCACGACTCCATGGAGTGGGGTTTGCTGTTAGAAACTCTCTTGTAGCATCAGTCGAACCACCATCCAAGGGCACCGCCCGAATCCTCTCACTCCGCCTATCAACATCTTCGGGCACAGTAAACATCTTGAGCATCTATGCACCAACTCTTTGCTCAACACCCGAGTCTAAAGATGAGTTTTATGAAGAGCTGGACTCTGCCATCAGAGGAATCACAGACACAGAACATCTGTATTTGCTTGGCGACTTCAACGCCCGTGTAGGATCTGACCATTATTCCTGGCCCAGGAGCATTGGACATTTTGGTGTAGGAAGACTAAATGAGAATGGCCAGAGGCTTCTGGAGCTCTGCAGTTATCATGACCTCTGCATTACCAACACATTCTTCTCCACCAAGCCTCAGCACAAAGTGTCCTGGCGACATCCAAGATCTCACCACTGGCATCAACTAGATCTCGTCATCACTCGAAGATCTTACTTAAATTACGTAAACATCACTTGCAGTTACCATAGTGCATACTGCGATACTGATCACTCTATGGTGCGCACACAGTGTGTCTCAAACCAAAGCAAATTCATCGCTTCAGGCACATAGGATGCCCACGCATCAACACAGCTAAGACCAATCTGCCAGACCTGTGCGCTCGTTTTGCCCAAACCATCGATAAAATGCTGAAAGACTGTCCAAAAGCCAACTCTGAAATGAGATGGGCTCATATTCGTGATGCCATCTATACCTCTGCCAAAGACATCTTCGGCGTGAAAAAGAGGAAAACCCCTGATTGGTTTGAATCAGGAATTTCTGCGATGGAGCCAGCTTTAGAGGCAAAGCGTGCAGCGCTAATTGACTACAAAAGAGACCCTTCAGAAAGAACACTAGAGGCTCTTCGTAAAGCTAGAAATAACTCTCAAAAAATAGCTCGACAGTGTGCCAACCAATACTGGTTGAACCTCTGTCAAGATATTCAACTTTCTGCTGATCATGGCAACACTGGCGCCATGTACGCTGGTATAAAAAAGGCCTTTGGACCTAGTGCAACAAAGATCGCACCATTAAAGACCGCCTCTGGTACCATCATAACTGATCGTGGAAAGCAGATGGAGAGATGGGTAGATCATTACCAACAACTCTACTGGAGAGAAAACATTGTCACTGACTCAGCCATTGAGTGCATAGATTCTCTCCCCATAATGGAAGAGCTCGACAATCCACCTACACTGGCGGAACTAAGCAAGGCCATTGATATCTTGGCTTGTGGTAAAGCCCCAGGAAAGGACGGTATCCCACCAGAGGTCCTCAAGGCTGGTAAACGCTCCACATTATTACTACAAAACCTACACGAGCTTCTGCTACAATGCTGGGAAGAAGGCTCAGTACCCCAGGATATGCGTGACGCAAACATCGTTACACTGTATAAGAACAAAGACGATCGCAGCGACTGCAACAACTATCGTGGAATATCCCTTCTTAGCATAGTGGGTAAAGTCTTCGCACGTGTTGTACTAACTAGATTACAATCACTTGCAGAACGTGTCTATCCTGAAGCCCAGTGTGGCTTCAGAGCTGGAAGATCAACCATCGACATGATATTCTCAGTGAGACAACTGCAAGAAAAATGCCGTGAGCAGAGGCAGCCCCTGTACATTGCCTTCATAGATCTAACGAAAGCCTTCGACCTTGTCAGTAGGAAAGGTCTCTTCTCCCTACTACAAAGGATCGGATGTCCTCCAAAGCTTCTGGGGATAATCACCTCCTTTCACAAAGACATGCACAGCGTTGTGCAGTATGATGGCTCATCTTCAGATCCTTTTCCCATCAAGAGTGGAGTAAAGCAGGGGTGCGTTCTCGCGCCTACACTCTTCGGCATATTCTTTTCCCTGTTACTATCATATGCCTTTCGTCAGTCAAATGAAGGAGTCTACCTACATACTCGAAGTGACGGAAATCTCTTCAACCTTGCCCGCCTTCGCGCAAAGACCAAGGTGCGACGTCTACTTATTAGAGAGTTGCTCTTCGCTGATGACGCTGCCATCACAGCCCACAGTGTAGAAGCACTCCAGCGCCTCATTGACTGCTTCTCACATGCATGCGAGGAGTTTGGCCTTACCATCAGCCTTAAGAAAACGAACGTTCTAAGTCAAGACGCAGCCAATGCTCCTCCTAAGATCAAAATCGGCGATTATACTCTTGAGGTGGTGGAAAAGTTCATTTACCTTGGTTCCACTGTTTCCAGTAACCTCTCATTTGACGCCGAACTCAACATCAGGATTGGAAAAGCGACATCAGCCATGGCTCGCCTAACAGATAAGGTTTGGAAAAACCGCATGCTGACTATAAACACCAAGATGAAGATCTACCAGGCTTGTGTCCTAAGCACCTTATTGTACAGCAGTGAATCATGGTCTCTTTACACCCGCCAAGAGCGCAGATTGAGTTCATTTCATCTGCGCTGCCTGAGAAGGATACTCGGCATCAAATGGCAGGATCATGTCTCAAATAAAACCGTTCTAACTCGGGCAAGTTTGCCCAGCATGTACTCACTACTTACCCAGAGACGCCTTCGATGGCTGGGCCATGGAAGGCGCATGGATGACGGAAGAATACCAAAGGACTTACTCTATGGTGAGCTTGTCACTGGAACTAGACCTAAAGGAAGGCCCATGTTACGCTTTAAAGACGTATGCGAGCGTGATCTTAAGTCGGGCAACACAAACGTCACAAACTGGGAGGCTGTTGCCTCCGATCGCAGTATGTGGAGATCCACTATCAAGATGTGTGTCCAAACAAGCGAGAGTAGACGCGACAAGAAACGGACGCTACTCAAGAAACGTAGAAAGGAGAGAGCATCCTCTGCTCCAACCGATCAGGAGCCAACGTACATCTGCCCAAAATGTGACAAATCATGCCGCTCAAAAATTGGCCTTTTTAGTCACAGCAGGCGCTGTGACCCTGCACCGAATGACGGATAGAGGGCGCATACCTATTGTCTCTCGAGACAAACGGCTGCCAATTCAGGCCTACATGCAGAGTACCAGAAGGTACCAGTTCCAGAAACGAATGAAATGACTTCCAATGGGTTTTTGGTGGAATTTGACAATTTCTTTTTTCATTTTATAAGAGAAAACCTTATTTTTGACGAAAGAGATTAACTTTATTAAAACTACAAAATAACCTATTTAAAGTCTCATTTAATTAATCTTCATTTTTCATGTTTTTGGAGGACATAGGCCTACATCTTTAATATTAAGCATTTATTCGATTTTCTTATTACTTAATTAACCGCTTTACGTCATACTGCATAGTAGGTATTAACTGTCCTTTTTAAATATACATTTTCGACTTACATAGTGCAATGTACTTCATTTCTTGTGTTGTGTTAGGTAGCTAGAATTAAGGATAGTTTGTCTTGACTGAAAGTTTAATATATTTTGAATTGTATGTTTATCGTAGTAACATTTTTCTGTAATTGTAGTATTGATTTATTAAATTAATTCGCATCTCTAACTTTGATTCAGAAATTGGCACAAAACTATGATGTGATCTCGTTCCAGCAATAGTTTTAGACAAAGCGTATCTTGTATCCAAGTCATACTTTTCTTTATTTAATTGAATTTGTTCATCTGTTACAAAGAAAAACTTTATTCCTTGAATATGGTCGCAAACCCATCTGTACATATCATCAGCTTTTAATATTTGGTTGGTCTCTGTCGCTTGCAAGCTTGCTCTTGCTACCAAACGCTTCGTGGTACCACCTATACCATCACAAGGGCTCTTCCCATGGCTTGTGGCAAAGAAATGCCATTCTGCATGCAAACCATGATCTTTTTTATGGAAACAAATATTTGTCCAATTTTTATAGTTCTTGTATTGGCTGGCTGCCCCATCGCTAAAATATACAATTTTCTTTATATGAGGCAAGACATCTTTTAAATGTGAAAGTAAAGTGGTAATGAAAGCATGTACAGTTGATGTTTCATGCTTCAATGAATCCGAGATGACGCAAGTACTCAGGGATTTTAATTCATCATTTTCTTTGTAATAGATTACAAATGGATGGAGGGTTGCTTGACTATTGTCCCAGTAAAACCCTTGTATGGCATCCTGAATTAAAAAACTATAATTTTCTGCAAAGTCTAACAAAGCAATGGCAGTGTCATCAGAAAGATCCTCCTTCAGTTTCCGAAGATAAGCAGATTGTGATTTTGTGATGTAATGATGTTGCCGAAGTCGGTCAAATGCATCAGCTACCTGCTCTATAAATTCAGGTAGTGGAAGTTGGAGCGTAGCAATAGTTGTTCTATCTGTATTTATCCATTGCTTAAATGTTATCGTTTCTTCGAAATCAATTTCATTTTCAGTAAATGTATTTGACAAATCCTCAACAAGAGCAGACTTTCCTGGACATTTTTCACACACTAGCATCATGCAATCTCTGTTGTCAACACTGCATACGATTTTTGACAGGAGATCTTGGTACTCTAATCGACCAGGAATTGCTGATACTAAAAGTTTCACATTTTGATGAATTTGGCACACACATACAGAGTGCATACCTCTGCTATTTACCGATACACACCATTTTGGACGAAGGTCACAAAATTTTGAGAATCCAATTTTGTCATCTGGGTTTTTTATCTTATATAATTTATACAGTTCTTTTAAATTGATAAGAATCAAGCGTTTTTGCTTTTGCACTTTTACATAATTGATTCTAACAGAAACAAATTCTTTTTGTCCTGGGCACATCCTTGAATACTCATCCGACTCATAAAACTCAACCACTCGCTGAACAACTTGTGGAGAAAGGACCTTTCCTTTTTTGGGTGCAGGTACCGCTAAGATCCCATTGGTCTTTTTTAGTTCCCTGGCGGTTCTAACTATGTAGTGAGACACTTGAAATTCCTGAACAGTCTTCTTGATGCTCCAACTTGGAGGAGCAAGAGTAAGTAGTATGATTTTTTCTTTTGTTGTTGTTGCTTTTGAACACTTCTCTTTTAGTAGGCCCACTAGTGTGTCCAAATCTTTGCATTTCTTACATGGCTTATCTTGATCAGATGAACTTAATTCTTCCTGAGGAATGTTAAGAACCTTGGAAACTTTAGCTTTGGATGCAGATTGAATATCACGCATCTTCCTTTTTCCATAGTCAACCTTCCCCTTTTCCCTAACACGCTTGAATGGTGAGCATCCAAGAGATGATACGCTAACATTGAGCAAGTCATGCTCATTGTCTGTGTCTACAAAGCTGTCGTCAGTTGTTGAATCTTCCTTACATTCTGATATCTTGATATTTCTGCATGTTGGGCATAGCTTCTGCCCAGGCTTCACATTAAGCAATTTTGCATCATTTTCTTCGATAACTCGTAGAGACTCTAATATAAAAATGAGATTGAAAATTAGACTATTATTGTTAAACTATATTATGATAAAGTTTTAAGTCCTTTAAAAGCAGTGGTATATAATTTTAAAATACTGTACCAAAACTCAAACATTAAAAAAATCAATAATAGAAATACTTACTTGTAATAGCTTTCTTGTGCCTTTTGAAAGGATCGCAGCATTGTCTTTGTAGACGTTCATAATATGATATGTACTTCTTCTCATGATGATTACATATTGTGTTATCATCCGCAAATTCTACAGCAGTTCTCCACTCTAACAGCACCTTCTTCTCCTTTGACAAATCAGTAGCATTTATCAGAGCATGAGAACCTCTAAATATTGTATTCAAATGGCAGTCTTCATTTAAAGCTAAACCAATGCTACATGGATTTAAATTCTCACCAGTGTTGGATTCCATTATTGTACCACAATTAAAAAATTACTCTGTTCTGTTGTAGATGGTTGTACTTTGTAGTGTGCAATTAAGAATACTGTGATAATGTACATTCCTCTTACTCTAAGATTATCAAATTACTTAATCTCCATGGAAGGTCATGATAATATGTAGATGAGCTGATGAATTTATTACCCTGATAAGGAAGGTACAGTAATTTATGATGGAGATATATAGAATACCTTAAATACCTTTTCTCCACCCAAAGCCACAAAGGGGATGGAGTGTTCTCCGGGTCACACCACACCCATGTATGTGATTTGTGAATCATGTGGCTAAATACCATACTTTCAAAAAGCTGCCACACCATGAAGAAGATGAGACACCAAAACAGAATTTAGTCCAGAAGTACATTAGACTTGCATTACCAGATGGTGTAAGTTTCATGTCGGTGGGTATATGTTGCCAAGGTCAAAGGTCACTCCGAAAATCTTAGTTTTTTGCCTATTTTCTGTCTGTAACCAACTTTGGAGCTATGTCAAACATAAATTAAAAGGGTAAATTGTCTATCCTTGCTGTAAGATAACCACATGTGGCTCTACAATACATATGTGCAATATAAAGCTTTTCTGATTGTTCTTACTTACCATTAAGGGGGTCTAAAAATGAAAATTTATTTGACCGGTACAATAAATTGGGGTTTTCCATAACATATAAATAAAAAAGTGTATAAGATACAGTTATTTTGAGGCCAGATTTGCATTATATGGTGGGAATTGACCCTAGATACCAATTTTCAGCTTTGTATCTTGATTTTAAAGTGTTATAAATCACATTACAAAACGCAAAATATTCAATTACTCAAATTATGTGAATTCTGACGATCATAGTACCCCGTCTTCAATAGGCTATATTTTCAAAACGACTTTGATTTAAGTGCTAAAACTTTGAATGTGTTCATTATATATATTGAGGTACCTTTAAAAAAAATTTCAGCCAAATCCATGACGTGACCCGTACCAATTTTTAGAAAATTTGATGATTTGACATGGAATGACCCAATAGAGTTACTGTATATTATATGTTTCATACAAAGGGACACCACCAGACAAGTAAATCCTATCCCTAGCAAGTAACTTTGATTCAGATGTTGGTCCTTGCAACTTTTATACAGCCTAGATATCCACACGTGAACCGCACTGAAAATGAGTTCGTGAATTAGACGTTTTACTGTAATATTAAATATGTTTGTTACTAAAACAAGTTTGATCAAATAAATTCTACAATATTAGGGCCTAATAAATCATATTTTTCCTCAGAAATAAGGGGAATGGCGCTTCTGCACACGTGCCTGTTTGTGAGTGAGAATCAATAATACACTATGATTAATTTTGAGAGGTTCAGGGAAGTTACCATTTACATACTAACAACTTGCGTAGGATTAGTGAGATAAGATTGGAACCAATCTCAGTACAAATCCTTTTTTTGTAAAACAATTGCCTTTTTTAAACATCTATAAGAATTATGGTTGATTGAGCTTATTGAAAACCGGATTGGTAAGTATGAATAATTTTATTTTTGGAAAGATACATTTCAACATTTCCTCATTTATGATGATAATTAGTGAACAAGGTAAATAAGCCTATGCGTTTTTTTTAAGTATCTTGGCGGATGTTCGTAAAACACACATTAAAACGTGAGGCAACTTTTAAGACAGAATATTGTTCTGTTGATAACTATTTTATTATTTGTTTTATAATTATTCTTGTGTCCGAGATGTTTGAGGGGTTTTCATAATTATTAGGTTTGTCTTAATTTCCATCAATCTTATAAAGAAAGTAATTATATTTAGCTATTTTGATCAGCCTAAATCAGGCAAACTAGGATTTGTATATCTTTCTTAAAATTGAAAATAAACTCTTTTATTATCATCCCAATTCAGAGAAAAATTAACAGTGCAAAATCACATTCTTCCACCTTTGTCGAGAAAAGTCGACACGCATACATACTTTTATATACAGATATTTCGATACCTTCAAAGCCTCTAACGATTTGAAAGACTATGAGGTCAAGGGGTAAATTTGCTTGTAACATATGGAAACCACGCGATTTTTAGCTGTTTGGAAATATGTAATATTTTAATTTGTTGTAATTACGATTTGGTAGTAAGTACATATAACCCGTTAATTGATGCTCGAAGAATGTTCACTTTAATGATGATATATTTAATTTAAGAATTTATCACATGATATTAACATGTTATTACTAGTGACATTAGACAAATCGATATTATAAGTGTTTCAGAAAAGTTATTTATATTGTACTTTATTTGTTTATTATTTTTACGCAGTTGTGTTCATTTTTATGAATAAGCAATTCAATGTTATTTTTCTAGTGCAATAAATGGTCACTAAGGCTAATATTAATAACCCTAGCTTCTTTTACATTATTTTGTACATTAGTAACAATATCAAAGCAAAGCATGAGCTCTTTTCTTTCTATTAATATCAATAATAACTTGCTAAACACATTTCTTATATTTTTATTATACTCCCGCAGCGATAATAATAAGTAACAAAAAAGAAATTATATCCATGTCAGCATTTATGTGGTTGGGTAGTAGCACAGCTATCATTTTTATTCTGATGTTTAACGTTGGGAAACATGTAGTGTTAATTCTCACAAGAAGGCATAATAACATAAGACAATTTGGTATAATCATTGCCATTATAAATAAACAATATGGTAGTTTACCTCCTAATCAATGATTGTTTTTCATCATGTGCGTCGCGTATTTGTCAGCCGATTGCAAATTCTCGCCAAAACGCAACGAACAAAATCAAATGAAAACGGGATAAAAACTGGATAAAAATATACCAAAACACACTGTACATATCCATTTAAAAAGTACTCATGAAGTCGTTTGGTGATCAATATTGCACATTTAAACATCCGTCAATTGAGTAATGATGCCTCACACAGTACCGTTTTACGGTCTCCGGAAAATCAAAGAATTTTCGATTCTACACTTTTTGTTATACTGCACATTTTAAATGTATAGTAACCAATACGTTCAATGGAGTCAACTAACTGTAAACATCAACAACGGTGTGTTTCTCACAACAAAACCTACGTTTTGCATGGGATTGACAACGACGTTTTTTTAAGAGTGCTATTTTTATGCATATTTTAGGTATGTTATTACCGTCGGTTCGCCCTTTCAACTGAAAATTCATTTTTTTAAATCACACTGAATTATATAGCACCCCTTATTAATAATGTTTGTAACACTTACATTTACCTGAAGATCCAATTTAGAACCTGCCTTGAGCAAAATACTGCAAACATCTGTGTGGCCATTACATGCAGCAAAATGCAAAGGTGTCCAACCATCCTGAAATATTACAAATAATATTATTATGTTATAGTATTTTTCACTTTACAACAAACTATTTAATATTGTACTAAAATAAATTAGATGGGATCATGTATAATACTACTTCAATTAAATAATTAAATTTATATATTTAAAGTATGATAAATTGTAAAACAATTGCTAACTATAGTTTATTAATATTTGATATTTTCGTAGTAAAGTGCATTACAAACGCATTTGCTTGCATGGTATTCTTGTGGATGGTACAGTACGTTTTAAACACTTAATTACGAGATTAACACGGAAACGCTTTTATATCCGATAAGACGTATTTTATATACAATCTTCCATTTTAAGATTGTATTGACTTCTGCATTACAAGGTAGTTATTTTATTGTAAGATAGTAAAACGTTAAACGTTGTATAAAGTACATATTTTGTTTCATTACTACAATACTTATCAATATAAGTATATGCGAGTTACTTTTTGGTAACTTAAAACCAATTGCCATAAACAGGTTGTTAAATGATACTGGTATGTACTTCTAATTTATAAAAAAAAAATATTTTAGTTATAAACTGTTAATATTAACTGCCATCTTATTCTTAAATAAACGTTTAATAAGTTTATCCAGTAAGTTAAGATTTGCTGTCATCTTACTTATATCACTATGAACACACTTATTAAGAAACCAGCAGCATTTCATCACATATGATTGATAATTGGATTGGTCTTTCTTAATGTTTTCCTTTCTTAATCAGGTGTAATCCCTATTGCAGCACAAGCGAATCCACATCGAAATTCGATGCAGTATAATCTGTATAATCCATGCTGTAACATCCATATTTCAACCAGAACACTGGGATTACCACATATTAATCATTAAAGATGCCCTGGTATCGTTTAAATCAGATGCAATTGGAATTCCACGGACCTCAACAGCATCCTTGTATTCCACCCTACCACTGGATCGGTCACTTAGAATTATGCACCTCAACAGCATCCTTGCTCGATCGGTGCTATTAATACTTATTGGGGTATAGGCTGGTTTATTTTTTGCAGCAACCAGATATCCTCTAATTTGCATAAGTTTAAAATTTTTATCGTTTGACCAAAATCACAAAGTCATCAATATCATCTTGGAATTGACTAATATCAGCATTAACCTTTAGTACTTCACCTGAAGTAATCAACATAAAACATAGCGTGACGCACTTTTCAAATCGTGTTCCCAGGTTTCTGCACCGCGTTAAAATCGCCTAATCGACCAAATATATTGGGATATGCATACAGATATAGTTATGTCAGGAATAGACAATGTAAGTCGCTTATTACGAAGATGCACCTATTTCACCATGTACAGAACCAACACCTTCCACGCGAATCATTAAAAAAATATTACCAAACTGACAAGCACTCCCTTATTTTTTGTTTTCTGTTGGGTGTTGGGTGTTGTTGTACAGCAAAGGAAAGTAGTAATATTTAATAATTTAATTGTTTTTAATCTTTCGAGGAAAAAATTCAGTGCACTCATAATTTTTCTCGCGTGTAGGCCTACACCACGTAAAGTCACGTTATAGAGTATTTATTAACATTCTTCGATTGAGGTTAAATAAATATTATTTTTTATTTACTAATCTTTTAATATGATATTTTATTGAATTTTACAATGTTCATACACAAAATATTTTACTAAAAAACGTGATTTTATGTAATTATTTTACCGAAAAATTGAGTAGGCCTAGTTCATACAACTGCCGACTGTGTGAGGGGCAACATGTTTACGTCATTTCTGGCTAAAAACGATCACTTTCGGTGATGTTTTATATTTTGGAATAATAGAATATTTATATAATAATACAAGCAAGATTTTCATAATTATTTCTTTAATTATAATATTTAATAATATATATATACTAAAAACCATGATATATAAACTTTTGAATGTACATCGTTATCACTAATATAAATAGAACGAGCACCGGCGAAAGTTAGCATTTGGCGTTCGATAAAAAATAATGTTTTTCTGGTGGCGGCTCAACTTGTCGGCGGCTCAACTTGGCCTAATCCCCTAGGGCCTAGGCTAGGCCTTGGCCTATCCGGGCCTAGGCATATCTAATCGAGTATGAGATAGTACTACTGCAGTACCATTTATTACAGGCCTATAATAAGAATACATTTAAAAAAACAATATAAATTATACAAAATCAAGCAAACATTTTTTTATAAAAGTTACATAATAATATTAATTGCTTATGGGCTTTATATATCTTATCTTGTTGCAAATGTTCATTTTCGCGACGTTTCTACCGACAAATAGAACAGAAGAATGTCGGTTTCTTTGAAATGCTGATTGTTTATTGCACGTCCATAAATCAAAGTATTATATTTTGATATGAGTTGTAAACTCCCTGATTAGAACATTATGATATTGAAACTACTGTGCATTTGTAAAGTATGTACAACATCGTATTCGTAAAGTGGGCTAAAACACAGTAGTAAATACATACAAATGTTATTGTCCGGCTTTATTTCACTATACGGTTATACACATTATGTCATAACTCTTGTCGCTCATTGGTTGCTTGCGGATAAAAACGTCGTAACGCAACAATTGTTAGGTCATCGGTTTCATTAAAATCAGCCTTTCTTACGACAAATCGACGTAGTCGCAACAAAAGTGATGTTCTTACGTCGAAAGGAAACCAGGCTTAACATAAAAAAAAACTTTATTAACCACTAACGTAACCAAATTTAACCACTAGCGTAACAACAGTAGAAATGTTAAGACATTTTTGACAATTTTTGTTTGAAAGTTAGAAATCTAGGACTCACATCCAGTAAAATTTGTCTGTACCTCAACTATCAATTGTTGGTTAAACAATGGTGTTAAATTTAATTAGCTTAAAACATTTGTTTTCTGTCCTTCAAAATTTTATACTTGAAATGTAAATTCCAATCTTACAAATTCAGCCTATTTTTACTATTTTGAATCGTATGTTTGTCTGTGTGAGTGCACTTTCGGCTATCAATACTGTAACCGTAAGACACACTAATTTCCGTATGAAAAAGCCGTGGCATTTCCATACTTGTCTGTCTGTTTTTCTAACAATACTCTTACTTTCAATGACGTAGGTAGACAAGTGTATGCTTTGATTATGCTTTTCTGTCAATTTATTTATATTCAACAATACATTTTATATTAAATTACTAGTCTAAAGGCTAAAAATGAGAAAATAACAAAAGGACAGATAATCATAGACACGAAAGAGGTTCAATATCAATAAATTTGAGGAAATAAATCATGTTGAAAGAAAAAATGAGAATTTACTGATTGACGGACACTAAGACAATTTTTATAGGAAAATCAGGCTAAACTGTTTTATATATGTCAAAATATTGCTACTACTTATTGCGTTTGAGGTTAATGTTACATTAGTTGTTGATGTTTGTTACGTTAGTGGTTAATGTTACATTAGTGATTGATTGTTACGTTAGTGGGTGATGCAATACCAAGATGGTTAAAGTTTGCACAACACACAACCACACAGTTTTATTTGTCTTTAGTGTATATATGAATTTGTGTGCAAACAGTAAAATAGAATAATGTCTAATGGAGTCCATCACAAAATAACAAGTTAATACAGATGATAACGAATGATTACGAACACAGAAACCTCAAAAACAGCGACGACGAGAGACCCGAAGCACAGGGTCTCTGTTTTCGAGATCTGTTTAAAACAGAGACCTCAACACAATCTTCTCAATATTAGGCTATAATAGTAGGCCTGTTAAGTGACCCAATCCTTCAAATTGTGATAACATTCTGAAACTTTGCACAGTTATCCATTAGGGTGTCAAAAATATGGAATGGAAGGGTTGCACAAAATTTGGTCAGGGGAAAGCCGCCATTTTGGATTTCAAAATGGCGGACCCAAATTGTTCACTTTTCAGGTATATCTCTGCTAAATAGGCACCTAGAGTTCTGAATTTAGGTGCAAATTATATGGTAATGGGGTCACCCAACATATTGGTATAACTAACATTTTAATTGCATGGCGGCCATTTTAGATTTCAAAATGGCGGACTTCAAATTTTCACTTTTTAGGTATATCTCTGCTAAAGAGGCACCTAGAGTTCTGATTTTAGGTGCAAATTATATGGTAGTGGGGTCACCAAACATACTGGTATAACTAACATTTTGATTCCATGGCGGCCATGTTGGATTTCAAAATGGCGGATTTCAAATTTCCATTTTTCAGGTATATCTCTGCGAAAAAGGCACCTAGAGTTCTGATTTTAGGTGCAAATTATATGTTAATGGGGTCACCAAACATATTGGTATAACTAACATTTTGATTGCACGGCGGCAATTTTGGATTTCAAAATGGCGGACTTCAAATTTTCACTTTTCAGGTATCTCTGCTAAAAAGGTACAGAGTTCTGATTTTAGGTGCCAATTATATGGTAATGCGTAACCAAACATATTGGTATTTAACTGACATTTTTATTGCATGGCGGTCATTTTGAATTTCAAAATGGCGAACTCAAAATGTTTCAGTACGGTACCTACAGTTATAATTTTAGGTAAAAAGTATAATATAGTATTGAGGTCAACAAACATATTAGTATAACGTCATTGATTGCATGGCGGCCATTTTGAATGTAGCTCAACCCGTACTGGCTTTACAATATGTGTTTATGTTCATAATTACATGCATTTAACACGGACACTTATTGTAGGTCACATTTTCCCTGGCAACCACACAGCTCTGTACATCGTAAATCACTCTTTCTGCATTTACAGCATCCAAGATCACAGTCGGTGTGTCCAAAGCGAATTAAAACATTTGTGACATCTGAAAGTTCTCCAAGCAATGAACTCCAAGCTGGACTAAATTTGTTGCCGTCCTTCCTCTATCCCCAGTTCGCTGGGTCCTGTTCAACCCTGAATGCATCTAGACAGTCGTACCACTTCCTGGCTTCCGCTTCACATGTTCTCTTAATGCCGCAGATGTTGGGGGATATTTTCAATAGTCTTTCTCTTGTAAAAAGATATCGTCTTGCATCATTAAATGTTCTGCAGTAGACATAGTTACAACAAACTGTTCTAGATAATCTGTGTCTGTTTCAATAACATGCCCTACAGACAATGACATCCTCTCAAAAACTGGAGTCATACATGGCATCTTTTTCAAAGTCTCGTTAAATGTAGCTTTACCTTTTCCTTAAACAGATGAAGTTCTATCACAACCGCTAATGGTATGAAAGAACAAGTAAGCGGCTGATGCTTGTGATCCAAGAGAAGAAGCAATCTCGTGTATTGGGATGTACTTCAAGTACTTCCCCACTCCAAACTCGATCAGAAGCTCGTGGATGCCAGGTATTCTGTGGAAAGCTGACAACAACATCACTGTGTACAGTCTTGACAATGCGTCGAAAATTTCAGCGGCAAGTTTAACGTGAACAAACATACGTTCATCTGCCTCTTCTATGTTACATGGCATCAGCGATTGTATATTTACTGGTTTGTTACAGCTCTGTCTCCCAAAGACCCTACAAACATTCCGTGATTTGTGCCAATGTTATCTACTACTTCAGTTACAATAAATGAAAACAACTCTGATTTGTTGTCATCAAATCTAAAAAATGTGGTCCAATTGTTGGGCATGCTCCCGCTGGCTTTAAAGACCCTCCTTACACCAGAAACGCGGTTTGAACGCGTACCAGACTTTAAACTGTCATTAAAGTATCTATCGAAAAACAAATCTAGTCGTGTCACTGATCGAAGTTGACACAAATCACGGAATGTTTGTAGGGTCTCTAGGAGACAGAGCAGCAACAAACCAGTCTGTAAATATACAACTGCTGATGCCATGTAACATAGAGGCAGATGAATGTATGTTTGTTCATGTTAAACATGCCGCTGAAATTTTTCCGCGCATTCTTGTCAAGACTGTAGACAGTGATGTTATTGTTATTGCATTGTCAGCTTTCCACAGAATACCTAGGATCCGCAAGCTTTGAATCGAGTTTGGAGTGGGGAAGCACATCCCAATACACGAGATTGTTTTTCTCTTGGACCACAAGCATCAGCCGCTTACTTGTTCTTTCATTTCTTTAGCAGTTGTGATACAACTTCATCTGTTTAAGGAAAAGATAAAGCTACATTTAACCCGACTTGGAAAAAGATGCCATTAATGACTTCAGTTTTCGATAGGATGTCATTGTCTGTAAGGTAAAGTGTCGAGACCTAAGCTAATGATAATGGCCGTGGTGCCCATCTCCATTTCTTTAGCGTTTGAGCCAGACTCCACTAAGTGTGTATGTTTGTGGAGGTACGCCACTCCTCCCGCACAAACGAGTCTGATTTACCTTCCCAGTACTTTTTACATACCGGTACCAATTTCTATCATCTGGGTGGGGAGGAACAATGTGGATAAAGAATCTTGATTAAGGACTCAACACTGCAGTGACCGACCGGGCTTGAACCAGCAACCTCTTGATTGCAAGTCCAATGCTCTAACCACTGCGCCACAGTGCTCCACACTCTCAGATGTCAAAAAGGTTTTAATTCGCTGTGGACACACCGAATGTGATCTTGGACGCTGTAAATGCAGAAAGAGTGATTTACGATATACAGAGCTGTGTGGTTGCCAGGGAAAAGGTGACATACAATAAGTGTCCATGTTAAATGCATGTAACTATAAACATAAACAAATAGTGTAAAGCCAGTACAGTTGAGCTACGTTCAAAATGGCCGCCGGCGGCAATGCAATCAAAGACGTTATACCAATATGTTTGGTGACCCATTACCATATAATTTGCACCTAAAATCAGAACTCTGTGTACCCTTTTAGCAGAGATATACCTGAAAAGTGAAAATTTGGGGTCCGCCATTTTGAAATCCAAAATGGCCACCATGCAATCAAAATGTTAGTTATACTAATATGTTTGGTGACCCCATTACCATATAATTTGCACCTAAAATCAGAACTCTAGGTGCCTTTTTAGCAGAGATATACCTGAAAAGTGAAAATTTGGGGTCCGCCATTTTGAAATCCAACATGGCCGCCATGCAATCAAAATGTTAGTTATACCAATATGTTTGGTGACCCCACTACCATATAATTTGCACCTAAAATCAGAACTCTAGGTGCCTTTTTAGCAGAGATATACCTGAAAAGTGAAAATTTGGGGTCCGCCATTTTGAAATCCAAAATGGCGGCTTTCCCCTGACCAAATTTAGTGCAACCCTTCCATTTCATGTTTTTGACACCCTAATGAATAACTGTGCAAAGTTTCAAAATATTATCACAATTTGAAGGATTTGCCTAAAATATGCACCTTAACATGCCTAAAGGTTTTCGAAATTAAACTCACAATGCAATACATACATTAATTTTTATATTCAACCTAATGATTTTTTCGTAAACAGTGCCGATAATAGAACTTTTTACCCATGACTTCATTGTTATTTGGTTCATACCTTTACCTTTTTAAAGGGTGGTAGTACTGTACTAGATCTTCTAGATCTAGAAAACTATAAAGAAAGTATATATATACTCAATACGTAGAATTAGCGTTGAAAAATGCGGGAAGAAACACTTAATTCATTAACATCAAGGTGTTTGTTAGAAACGTAAAGAGGCAGACATAGTTAAATGAAAGAGAATCAATGAAATGCGCGTTGGTTTCTTTTAACGCGAATTCAAATTGCTATTTTCAACTTACTATTTATTTGATTTTACAACGATTAAAAACATAGTCCAACATCGTTACAGGCGTTCTTGCGGTAAAGGTTCCTTAGAAATAATATTGCATTATAATCGATGTCTTCAGCCGTTTTATATACAGTACGATGAAGTTTGCTGTTAGAAAAGTTTTTTTTACAACTTATTTTCGTCTTAACCTTAATGAAACATCTTTTCAAGCTTCTGTTGCATTCGTTGCAATAAACCTCAATAATAATTATGCATTCTCACTTCGTACATGCAATATTTAGAATTTATAGTTTATTAGACCGGCTTTAGATTGAGCTAGGTGCCACCCGGAAAGGACACTAATGATACAATGTTTTCTTAGGTCCTTTCATGACTGTGTATGAACAGAAAGGTTACAGGTAAACGCACATTTCGGGGTGGGTTGGGGCGATTATCCAAAATGACGGGCAAAATGGTAAAAAAAAATACATTGTTGTCAGTAAGTATTGCCTTGAAACAGTAATGAGACCATTAATATGATCACATACCCTCTATGGACTACCATCACGCATATTTGCATAATGATACCATGTTTAAATTTAGTATAGTGACCACCATGGAAGCAACATTAAACGAAGTGGTTTGTAATAACACATATGACACTAAGTATTACCGTATTATGTAAATGACTTACGTGGTTTAAATGATTTACGTCTGCTCCAACTTTGATGAGATACGTACATGTACGCACAAAGAAACGTAACAAACTAATTTTCAACACATTGAAGCCTTGTGGCATGAATATCAGAAATTGAATTAAAAATAACAGAGGATAATTCTAAATAAGGTCTAACAAGCGTTTTGAACAAATTAACAAGGGGTAGCCAATTCCCCTACAGTGTCTCCAAATGAAGCCAACCATTCTATTACTCTTATTAACAATTTGATCAATATGCTTGGAAAATAAAAGTTTGGAATCGAAGAATATTCTCAGATCCTTATGGTATTGGACTTTGTCTAAGTTCTGATTATTAATTTGATAAATAAACGAAATGTGTTTTGATTTAAGAGTAATAGTAATTGACTTACATTTGGAGGCATTGAGTTTCATACCACAAGAATTAGACCACTGTATTAGACCATCCAAATCCTCCTGAAGTAATACTGCATCATCGTTAGAAGAAATAATGATATAACTTAATATCATCCACAAATAAAAGAAACTTGGAAAATTTAGGAGTTGTAAAATCGTTGATAAAATGTTAACTAACAAAGGACCCAACAGTGAGCCCTGCGGAACACCAGAAAGAATAGGTAACCAATGACAATTGATCCTCAACAGAACTGTCTGCTGCCTTCCACTCACGTAAGATGATAGTAGTTGGTGTAGTTTGCAAATGATACCAAATCTGTTCAACTTGTAGAGAAGGAACTCAAGTGACACCCTGTCAAAAGCACATGAGAAATCTGAATAAACAACATCACATTGCTGTTTGTTGTCTATAGAAGAATACGGTGTACTTAATAAAGTATCCAGATTAGTTTGGCATGATCTCCCCGGAGTAAAGCCGTGTTGAGACTCACTCAAAAAGGGAAAAACATGCTGAGATATATGATTATACATCTCATTCTCACAAATACTTTGGAAATAGTACAAAGGATTCAAACTGGTGTGTAGTTCTTTACATTACTCTGAGCACCTCCTTTAAATATCTGCACGTTTAAAACCGCCCAATATGACACCAACGCCAGCATACGGTACATACCACAACATTTAATAAGTATGTCAGAAATAGACATTGTAGTCGCTTAGTACGTAGATGGATCAATTTCATCATGTAGCTGCTGTTTTCAGTAGTATGCTGTTATTTACAATAAACAGCAACGCTTTCCTCGCGATTATGTTTACGATACATGTATAATTAATGTTTAGCTATAAATTGCGTCATAAGTGTTGTTATTAGATACCCAGTGCTGACCACTACATCTGAACTATACTAATTTTAAATCAATTGGAACTCATCAGTCGTATACATTATAGTGATTGCGGATTTTAAAAAAATAATCAAAACTGATTACATTCCAATTTTCAAGAAGCTTAAATGTTTCAATATTTACATCTCATTGAGACTGTGCCTGTGATTTAAAAGATACAAGATACAATAGTTCAGTTCAGTCAGCTCAGTACATAAACAATGGTACGAAGACGTACACTTACTGTGTGAGTTTTCATATAAATTATACTAGTAAGAGGCTAATTAGTCCTCTATCAGATAACATTCTGATTAGGCGGATTTCGTTTTGCAGGTTCGCCCTACAATCGCGAAATGTTATTTTAACTAGGGTTAGATAAAACATGTTACTGAGAAAAGGCCAATTTTCTAGTTCAAATTTAATTCAACAAATTGCACTATTTCTGTATCCTTTCGTATATTTGTTGAGAATAAATAAATTCATATTCATATAAAATATTTTCAAAATAGTGGTACACAACAATGACACCAAAAAAGAGGTGAAAACAAACTCTATTTTACAGTCTTGTCACTATAAATAGGAGCAAAGCTAAATAAAAAAAAAAAATTCGAAACCAGTGTTACACTGTAAAAAGGACTTCGGAAAATACATAGATAAAGCATAAATCAGCAATTTTCACTGCCTACTCAAAACATGAATCTGACGAGGGTTAGTTTCACAGGAACAATAATACTTCCTACTACAAGTAGTAATTGTCGTGGTTACGCTAAACTTTCAACATATACACATGCAATGATTAATAGCCTACACATTTGTATAAGTTTTCTTTGTTGTTTATGTCAGTTTCATGTTTTTTGTCTTTTTTTGACAATTATTGCAATTAAAACGCAATTAATTCATCAATCGTCATACTCCATTCTGATTAGGCCTACTACCGTACGTCCTGTAGTTAATGACTCTTGGTTGTATCGCGGCGCCTTTCCACTTATCATTTCATCATATCCCATAATATTACTATTGAAACCGAATTTAAAGATTTTTAAAAAGCTTTTTTGTGATAGTCTCAAAATGCCAGGATGCATTATGGAACCATCATCGTCAGATCTATGTATTGCAATTGGAAATAATCAAACAATGATGTTGTTTTGATGTCAGTGGTGGGTATTAATGGTGGCGGCTTTCATTCGAGGGAGGCGTTTGTTGGTAACATTTCATAATAAAATACATTCCCTAGATATGAACCAATACAACACCGTTATTTTTTATTACGAACACCTTTTTGGTGAACGAGTTTTTTTTCCGTTGCAAAAATAAAGATTTTATTATTATTTTAATATAGGCCTAATCAGAAGTGATAAATACAGTAAACAATTATATGAAAATGCATGGTAAATTGTAGATATAGCAGTCAATGAATTATTCTACAAACACAATTATGTTTGTGTTATAATACAATATTGTGTGTAGAAATAAATGTGGCGGGCCGTTTATTTGAGGGTGGAGGTTGAATATTCTAAAGATTTGTTATGGGGGAGGGGCGTTTATTCTAATAAATGCGGTAGACCTAATTGGTATAATCAATACCTTAGTTAGTTTCAATCAAATACTAAACAATACAAATGACCATTGGTCTGTTTTGGAAAAAGAAATACGTTTTAAACGGCTTTCAACATGGGCCAAAGCATCCCGGGTCTCAACGACGATACACGCAGATAGCGCGCAACCTGTTCAAACCTAACAGCCACTCGGCTACCATTCAGTTATATAGTGGTTTTACCTAATTTCAAGTAAATCTATGATGGCTATAATCAGTTCTCCTGATAATAGGCCTTATGTAATGTTTACCCAATATCTGATATTTAAAATTGTATATACTGATTTTACAATTTCACTCGCAATATACTTCGATGATGTTTTAATGTTATTTGATTTGATTCTGTACATTGAAAAAAGCAAAGTATGTATGTCGCCGCCAACGGAAAACATTGAACGGAAGCAAAAACTCGACAGGCAAGGCATTTCAGGGATTTAATTACATTACATTACGGAAATCACTTTTATCCCGCGGACGGTTGGAAATATACCAATGAAATCATAAATTTTGTTTTAAAATCCTTTATAATATCTTCCTAAGAAATATTGAACAATATCGTTATAGTGAACAGTAATGTATTATTAAATCTAAGATAAATAAAATAGGTATCCAAGGGAAGATATCTTTACACACGTGTTTCCATTGTGCTCGCCTATGTCAGAATTATGCATAATTTGTATATAGACACGCTAACATTAACCTCATGGAGCACATTCAGCTCGTAGTATCATGCACGTGAATTCATAAAGGTTAAGATATAATTAAATTAAACAAGATAAGGTATGTCGATGACTACTTCAATATTCTTTACAGGTAATTTCAAGGATGTCTTAGAATGAACTAGACGATCGCCCACGTGCGTAAAATCTTACAACAGGCATAATGCCGACCCTAAATGAACATACACAGTAAATTAAATTACCGTGTTTAAAATGTTAATTTCATATAATTCTTAAAATGAACTTTGACATTGCATCTACGAGAAAAACATCAACAGTTGGTTATCAACCAACACGTATACCTTTCTTTAGCGCAAAACCGAAAGAACGAGTGATTATTTAAGGCTGGTTTCCTGTCGACGTAAGAACATCACTTTTGTTGCGACTACGTCGATTTGTCGTAAGAAATGCGTATTTTACAGGAAACCGATTACGATCGAAAATTTACAAAATCGACGCAACGTAAGAAAAATGGTAACGACAAACGATTTTACAGGAAACCGATGACCTAACAATTGTTGCGTTACGACGTTTTCTTCCGATTTTATAGGAAACCGGGATTTTTTATCTTACGCTTGAATGAACGCCCTTGCGTCACGTTTCTTACGTCTCTTACGAAAGTTGACTTGAAGTTAACTTTCGCAAGAGACGTAAGCGCAATCGTAACAAGCAACCAATGAGCGACAAGAGTTATGACGTAATGTGTATGTCCTTATAGTGAAATAAAGCCGGACAATAACATTTGTATGTAATTACTACTATAATTTTAGCCCACTTTACGATGTTGTACATACTTTACAAATGCACAGTAGTTTCTATAATATAGGCCTAATAATGTTCTAATCCGGGAGTTTACAACTCATCAAAATCTAATACTCTTATTTATGGACGTGCAATAAACAATCAGCATCGGTAGAAACGTCTCGAAAATGAACATTTGCAACAAGATAAGATATAGAAAGCCCCTTTTTAAGCAATATAATATTATTATGTAACTTTAAAAAAAAAATTGTTTGCTTGATTTTGTATAATTTATATTGTTTTGTTAAATTTATTCTTATTATAGGCCTGTAAATAATGGGTATCTTACTGCGGTAGTACTATCTCATGCTCGATTAGATATGCTTATAGGCCCATAGGCCAATGCTTAGCCTAGGGCCTAGGTAGGTCTAATAATAATAGGCTAGGGGCCTAGGCTAGTTTGATTATTTGGTCAAATCAATTCCTATTAGTACAGTATTAATTAAGTATTTTACTAATACTAGGGCCTAGCCTATCTACTGAAAATAATATGTTGGTGTGCTGCACTGACACTGCTGCTGAGTAGCTACAGACAGGTACAATAACAACATTCAACATTTCGCGCGAAAAATGATAAAACCCGCTCTAAAAAGAAACACCAATCAGAGATGTTGTTTCAAATACGTCATAAATCCGACCGACGTAAGAAAAAAATTTAAACTTTCGTAACAACACTAAAATCGACGTAAGCATACGACGTGTGTTTCACAGCCAAAATTTCAACTTTCGGGAGCAGCATAACTACAGATGTTTCTCTGCGGCCCGACACGATCTTGACTAAGGTCAACGACGTCAAGTTTTTCTCAACTTTCGTAAGAGACGTAAGAAACGTATGAAACGCAAGAATCGTTGCAAAATTCGACTTCTTACGTCGACAGGAAACCAGCCTTTATACACAGATGGTGACCTCGCTTCGCTCGCTCCCAATCTAGGAAGTGTAGACGACGGTTCTCGGAATGATAATGCCTCGGGTCAAAAGGTTTTAGAAGAACGTTCTGGCTTGGACGTTTTCGGTCGGTTACCATTATTGAAATACTTGATATTCGTAAAACCTACTCTGTTTCACAGTGCCTTAGATGATTAATAACATAGTATAGTGTTTATTGTTTGATAGGGCCCTTATAGAGTGGAGGTGGGAAGGCAGAGTTCATTTGAGGTAGGTCCTAATTCGAAGGATAAGTTTAATTTTTGGTAATAAAGAACAACAAATTAATGCTTGGTAAATTGTTGATAACAGTCCGATAAATTCTACTACAAATAGTATAATTGTATTATAAATATAATACAATATTGTGTGTAAATGTGGATGGGCGTTTATTAGATTATTAGTCTATGTGATGTTTTATTGGGGAGGTGTTAGGCGTTTATTCAAGTAAATACCATCCTAATTGGTATAATTAATACATTTAATTTAAACATCTTTTGAAACTTCCGCGACACATTTGGCCGTTTCGGCCTAAAAAGGAAGACGTTTTAGAGAGGGGGACTAACAGGACACAGATAGCGCACAGCTATACAGACGTCCTGACAGCTTACACAACAACTCGGCTCTCGGGGTTTCACTCAATTACAGACAAAATGTCTTATCATCAGTTCTCCCAATGTAATGTTATATACTATTCCCTAAAATATACTCAGATGCTTTATGAATATGTTTAATCTGATCTTTATTAATTTGCAGTATAATTTTTATTTTGATAACTACTACTACCTTCACACGTGCGCGGTCAGAAAATAAACAAAAACTAAAATGGCTATCGCCACCAACGGCCGACTTAGTTGAAACTTTGTTTTTCCCAAAGACTTTCTCTGAAAGATACGTGAAAGATAGCCGAACTACTTCCTAAATATAGCTAAACCTAAACCTCTAAACAATCTCTCTGACTACAAAGCAACAATATACAATAAAGCAAGTTGGTCATGGTATTTGAACCCCATACATCGGCAATTCAAAGTCTAAAGTCAAATCCATCCGACTACACAGACGGCTCGAAGGAAATCCTATTAAAGTCCATTCAGAGGGCGAGCGCAGAGCAGATGAAACATGATGCATATTCATAATAATGCTCCCTAGAATGGGACGCCCTTTCTCGGATTTTCAGAGAAAGTTTTTATTGGGAAAAACATTTTCACAACTCGGAACTAACTTTACTGCCGACGCTTAAAAATTTAACGATGAAACCCAACATTTCGTTTTAAACCCTCCATGATATCTTTCTAAGAGAGAAATATGGAAAAATATCGTAATAGTGAGAACTAATGTTATCAAAACTACGTTTCGCAGCCTTATGTTAATTATGGAATAGGTAGACACAATGTAAAACGCATATCACTAACTCCGTGTCGGTTCTCACTCTAGCTGTTCCATGAGGTAATGTCTTAGATAGATATTATAGGCCTAAAGGGTTTTAAAACAAGATTTCTGATGTAATGTTAATTCTGGATTCGTCATTCCTTTGCGATTTCCGGGTAGGTTGCAACTACACTGTAAAAAATAATTCGGCATGGGTAAAGTCCGACGGTTACACTACCAATTGCGCGAGAATTGTATTACCCTGGAAGTGCGGAGGAAACCATGCGATATGACGACTGTCGCGTGGAACAAGTCCATATTTTTAATAATTATTTTTATTTTGCATATAAGACCTATTTTTGTATCAGAAAATTCTACTGTTTAATATACAGCTGAAGTAGGTGTTATCAGTCACGGACTAAAAGATGAAAAAATAAGGTAAGCTTAAAAAGTAGGCCCTAGGCCTAGGGCCTAGTTAAGTTTAGTTCACTGCTCTGTATGTATGCGCCCAGTGCACGAGGATACTATGAAGTGTAATCAGCCTCGCCAAGTAGGCTTGGTCTAGGCCTGATGACATTGCTTAGTCTAAATTGCTTAGTCTCCGCTAGTGGCTGGAGTAACAATAAAATCTCTGTACAAAACGCGTGTTTCTCTCTTTAAACGACAACATGAACTAATTATATAAATTATAATGCAGAAGGTTATGGTTTGGCTATTTAGTTATTATTATAATTATTGTGAATCAGACTGTTTAAAACTTAGTGCGACAGACAGTTATTACAAAGTGCGACATCTCGATTACTACAAAGTAGGCCTATGACGATTATTACAAAGTGCGGCAGTACAAATAACGTGGTTTATAGATAGTAATTATAATTTGTTTGTTTTATCTTTATACTGGGTAACCTCTTCAGTCAAAGACTGATCTCCCAGAGAGCCAAGTTGGTGATCAGTGGCTGTGATGTACTAATACACGGGGGTAACCCCCTACTCGTCTCGAAATATGTACTAGGTTCTTTAAAGTGCACACAAGCAAGTTGTGTACACTGGACCTACGGTTTATAGTCCTTATCCGAGAAGACTCGTTCTACCACCAGAACCATGGGGTGAGTGAGCCTCGAACCCCTGCCGATGTTATGGCTACGTGATTAAGGTTCCATTGTCTTAACCGCTCGGCCTCTCACTCACGAAGTGCGATGTGCTTTTTTTTCCAAGACAGTACCTATCAGGAAACAACCCTTATTTTAATGGCCTTACTTGAGTTTCGGGATCATATTTTTTTTTTAAATATTATTAAGTTCTTTAGTGAGATCTGGCTGGAAGGTATCCAGGTCCAGGGAGTTAAATGGCCGCGACTTATAAACTATCTTTTGATTGATCTGACTTCCCAAAGTCAAGATTAACCTTGATGAAGGAGTAGTGCTCTGGGTACAATCGTGCAGTTCTCTACAATACAGTAATCCTCGCTAGGTTCTATTCTGGGTCCTCTTTTCTTTACCATGTTTATTAATGATTTTTCGTCTGTTCCACATCATTCTAATTTTTGTATTATTTGCTGATGACATTAAACTTTTTCGGACTATTACAACTGATAATGATATGTTGCTTCTGCAGGCAGATTTGGATGGTCTTGTTCACTAGTGTTACAACTGGGGTATGTATATAATGTCTCCAAATGTAAATCTATGTCTGTTACTCTCAAGAAAAAACCCATTTAATTTGATTTCAAGATTAATAATATTGTTCTCGAAAAAGTTTCTGTTCATAAGGATTTAGGCGTTCTTTAAATTTTTGTAAACATGTTTAATATGTTGTAGCTAAGAGTAACAAACTCCTGGGATTCATTTGCAGAAATTGCAGACATATCAATGGTAGTAAGGCATTGATTCTTATGTATAAATCTTTAATTCGGTATAATCTTGAGTTTTGCTCTGTTATTTTAATTCAATTTCTTTTTCTCAGTCTATTATGTTACAACGTCTTCAAAATAAGTTTTGTAGGTTTTATTTCCGTAAATTTGGTAAAAATCCCAAGTTAGTTCTACTTAAAGATAGAAGGAATGTATTTTATTTAATTTTCTTGTATAAATGTATGAACTCTGTTGTTGATGGTAACTTTATTTCTTATTTTCACCTTTCCGTTCCTGTTTATAGATTAAGAAATCCGGGGTTATTTTTTGTTCCACCGGGAAGGGTTAAAGTAACTAGGGATGGTTGGATCTGTCGTCTTCCTAGATTATTTAATTATATTGGCTATTGTAATCTGTTTTTTGATATTTTTTGTGATACAATTTATTGTTTTTGGTTGTAAGATTACTGTTGCTATTACTTCTATTTAATTACTTTCTTTATGATAATTTGCTATGGTATTGATTTACCTGTAATTTTAGCTAATTGTGTTGTTTAATTATCTATATAAATTACATTTATTGATTCAATCCTGTTATAGGCGACTTTGGTCGCTGTTGGATGAAGATGAAATAAAAAAAAATATAAAGTAGGTCTTTTTGATCTATAATAATGACCCGCAATGTTAATTGGTTCATTTAGGTATGTTATTACCGGCACGCCATTTAAATTAAAAACTTTTTAAAAATCAAACTGAATTATGTAGCACCCCTTATAATTAATGTTTGTAAAACTTACATTGTCTGGAAGATCCAATTTAGCACCTGCCTTGAGCAAAATAGTGCAAACATATGTGTGGCCGTAATATTCAGCCAAAAGTAAAGGTGTCGATCCATCCTGAAAGATTACAAACATTATGGTATAGTACTTTTCACTCTACAACATATTTAATCTTTTACTAAAATCAATTCGGTATGATCAATTAAAAATAATTTTATGTAAATAAATAATGCCAAATAAGATTTTTCGGATGATGTATTGTGGCGTATACATCTATTTTGCTTGTATAATATTCTTTTTTTATAGTACTGTACAAAATAAATGTTTCTTAGCTTTGCCTGAAATGTAAACATTTCCAGTAGTGCTAATGTATCTGAATGTAAATTATGACACAGAGTGGTGTTTGCGTTTAAACAGGCAGTTACGACTGAAAACGTATCCAGGCTCCAAAATGTTGACAATGAATGTTGGCATGACATGATAAACAATAAACACGTTACTTTTAACAGAGTTCAACTTAGATTTTTCTCGGGTTACTTAGATTTCGTTCTTAAATACGGTGTATTGTCGTATTTATTGTCATGCCAAGTGTTCTCTACATTGCGATATTACAAAAGTTTGGGTACGGACATTTCTCGAAGTATTATAGGGTAACACCGTGGCTTAAAAATATATTGTTTATTATAAAACATAGACCTTTGCAAAAACACTACTTAGTTTATTAATGAAAAATATCTTAATTAAAATATACATTTGAATTAGCTGTACGTGAGTGCAAAACATCTAAATGAATATGTATTTACAAAAAGCTACAATTATGTTTCCGAAAATTGTTTTTTTAGACCACACTAAGTGGTTGGTGTAACTTCACATTAATGATAATTATATTGAAACATTATATGTTAATTAGTCACCTTAACCTTGCCATATACGATGATTTAAAATTCTGAGTTTAATATTATAGTATTACAGTTGAACCTCCGTAAGAGGCCGCCTCTTGAGCGGCCGCGGCAAATTTGTTTACAACACATTAGATTGTTTGTATGGTAAATTATCTCCCTGTAAGCGGTCACCCAAAAAAAAAAATCGTATTGACTTTTGAAAAAAAGACCATATACATGGCTGCATTCGCCCGCAAAATTTTAGCTGACCGACCAACTGACCGACCGACATATTGAGCTGTAGAGTCGCGTTTTGCACGCGACTAAAAATACAATTTGATACTAATATTGTGCTTTATATATTAGGTTTATTTCGAAGCGGTTTTAAAAATATTTCTGTGAAGAACATTCCTGTATTTTTTTTAGATGAGATGAGAAAACTACACAGATTTTTACCAACCGATTGTCTGAAAATCATAAATAATTATAAACCATCTGTTTATAAATTAAATGGAGAATATAGAGGCTGGTTGCGTTCAGAAATCCGAAAAATATCGTGATTTTGGCCCTCTATCGGCAGAATCTCCCGTAATCGGCCACTTTTCAATTCCATAAAATAAGGCAATTAATAGTAGTTGATACCTTAGTGGTTATAACAGCCCAGGGCTGAACTTGAACTCATCAAGCCCAAAGTCGTTCATTTTTGTCGCAAATACTGTAATATGTAATATATAGAGTAAATGGAAGAGTAAGCAACTGAAGAAAAGATATTTAGGGCTAGCCAAGATATCATAAGGAAGCGCATTAATTACAATTGTCACGGCTGCTCTCTTCAGAAAAAAGCGAACCTACGAACCCCACTTGCTATGGGCTTGTCCTTCACCTTGACGAGTTCGAGTTATCCACGTTAACGCACACCCTGTAACTAACATTAAATATACATACTCTATGACCCGAAAAAAAAATATTTATAGTGTGCTGAATTGTGTCTATTCTGTGTTATACAATATTAAGTGCGAATAACCAATAAGTAAAGGTTAATATTCTATTCTATTCCGTTTATTCAGTAAAAAGGCCTAAATTGTACTCCGATATGTTACTTTTCACTATGATGACACGATTACGAAATCAGCAACAGTTGACTAGGTATCAAACGAAGTAGGAAAACATGGAGTAGGCCTAATCATGGTCATTGAAATATAGTTTAGACATGGTACATAATATAGGTCTCTCGTTGTAAAGATGGTGGGAAAAATCCAAAATGGCTGCCAGTAAACTAGGAAATCACATACAGTATCTGTGAACGGCAGAAGTATGTAAATGAAATAGCTGTAGATGGTAGAGGTAGTATGTAAATTACAAGTAACTGTAAAAAAAATAAAAAAAAAAAGTTACAACCAGTTCAGTTTCTGAAACCACATAAAATGTGGTATTTTTGGGAAAATAAAGATTGAGGGCGCTGTTCACATAAGTAAAAGTACACTTTTTTACCTGTAACTAACTAAGTTTTTGTCAGAATATTTTTTAAATGGTCTTATTTGATAGATAATTACATTTTCTTTATATTAAAGATAACAAATTTTACATTAAATATCCATAGTTCAGATAAATTTACGTTAAGTGCCTAAAATAGGCAAATATAACACATTTTAATACATAACAAATACTATTGGATGTTAACAAATTACAAATTTAGTTATCATAAATAGGATTCTTTTACATTTTCATATAAACTGTTTCATTATAAAACATATAAATATATATTTTTCTCACAATTTCTCATAAAAAAACTTTTACGACCACTAGTTTTCGAGATATAGAAATGTGTACTACCAGTACAGGTCAAAGGTCAATAACAAGAATCTGGGTCATTTTCTTGGAAAAGTTTGTATTAGACTGAATAGAAACATCAATCTTCTGATTAATTTGAGACCTATTCAAAGTTTGTCCAACTGTTAGTTACCAAGTTATATGACATGTAGGTCAAAGGTTTCAACTCCTAATAACTAATTGCCTTATTTTATGGAATTGGTATCTATTAATTACTTTGGTGTGACCTTAATGGATATACCAGCTCTTAGGAGGGGACAAGTAGAGTCACTGAACTGAAATGTCACCTCACTGGACTACTCCTTAAATAGTCATGTATATTCTGTAATTATCACTTTTTGATTAACACACTTTGGAAATAACTTGAACTGATAGCTACAACTTAATCACTCTCTGTGTACATATAGTGTAAATACATACCGTTGAGAGAATTTAACAACAGTCTGTGTCATTGATATAAAGACTGCTACATAAGTTAGATGTTAACATTAATTCCTATTTTTTTATGAACGCAAACATTGTAACGAACAATGAATCCTAATTATAGTTTTCCAATAAATGCTACATTGAACTCGTCAAGCCCGAACCAGAATTTATTTTCATTTGTTCGCAACTGAAGAAAATACATTTAAGCCTATAGCCTAGATTTCAAAAGTTAATCCTTATTTATAACTTTCACTGCTGGTCTAAAAAGACGAACCATACGAACCCATAGGCTAGGGGCTTACCGTCACCGTGACAATTATGGTTATCCGCGTTAACGAACACAGTGTACCAAACATATTGAAAACATGTTTTTAGTGTTCTGAATTGTGTCTTATAGTGCATTGTATGTTACATTTTTCTTGATAGCATAATATTCAATTTGTTGGTGGATTGTACTTTTACGAGTCCAGTTAAGCATAATTGTGGCATTTATTGTCCAATTCCGAGCCTTTTATCGTCTGACTTGATTTGTAATACTGGTGTCCTTTTTCGTGACATGATCTCAAGCTAGTAGATCTCATTATCCAACTACTTATTTTCGGCCAATTGTTCTCTTCACCACAAAATCACATCCCTCTCCACTTCAAAATCCTGTCTACTGTACATTCTTGTTGTATTTTGACACCGTGATACCTTTATAACATTCAAGATGTCTGTGTCTCAACAACCTACGCCAACATCGGCAAATGGGGCATCACCTGTTTTGACTCTACTGCTATCCTCTGTTCTATTCTTATATAAGCGTTTACTAAGTTTATCCAGTAAGTTTAACTTAGCTTTCTTGGCATTACTTCTATTACTTATGAACGCAATTCAAATGAATATGATGACAATTTGTTTTTTTAGTGGGCTGAAATATTAACTTAAATTGACGTAAACGCTCATATACTGTCAGTATTTCTTTTATTTAAACCATTTCCCATTTGTACAGAGAACTTGAAAAGAAAACAACTTTTTTCATTTATCGCCAAACGCGAGTGTTGCCACACGAAAATAACACAGTCAATATCATCGTACTCTAGAACTTAGTGGATTTTATATGTTTAATGACAGGGACACGATAATGACGCAACAATTACTCAGTCAATATCATCGTACTTGAGGAAATATATACGATTTACGATCCTCGCAGAAGTATACTCATGTGATGCAGTTTCAGCTAATCACGTTCACGTATTTACATATAACATTTAATAAAAAAATATTTTTTCAAGTTCAATTAGTTCCCCTTAATTTATAGTCCTTTAAATCTTTCTAATAATATTATTATTTTTTCCATCTTTTCTGAAAATTGATTACACCACATTCAATTGGGTTGATGTAGCCTACTTATTTGTCCATAACATTGAACTGTTACATTCTATCACTTACACTATTAAGATTACACACATGTTCATGTGCGCCATAATATTGCTCAATATTCTATACCACAAATGATTGTGCAAGTACGCGTATGTATTGATTCAACATTACTTTATTTGGGGTTGGTACAGTATATTCATGTGAAGTATATCAATATGGTCAACATTCGGGACACCAAAGAGTTCAGGAGTTTACCGTGCTTGGCGTGTTTGTCAGCCGATTGCATATTCCTGCCAAAACGCAACGAACACACTCAAATGAAAACGAGATAAAAATATACCAAAACACACTGTACATATCTATAATAAAAAGTATGGATGGAGTCGTTTAAGTGATACATATTGCACTTAGATGTTAAACAGATCACCAATTAAGTAACGATTCCTCACACAGTACCGTTTTACGGCCTTTATAAAATCAAGGCATTATCGGTTCTACACCTTTGGTTATACTACACAGTTGTAATGTATAGTAACCAGTCCGTTCAATGGAGTCAGCTAACAGTGTAAATATCAACGATCGGTGTGTTTCTAACAACAAAGGCTAAGTTTTTCATGGGATTTACAACGACGTCTTAAGTGCTAGGCATATTTTAGGTATGTTATTACCGGTTCGCGCTTTAAATTTGAAAAATTAAATCATTTGTTTTAATCACACTGAATTATATAGCACCCCTTATTAACAATGTTTGTAAAACTTACATTGGTTGTAAGATCCAAATTAGCACCTGCCTTGAGCAAAATAGTGCAAACATCTGTGTGGCCATTACTTGCAGCAGAATGCAAAGGTGTCCATCCGTCCTGAAATATTACAAACATTATGTTATAGTATTTTTCACTTCACATCAAACTATCTAATATTGCAATAAAATCAATTAGATGTGATCATGTTTAATACAAATTTAATTAAATTTATATTATAATTTAAAGTATGTGTAATCAGTGCTACTAAGCGCCTTTGATGATTACATTGTTTACTTAATTATGGCAACGCAAACACAATATAAGTATATTAAAGTTACTTTTTGAAACTTAAAATTCAGCACCCGTATATTTACAGGAACTAATTCAGAAGTATAACCCTGGTCGCCAGGAACTCAGATCTACATAAGATATTACTCGTCTTGTTGTTCCTAAAACTAATAGACTATTTAGTGATAAATCATTTTCTGTCATTGGACCTAAGTTATGGAACAATTTACCTATTAATGTTCGTATTGCTCCAAGTGCACAATGTTTAAACAAATTGTTAAAGAGTTTTCTTAATTTAGATATGTACTCCTTTTTGATTTAGAGCGAACGCAAACAAGGATGAACTAACTCAGAACATAATCACTAACCGTTCAACACCAGGCAGGCTGCCCACGGCAGACCGGAATACGTGAGGGTACGATCCTCCCTGCCTCTAAAAACTAAACACTTAACAAAAACGAGATGCGAGAAAACAGAAGTTTCTATATGTACTGCTCTAATTATTGTACAGCGCTTTGGTCTTTTGGGAAAAGCGCTTTATAAATCTCTATCGCATAGTATAGTATAACATATATTGCCATAAATAGGTTGTTAAATGATACGGGTATGTACTTCTTGTATCTAATTTGTAAACAAAAATATTACTTTAATTATAAATTTGTAATATTAAACCATTGGACAGTGTGTGTGTGAAATATGTAATGTACTTCCTCTATCTAATTTGCGGTAGGCCTAATTGGTATAATCAATATATTATTTAGTTTAAATCAAACACCAAATAATGACAATCATTACCCAAAAAGAAAATTAGAATATTTAATAATAATAATAAGCCTTGGCTCACAAAAGATGTAAGAAAGGAATTACTTAAGAAATATATTGCATCCAAAAACAAATGCAACGAGATGGAAAAGAAAAAGATTCAAAAATGTGTAAATAAGAAAATCAAAGCATGTAAATAAGAATATGGAGAAAAAATTGAGAACAAATTCAAGTGCCGGGACACCCGTCAGGCCTGGAATGGAGTTAGGAAAATTACAGGTATGGGGAAGAAAAATAATGAAATTGAACAAAGTTTTAAACCAAATGATTTTAATATTTTTTATTCTAGATTTGGTGAAATAAATTTTAAATGTGAAATGACTGCATCTGCTGAAGGGTTTAAAAATGAAATGTATGATAAAAGTGCAATAAAAATTGATGTAGATGATGTTAAGAAATATATGGAAAGGGTAAATGTTATTAAAGCAAAGGGTCCGGACGGTGTATCAGGGCGTTTGATTAGATCATGTGCCTCTCAGCTTTCACCAATAATAAGCCAGCTTTTCCAGTGTTCACTGAACACGGGGGTGGTACCTGATCTATGGAAGGTCTCTGAGATTATACCTGTTCCGAAAATGTGTAACCCTAAAATCATTAACGACTTCAGACCAGTGGCATTATCATCTATTCTAATGAAGATTCTAATGAAGATCCTTGAGAAAATTGTTAGAAGTCAACTAATGTCTGAAATGTAGTGATTTTATGGATAATAACCAATTTGCATATCAATGTAATAGATGATGCTATTATAACCTTGTTAGACCTGGTGGTTTCACATTTAGATAAGAAGGGGACCTATGCTCGATCGAGGGCTATTCATAGACTTTTCATCTGCATTCAATTTGATGCAGCCTCATATTTTAATGAATAAAATGACTGAATGGAAGGTTAATCCTTACCTTGCTCTATGGGTTGGTGATTTTCTTACAAATCGGCAACAGTATGTTAAAGTTGGTAAATCTATCTCAGAGCTGAGATTAGAAGGACCAACACTGGTGCACCCCAGGGGTGTTGTCTGTCACCAAGTTTATTTACAATATATACTAGTGAATGTCGATCTTCATGTAGCATTGTGTCATATAATCAAATACGCAGATGACATGGTACTGATTGGTCTATTGAAAAATGCTGACGATCATGTGTATAAGGCTGAATATGTTAAAATAATGTCATGGTGTAATGACAATTACCTTAAGATTAATTTTAATAAAACTAAAGAAATTATATGGGATTTTAGAAAAAAGAAAAATGAAAAAAGTTATCTGATAGTTAATTATCAGACAATTGAACGTGTTCATGAAACCAAATATCTTGGTACACATATTGATGATCAACTTAGTTTTGAAAAAAATACGGCCGAGATAATTAAGAAAGGTCACCAAAGGTTATATTTCCTAAGAAAGCTAAATAAATGTAATGTTAGCTGTGGTACTCTAAAATTATTCTATGAAACAGTTATTCAATCAGTACTAGTTATCTCTTTTATTGCTTGGTTCGGTAATTTAAATGAAACACACAAGAAAGGTCTCATTATAATTACTAAGATAGCATCAAATATAATTGGTTGTACGGTTAATGATTTAAAATATCTTTATGAAAAACAGGTCCTAAGTAAATTAAGTAAAATTTTAGAAGGTAAGAAACATCTATTACATATGAGATTTTTTAAAAACAAGTCAGGCCGGTTACGGGCTCCTAGAGCTGATACGTCAAGAAACCGACTGTCTTTTGTACGAAATTCAACTCATATTTTTAACTCAAAGATTGTTAGATCATAATAGCGCACATGCAATATATATTTTAAAGTTTTACTGTTGATGGATGTTTTAATTAATGTTTTTAAATTGTAAATGTGTTCTATGTATAGTAATTATGAATGTTTTACCATATTTTTCTGTCGAGGAAAACAATTTTTCCATGTACAATTTAGTATATATGGAACGAATAAAGATTTGATTTGTTTTGATTTGATGTGATCATCAGTGGGCCGTTAATAAGAAACACGTTTTAAACGGCTTGCAACAGGAACCAAAGCATCCCTGGTCTCAATGACGATGCAGTACATAAAGATAGCGCGCAGTCTGTTCAAACATAACAGCAACTCAACAACTTTGCTACCATTCGGCTATATCGATTTCTGATATAATTTTATATACTGATTTTACAATTTTCCCTGCAAAATACCTCGATGATGTTTTAATATGCTGGACTTTTTTTTTTGCAGTATAATTTCATTTTGTTTAAACTACAGGCGTTGCCCGTGAAAAAAAAACCCTGCCGATGAAATTAGAAATGTTGTTTTAAAACTGTCTATAATATCTGCCTAAGAGAGAAATATTATAAAATCTACGTTTCGCAGTACATCTGAAATAGGAAAGGTAGGTATGCAAGGTGGAAATCTCAGAAATAACCATACTTTATATATAGACACGCTAACATTGACCTCGTGGAGCACATTTAGCTCGTAGTATCATACACGTGCACATATAGCTCATCGCGTTGGTAAGTCACAAACCTATTAGTGATTTTTTGTTATTATTATAGTATTATGTCAATGAGGCTTAGTAGTATTCCACATGCAATATGAATTGAGAAAAAGAAAAATAACGACAATTGTATTATGACTGTGACCGAATTAACGCTTTAAAAAAGCATTATTAAATACATACCGATAGGTCTATGTGAACGGCCGATACTAACCACGATGCATTGCTTTTAATTACTCTTTGTAGGCCTACATTTAGTCTTTGATCACTACATTGGATGCGTTATTATGTTTCTTGTAAACAGTCATTCTACATGCTTTAGATCATAGAAATAATTACTTTGTTAGGAGTATCTGTACATTTAATGTACGATGATACTAAACGATCGCAATTGACATACTAAAAATAATGTAAACCAATATTGCTAGAGTTCAATTAAAGCAAAGGTTTCTTTTATGTTTGAATGCAATTATATTTAGCTAAACTTATTGTTGTATTAATTTAGATACACAAATAAAAATATGAAATCATAAGAAGAAACATTCGGGAATTACCAATCGTGATCTTAGAAATTATATTCATGACTAATGTGTCTATTTTAATATTTGAAGTAATCTTTTCTTTATATTATGTCATTTGAACAATTGAATAGAACATGAACTCAGTACTTATGGATTTTAACCCACGAAGCCTCAACCTTTGCAATCGAACATTTTACCGGCACAAACGAAGCAAATTGAAAAAGTCAACATGTTGCTGATCTGGTAGATACCATTGAAATGTTAGCGAATCAATACGCCATGTGTCTTAGAAAAGATAGTATTAAGGTTTTTTTTATTTTCTGATGTCATCGGTAGACTTTTAATGGCGGTAAAGTTACTTCCGAGTTCGTTATCACTTTGCGATGTCCGGGTTGCAACTACTGTACAACTTCGCTGTAGTCACAATAAAACCTCTGTACGAAACTCGTGCAGCTGTCCCACATGTGAACTGACATGTACATTTGATATACATTTGAGTCAAAATATTCTATATTTCTCTCTTTAAACAAACTAAAAAAAATGAACTAATTTATATTAATTATACTGTATATGGTTTGGCTATTTAATATTATTGTACTGTAACTCAGACTGTTTAAAACTTAATGAAGAAATAGCTCATAATGTTTAATATGTTATAAATTGTGCATACACTACGATACGACGTGACGTTATTATTACAGTAGTAGACAATGTATAAATATTATAATGTACCGATGATAAGCCGACTCGCAATAAAATTAATAATATTACAAGTAATCTATATATAAATTATGGTTAATTCTGACATAGGCGAGCACAATGCAAACACTTCGGTACAAATCTCCGCCTTGGAGACCTACCTTATCTATCTCAGATGTACCGCGAAACGTAGATTTGATAACATTAGTTTTCACATCGACGCTATTGTTCCATATTTCAATCTTAGGAATATATTATAAAGGGTTTTATAAGAAATTTTCTGATTTCAATCGTTAAATTTTAACTCTGCGCGCGGTAGAAGTAATTTCCGGGTTCACGGTAAGGTGTTGGTTTCAACCAGGGAGTTGTAAAACAACTACCTGTTTCAAGTGCTTGGTGGCGATAGCCATTTTGTGTTTTTTGTTTATTTTCGGACCACGCGTGTGAAGGTATATAATAGTAGTACATAAACCCCGATAGCCGAGTTGTTGAGTAAGCTGCCAAGACTTTATGTATAATGTGCGCTATCTGTGTCCTGTCAGGACCCTGGGATACTTCTGCCCATGTTGCAAGCCATCTAAAACGTCTTTTTTCTTAGGCCACTGTGTCGCGGAATAATGTATTAATTATACCAATTAGGATGGTATTTATTTGAATAAACGCCCGGAACACCTCCCCAATAAAACATCAATTAAAATAATTATCTCGCTACCAACCCCACCCCAAATACATCTATTAAACGCCCATCCACAATATTATATTTATAACCCAATTATACTATTTTAGTAGATTTCTTCGGACTATTATCTACAATTTACCAAGCATTTGTTATTCTTTCTTACCAATTTTCATCTATATATAAATTTACGTAAGGGCAACATTCGATAAATCGCAGTTTATTTCTAGAATTTTTACTCGATGGTATGTAAAGTTGGTTCGTACTTTCGGTACTGATTTTAACCATCTGATGTAACCATTGTTTACTAATTAAATTGAGTTAGATAATTAGTTATTGACGATTAAAACGAATTTAGGTTCAACGATTTGCCCCAAATAGGGGTGTTTCGTGGTCGTGGTATACACTGTCTAATGGATGTCCAACTTGAAAAATACCCGCAGACAATAGTGCGAGGATGCTTCGCATTTTCCTATCTCCTCCTACGATAATTGTTTTTAATAGCTGAAAACCGGTTGAACACCTCGAGTACAGCATCATAATGTTGAAGACAGGCCGATTTTCTTTAAAAAATACTATTTTGATAGATTTAATATACGTTTTTACAAATGTTTTGATCTGCGATAAATGGAACATTCCAATCTCTGTTCCACAAGTGTCTATTCCCTCAGGCGTCGTAAAGACACGTACTGTACAGTCATAACAGAAATTCGATACATTTTTTTCCAATCTGTGGAATCCTTTTTTTTAACGCATAATGAGCTACCCTTTCCAGTCGCCGTCTATTATGTACAATCAACTTTATTATTGCAGCTAAACCACCACCAACACCACCACCCTCCCCTCACTGGCATGAGTAGCGTTGTAAAGCCAGTAGAGGACAGGCCTACAGTACGAATGATCAGTACATGCCCTAAACGCAGAACAACTTTGGTGGTTGGGAAACAACTTAATTTTCAATACAAGTTGGGTAGTGGGTAGCATAATTGGCTCTATGAAACACTTGACCATTAGGCCTACTAATTAAGTTGAGTTAGATAATTATTTATTGACGATTAAAGCGAATTTACGATTTGCCCCGAATAGAGGTGTTTAATATATTACTGACAGTTCCTTCTGAACGTTTGTAATCATGTAACTTCAAAAAAATATAAACGTCGTATTAGTGATGTATCGTTACATGTACTGTACTATTTCACTCGACTATGACGGTGACAGTTTCAACAAAGTATTAAATCGCAATGTTTTACTGTGTTTACTGGTATATTATTTGTAAAACATGAAAACAATTCATATTTCGTTACTAAATCGATAAAGAATATATTTAAAAATTGTTCGTCTTTGCATCCATCCTCTTCCCCATCCCTCAACCCAAATGTTACATACAAAACACAAATTCAGTTTGTTTCTTATTTTGTGACAAACTTCTTTTTCGGAAGTAATTCCCGGAGTGCTAATTTTAGTTGAGTACATAAATCACCGTGTCTATTTATTCGTTCCTGTAAACAACATGTATTATTGTCCTGCATGTGCATTTGAAGTCGCCAGTTTTTTAAACGCTGAAATTACTATGTATTCGAGAACCATCTGTGGGCACGACCTAGATGGTACGCGAGCGAAGCGAGCGTACCATCTAGTATCTACAATAAACACTATACGCCTAAAACGCTATTAATCATCTAAGACACTTAGGTTAGTGAGTACGTTTAGTTTTACGAATATCAAAAGCATAGTAACCGACCGAAATTGTCCAGGCCAGAATGTCCTTTTAAAACTGTTTACGACCCGAGACATTATCATTCCGAGAACCATCGTCTACACTTCTTCAGTAATTATTATTAATATTTATAAAGATTAAACAAGTTATTACAAAGTGTGACACCAGTTGTTACAAAACCTTGGTTAATCTGACTTTCAAATTTCAAGATTAACCTTGACGAGGCAGCGGTGTTCCGAACCATGTGAGGGGTACAACCGTGCAGTTCTCGACAATTTAGTTGCAACAAAAATGATCTGTAATATGACCCGCGATGTGGTTGCTTCATTTAGGTATGTTATTACTGGCACACCCTTTAAATTGTAAAATTAAACACTTTTTAAATCACACTTAATTATATAGTAATATTATTATTAATGTGTGTAACACTTACTTTGGCCTGAAGATCCAATTTAGCACCTTCCTTGAGTAAAATAGTGCAAACACCTGTGTGGCCGTTTTGTGCAGCCAAATGTAAAGGTGACCACCCATCCTGAAATATTACAAACATTATGTTATAGTAATTTTTCTCTAAACAAACTATTATAATATTGTCCTGAAATCAATACGATGTGATCAATTGAAAATGACGTTATAGATTTAAATAATGCTACATTATTAAATTAAATACGTATACATTTGTCTTTCTTGTATAATATTTTTATATAAGTGCTTTGTAAATGTATAAAAACAAATAAGTGGGCTTTTTTGCCTAAAAAGTAAACACTTCATCCGATAGTACTAACTAGTCTGAGTGTAAATTATGATAAAGGGGCGTTTGAACTGGCAGTTACAGCTAAAATATCCAGGATTCAAATTTTGTTCAGGTAACACATTTTGACTGCTAAATTCTTACCATTCATGGTTTCATTTTACCGTTATAATAATAATATAATAATACCACATTTATATAGCGCTGTAGTGAATATTTTAGTTGGTTCCGACCTTTCTCAGGCGTATATATAACTCCACGCGACGTACACTGTCACTGAATGATAACTCATACAAAAAGTATATTTAACTCAACTAGAACTTTTATTCCTTGTAACTCGATTAATACATCTTACTACCAGTCAAGTCTTATTTTCTTTATCATCTTTCCGTTTATCTACTCTGATCTTTATTCTCTCTTTTCCCCCCTAATATCTATTACATTCCACTTTTATACTGGACATGCAAATTTTAGGCTTCAGAGGAGGATAACATTTTCCCTCCAAAAATTATACAATTTTGATTGGCTAATAATATTTGGCGGACCTGGTCTAAAGCATCCTTATCTAAATATAGGGAATCAGAACATAAATAATATGACAAGCGCCCTTTTCATGAGTAATCATGCTCAAAGGCGCTTTACAAGCATTATTACCCCAGTATTTGTTGGGATCAAACCGTTACTTGGAGGGGATATGTTTTTACGGTTCTAGGACACCTACCCCCTAGACAGTTACCCCCCGGATGTTTACCACCCGGACAACTACCCCCTTAGGACAACTACCCCCCGGACAACTACCCCCCGGACAACTACCCCCTTAGGACAATTACCCCCTTAGGATAACAACCCCCCGGACAACTACCCCCCGGACAACCACCCCCTTAGGACAACTACCCCCTTAGGATAACTACCCCCCGGTCAACTACCCCCCGGTCAACTACCCCCCGGTCAACTACCCCCCGGTCAACTACCCCCCCCCCCAATCCAAAAGTAGACAAATATATAGGACCGGTTTCTGTAAAAATGAAATCATCTGTTTTTAACGGGTGTTTCGAAACTAGAGACCGGAGACCAGAGACCTGACACGAGACCCAATACGAAAAGGGAGATCTATATTTGGGTCTCCCTTTTCGTATATTAGGGTCTCCCTTTTCGTATAGTGTGGTCTCTCTTTTCGTATAGTGGGGTCTCCCTTTTCTTATAGTGGGTCTCCCTTTTCGTATATTTAGGTCTCCCATTTCGTATATTTGGGTCTCCCTTTTCGTATATTTGGTCTCCATTTTCGTATATTTAGGTCTCCCTTTTCGTATATTAGGGTCTCCCTTTTCGTATAGTGGGGTCTCCCTTTTCGTATAGTGGGGTCTCCCTTTTCGTACGTGGGTCTCCCTTTTCGTATATTTAGGTCTCCCTTTTCGTATTGGGTCTCGGGTCTCTGGTCTCTGGTCTCGGGTCTCTAGTTTCGAAACACCCGTTTTTAACCGATTATTCTGTTTAACAGCACGCTAGACCCTAGATGTGCTAGATTTAAAGTACCGTATTTATTGAAAAAACGGCCTGGGCTGTTTATTGTTTATGTGGTTTTTAGGTGGACATTTATTGGAAGAAAGTTGTTTATTCAATGGGAGGGGGTATAATCTAATGGAAATAGACGCCGATTATTCCATATGATGTTTCATGGGAGTGACATGGTCACCGTTTATTTGAGGGGAATTTATTTAAAGATCGACGTTTATTCGGTGAGTGAACATTGAGGTCAAATATCAAAAGTGATATTATTCTTCAAGTTTACAAAAATACATATATGACAAATTTGAGACAAAAATTAATTCTTTTAAGACCAGTGGTTATCGAAGCATTGTCCTGACGCAAAAATTATTATTATTATTAGCGAACCCAGTCTTTACAGTAAATACATGGAGTACTATATAATACGTTCGACTATCCTATGATCATGTGTGACAATCTTCAGTTTATACCACCAGGCTATATTTATGTTCAATCTTTTACTTTTGTTTACAATAATGAATAGTAATTCGTCAAAGTAACGAATTAAAATATAGTTATTAATTAATAGTTGCAGAGTCAGGTTGTTGAATGGTCTGGGTGGTTAGGGTGTTCTAAAGGGATAGTTTTCTGGGTGGTAATTGTCCGGGGGGTAATTGTCCGGGAGGTAATTGTCCGGGGGGTAATTGTTCCTAGGGGGTAATTGTCCGGGGGGTAGTTGTCCAGGGGGTAGTTGTCCTAAGGGGGTTGTTGTCCTAAGGGGGTAGTTGTCCGGGGGGTATTTGTCCGGGGGGTAGTTGTCCTAAAGGGGTAGTTGTCCTAAGGGGGTAGTGGTCCAGGTGGTGGTTGTCCGGGGGGTAGTTGTCCGGGGGGTAAATGTCCAGGGGGTGAATATCCGGATACGGTTTTTACTCGGGGTACCCGAGTCTAGTACTTACTCATTTTCTCCTCCACCATCTGGACACTATTGAGTAAAAAGTGCGATTTTTAAAGTACTACTCCTCCCTTATTAGTTGTAGTATTGAGCTGGGATTTGGCATGAACATACTACAGGGACATGTCCTCAAAGCTATAGAGCCGGATTTTTAATTTTTTGTTAATTAATTTGTTTAATTAAGAATCCACAATGTGTGACACACACCACAGCGTTATGTAGTTATATGGTTATATGCGGCTTCTTGGCGTAGTGGTTATCACGTTTGCTCAATACGCAGAAGGTACCTGGTTCGAGCCCGGGCTAAACCTTTTTTTTTAAACTTTATGGTGAAAAGTACTGTATACGCAATATGATAATTATACACAGTATATCTTATTATTATTTTTTTAAATACTTATTTTGTGAAATCGGTAATTATCACTTTTACACATGTTTATTTTGCTTTGTGCTTATTACCATTTATTTGTAATTTAAATGGATTAAAAAACTTTCTGTAACCCACAATTTCAATGTAAGAGGTTTCGTAGTGTAGTGGTTGTCAAGTCTGCTTAACACGCAGAAGGTCCCGGTTCGAGCCCTGGCGAAATCTATTTTTCTTTAACTTTCTAACTGTATACGTCTGTATACAGCTTCTTTCGCTGTACCCCGAGTATTGCACATTCGTGCTTGTTTTAAATGTTTTATAAAATCAAATAAAAATCTCGATTCATATCTATTTATTGTATCATTTTGCATAAAATACAGTGTTGCTCTACAGTACCATCCAAAAACTGAAAAAAAAACACGAAATATCATTCTCTAACATTCAGTGCCCTAAAGGCATATGGTAACAATGATTACAGAATCTATTACGAGAGGTGATGGACCTTTTCTTTGAACGTCAAATAGTACATTGGAAGGTCGGGTCCTCAGTAAAGTATCTTATAAAAATGAGTACTGTAGTCCTATATGTGATGCATAACTAAAAATACGTTACAGCTAATTCCTGCATGTGGTCTCGGTAAACTATAAAACAAGGAATAATGAGAATACTTTCAATGACAGATTTATAAAAAAAGATGTATGCCTAATGTGACTTGTTTTATTGTTAAATAACTATGTAACTATGCATTTTTTGATAGGGATGTAATGGGATAAAACGATCATCATTACATTCCCTTTCCGATGGATGGATGGTTCAGTGTGGAATGTCGGCCATTTAAAAATACAAATGGCACCTAACTCTTTTGAATTCAGCAACTCAAGAATAACAAAGTTAGCCAATAAAATCTATTTTGGCACACATATCGAGCTGGAGCTAGTTTTCCTTACATATATGTGACTGTATTATACCGTATCATAATGTAGTATATTTTAAATTTTGACATGACATAATAAACATTGAAAGTTCTTTCTAACAGATTTTTCTCCGGGTACGCGCCGCCGTCTTCTTTATATCTTTACATAGATTGTATATTGCTGCAGCTTTCAATAAGCCGTGCGGAGGATTCATGTAATGTCTCTTAGTATTAACAGGGAAGAGTTAAATTACGTAAATTAACTCTTCCCTGGTATTAAAGGGTAACACCGCGGCTTTAAAATGTATATTATGAATATACATTGCTGAACCACCACTCATTCGTCCAAGACGGGAATCATTTATTAAGTTGTAATTTTCAAGATCTATTATATTCGGATTATTGTCGTCAAACCATGTCTCTGACATTACAATTACTGTAAATGTATGTTTTAATGACGTTATTATTACAGTTGTAGACTATGTATAAATATTATAATGTACCGCGATGGTAAGCCGACTTGCAAAAAAATTAATAATATTACAAGTAATATGTATTATTAATTTATAAAGATTAAACAAGTTATTACAAAGTGTGACATCAGTTGTTCCAAAACCTTGATTAATCTGACTTTACAATGTCAAGATTAACCTTGACGAGGCAGCGGTGTTCCGAACCATGTGAGGGGTACAACCGTGCAGTTCTCAACAATTTAGTCATCCTCGCAAAAAAAAATGATCTGTAATATGACCCGCGATGTTGTTGCTTCATTTAGGTATGTTATTACTGGCACGCCCTTTAAATTGTAAAATTAAACACTCTTTTAATCACACTTAATTATTTAGTAATATTATTATTAATTTTTGTAACACTTACTTTGCCATAAAGATCCAATTTAGCACCTGCCTTGAGCAAAATAGTGCAAACATCTGTGTGGCCGTTTTCTGCAGCCACATATAAAGGTGACACTCCATCCTGAAATATTACAAACATTATGTTATAGTATTTTCTCTCTCTAAACAAAGAATTATAATTTTGTCCTAAAATCAATACGATGTGATCAATTAAAAATGACGTTATAGATTTAAATAATGCTACATTGTTAAATTTAATAAAGAGTATTAAGCCTTTTCTTTAAGATAATGTATTGTATACGTATACATTTTTCTTTCTTGTATAACAATGTTTTATAGTGCTTTATAAATGTATAAAAAAATTATAAATAAGTGTGTTTTTTTTGCCTGAAAAGTAAACACTTCATCCGGTATTGCTAACTAGTCCGAGTGTAAATTATGATAACGTGACCTTTGAACTGGCAGTTACAGTTTAAAATCTAGGCTCCAAATTCTGTTCAGGTAACACATTTTGACTGATAACTTCTTACTATTGGTTTAATGTTACCGTTACTCTTGGAGGAGATATATGTCTTTTTTAAATGTTTTATAAAATAAAAAAAATCTCGATTTATATCCATTTATTGTATCATTTTGCATAAAATACAGTGTTGCCCTACAACACAATACAATGCAAAAACAAAAAACTGAAAAAACAACGACACGTCATTCTCTAACATCCAGTGCCCTAAAGGCATATTGTATTACAATGATTACGGAATCTATTACGAGAGGTGATGGACCTTTTCTTTGAACGTTAAAATAGTGCATTGGATATGTTGGGTCTTGCAAAATTGAAAGTGTTTCCTCAGTAAAGTCTCTTATAAAAATGAATCAAATTGAGATCTGCCTAATTATAAGTACTGTAGTCATATACGTGAAGCATAACTAAAAATACGTTCCAACTAATTCTTACATGTGGTCCGGGTAAACTATAAAACAATGAATAATGAGATTTCTTTCAAGGACAGATTTATACAAAAAAAAAAGACGTAATGCCTAATGGGAGGGTTAACTCCAAAATATTTGGATTTTTTACGCAAAGGTAAAGCCTATTTGATATTAGGTTATTTTCCTTTTTTTCTGGGTTACTGTATGTGTTGAAAATACTGTATGGGTTGAAAATACTGTATGGGTTAAAAAGGTCGTAAGATGTTAGTTTATTAGTATAGAGTACTGAAAACCATAATAGTAGGTAACATTTGTAATTGAGGGCGTTTTATTTGACACGACAGAGCATGTGAACTCCCCAAAAACGTACCGTATCATAATGTAGTATTATTTTAAATTTTGAAATGACATAATAAACATTGGTAATTGGCAATGGTATCCTATCCAACAAAGAATCTACGAGTGTTGGAGCTCCTCAAGGATGTGTTATCTCTCCAATTTTGTTCTCTTTTTATTCTAGTAGTTTTAATATTTTAAGTAAAGATTGCAATATTGTAAAATACGCTGACGATACTGTAATTAGTGGTTATCTTTGCGATAGTAAGCATAATGTAAATGAATTTGTTAATGAAGTTGGAAGATTTGTTAATTGGTGTGAAGATATGAACTTAATACTTAATATTACTAAAACCAAAGAGATGATAAAAGATTTTCGTAAAACCGCAGTTGAACATAATGTAATAACTATTAAAGAAACCGAGGTTGAAAGAGTAATCCAATACAAATACTTAGGTACTATAATTGACAACAAATTAAAATGGGAGTCAAACTCTCTCATGATTTCCAAGAAGGCATCTCAAAGGCTCTACTTTCTCAGAAAACTCAAGCAAATTAGAGTTGATAACACTATTTTAATTCTATTTTATCAAAGTATTATTCAAAGTATTTTATCTTTTAGCATTGGATGTTTTTATGGTAACTTTACTGAAAATGATAAGAAAAATATTGAGAGACCACGTAAAATTGCACAACGTATTATTAAAGCTGATCTAACGCCTTGTTCATTTATCTATGAAAAGAGTATTCTAAAAAAAGTTAACAATATTATGAAAGACCCCACTCATCCGTTACATTACTGTTATAACTTAAATAGATCAGGCATTAGGCTACGACCTCCAAGAGCAAATCTTTGTAGAACTAGAAAATCATTCGTTGTAAATAGCATTCATATTTTTAATTCTAATGTAAGACGTTAATGCAATTTTTAATAGTTTTACATTTTTAACAGTATTTTTAACTTTTTATCTTGTATTTTTAATCTGTTATAATACTGCACGTTTTTAAATTGTTGCAATACTGTTGTTTTAATCTACCAAGCAAAGTGAATTTCCATTTTATGGACAAATAAAATTTCTTGAATCTTGAATCTTGAAAGGTCTTTCTAACATATTTTATTCTCGGGGTACTCGGATGTTGTACTTAATTATTGTTTTATTTATTGTAATGCGCCGTGTTCTTTATATCTTTACATAGATTGTATATTGTTTTTTAATAAGCCGTGCGGAGGATTGTAGTAGTATGCTACATACAATGTGGATTGTTGAACATTTTAAGTTATTGATGATGAAAATTATATTATTATTGTAACCGAATTTGTCATGATATACGATGAATTTAAATCAGTTTTTGCATCATAGTATAGTAGTATTGTATTATTATTGTAACTGAATTAACATTGTTAAAGTTTTATAGAATACTGGTAAAATACTGGTAAGTAATGTACCACACTCCACCCTAAACTTGGCAATGTATTTAGTACTGAACATTGTATTACATTGACAAGTCAGAATGTTATAATGTACTTGGTATGGAAACTATACTAAATGACCAAAAGGTGACATACACTTTTGTCAAATCATTTTCCTGTTTTGAATCGTTGGATAGATTTAAACTATGAAACTATTTTAACAATAATATTGTTTTTACATTATACGTATGATGTAGTAATTCTTTGTTTGTCAAGTAATGGTAAATGTATAATTTGTATAGTGTCCCATATCGTATCTTTATGAACGCGTTATAATTTTTATTCTGTTCTGGTTCACTATGTGTAAAAGTGAAGATCAAAATAATTAAAATGTTTGACTTAATCGTGATCTTTAAAATTATAATCATGAATACATTGTCTCAATGTTAATATTTAAAGTAATTTTTTCTTTATTTTATATGTCATTTGACCCAAGCCTAAATATGAAAGCATTCTTTAGAAAATAAATAGTAGGCCTACATAATCAGAATGTGGATATTGGTATAATAGGAATAATTAATGACTTTTTCTCTTTAAACTGTGGTCATAAATTGCCTATTCTAACAGTGGCGTGTGGAAATAAAGTGGATTTGCCTGTGTGGAAAGGTTTAGTAGAAAATAATATTAAGTTTTGCGTGACTCTGGGTGTAGTAGTGTCGTGGTGAAACGATCCTTTGTGAAATCGGAACAACTAGCGGGAGAATTTAGTACGTGTGTATTGATAGATGGAACTGTAAGGCGTTTTCCTATAGCTAATATTAATATTAATACTCCATTTTTGTCAGGACCGGTAAAGGCGAGTTGTATGGAAAACCCTGTGTTTGGATTAATTATTGGAAACGTTACAGGGGTAAGGGATCCGAATGATCCTGAAGAAAATTGGGCCCTTAATAACGGTATAATAAAAGAGAATAAAATGTCGTTAATCAATATCGAAAATGCAGAACCATCCGGTGCCATGATGACTAGAAGTCAGCACAATTCCGTGAGAAAACCCCTTAAACAATTAAAAGTAGCTACTCCTATACCAATTGATTTGATTCATGAAAGATTAATCGAAGACCAGTATAATGATTTTACATTGGGGAAAGTTAGAGATTTGGCCAAAAAGGGGAGATAAATAAATGACTAGAAATGGAAATTACTTTTAATACATATTTAGTGACGGAATTTCGTGGAGAGAGTTTTTGTCTCCTAAGGTGGAATTCGGTAATTTAGTAAGACAAGTAGTTGTTCCTAAAACTCTTAGAGGGGTAGTTTTGCAGTTGGTCCATGAATCTGTATTAGGTGGTCACCTCGGTGTTAAGAAAATAACTGACAACATTTTAACAATTTTGTTTTGGCCTGGGTTGCAATCCGATGTACGTAGATTTTGCCAGTTGTGCGACATATGACAGCAAACCGTATCTAAAGGAAGGGTCCTTAAAGTACCATTGGGTAAAATACCTACAATCGAGGAACCGTTCGAAAGAGTAGGTGTAGATTTAGTAGGGCCAATTAAACCCATGACAAAAAGGGGACATCGATATATTTTGGTGTTGATAGATTATGCGACAAAAAAAAAACCAAACAAAAACAGCTATTTTGTGGAGGTTTTTTCAATGTAACTTTCTTATAAATTGACCAATTTTTATGGCTGTTTCGACATTGTAATGCCTAATTGAGTACCTACAATGTCATGTTATTTTTAATTGTTAACTTTTAAAGTTAGACGATTTGAAAATTGTGTTAAAGAATAGGCTTGTTTTGTCAATTTTTACATAAACGTTTATAACGTTTGACTGATAACGTTTAATGATATTGGCTGTTCCACCATGCAAAAGCTAAACAATCAAGCTTTAAATGACCTAAAGTAAAATGTGATTGGTTCAGATACTTCGTCGGAACAGCTCCTTTTTTGAAGCAGTGTTTTGGTTTATCAGTGACCGGCTAGTGTTAAAGGAGAGGGGAAAATGTTCGAAGTCACCAAACCTTTCCTTAGCAGTCAGAACGTAACGTTAAAACTAAAATTACAGTTGCTGAAAAACTACTTATCCAAAACGCTTTATTTTTCACGAAATGTAAGAGTTATTATCCCTTATTTTTAATATGTTAAATGTATTTAAGATTAAGATACAGGATTCTTTATATAAGTAATTTTAAAACACTTGGTTTATTTGAAAACCACCAGCGTGGCTTTGCCGTAATGGTGGACTCGTCCATTTTACTAATAGGAATAGGATTGTAGCACATTTATATAAAACGTTGAATTTGACCTATACAGTTTCCATTTCTGTTTTCTAATGTAAAATTAAAATTATATTATTAGTATCTCTATGTAATATATTCACATTGTACTATGCTACTTAGCATCTACATACCGTTATACTGCACTTTGTTTTGTTGATTTTTTTAATGAAATTGTATACACAGGGAGTTGGTATACCATTGGTTCTACTAAAATTATTATTACTTGTATTTGTTTGTGCAATATTTGAAGATTGCTACAAAAATAGAAATAATTTAAATATAATATATTTTACAGATTAAGTGTACGCTCTATGCCTATGGAACAGATTACCTATCGGACGTAGTTTAGTATGACACATCTGATATTCTATTATTATAATTATTTTGTTTTATTTATTGTAATGCGCCGTGTTCTTTATATCTTTGATTGTATATTGTTTTTCAATAAGCCGTGCGGAGGATTCAGGTATTTTCTCTTAGTATTAAAGGGTAACACCGCGGCTTTAAAATGTATATTACTTGTTATAAACTATAAACCTTTTAATCAACATTGGTAACAACCGTGCCTAATTGTAGACAGCACTCAGGCAAAAGCTAAGTAGCTTCTTTAAAAAAAAGTTGTTCTATAAGACAATACTACAGTCTGTACGCGTGTGAAGTGGAACTAATTCGCCTTAAAATACTAGTTTTAAAATATCATAATTAAACTCAACCTTTAAAATAGCTGATAATCAGAGATGTGCGCACGTGCAAATTAACAATATAAATGAATGTTTATGTACAAAATCTAACATTATGATTCCTATTCGAGAAACGTTGTTGTTATGGGAACACACTAAGTGATTGGTGTAACTTCACACTAACGATATATTGAAACATTATGTTAATTAGTTCAAGTTCAAGTTAAAATTTATTGTCAAATACACAGTAAATGAAATTTGCCTTCCAAGGTTCAAATTACAATAAAAATAACAACAGTTAAAAACATACAATACTATACAATGGATAAGATAATATATAAGAAAATATGCTATGTATAAAACATTATGAACAGTATAAATATTAAAATACTATATAAAGAATAAAATATAAAACGTCTCAAGTTATCTTTTAAATTGCTTGTTATATTGCCTGATTGCACACGGAAGAAATGATTTATTATGACGCTCAGTCTTCTTAATTGAAGGAATCATCCTTCCGGATCTACTGAAATTTATAAAGTTAAAAAGAGGATGAGACTGGTCGTTAATTATACATTTTAGTTTTTTCTCCATAACCTTATCGCATATATCATGGATAGATGGGACGTTTGCACCTATTACCTTCTTAGCCATTTTTATTATTCTCTGTAATTTATTTGAGTTATACTTAGATAAACTATTTAGCCATACAATACAGCAAAATGTTAATATGGACTGTATCATAGCCTGATGGAATAGAGACAGCGCATCTCTGCCAATCTTAAAGTTTCTTAATTTCCTTAAGAAGTACAATCTTTGGTTTGCCTTCGCATAGACTTTGGCAGTGTTGGCGTTCCATGACAGTTTTTCATCTATCCATACTCCTAAATATATATGTTTACTAGTTGTGCGGACATCATTATCTTTGATATTTAAAGGTATAAGTTGCCTCTTAATTTTACGAAAGTCAAACACAATTTATTTTGTTTTATTTACATTAATACTTAGACAGTTCATATCACACCAGTTAATTATATTATTAACTTCAGTTCTATACGTGCTCTCATCATTGTTTCAATTAAGCCTGTGATACAGGTGTCATCAGCAAATTTAACTATTTGACATAATTCACTTCTAAGGTCGCTTGTATATAATGTGAACAACAATGGAGATAACACGCATCCCTGTGGGGCACCGGTGTTTGAAACAATGATATCAGACAAAACATTATCAATTCTAACACGCTGGGTTCTGTTTTTCAAGAAATCTCTGATCCATAGACAAACAAAAGGATTAACATTCATACTAACTAATTTATCAAGAAGTATGTTTGGTTTCATTGAATTGAAAGCCGAAGAAAAATCTAAAAATAACATCCTTACATATTGCCTAGGTTTATCCCAAAGTTTCATAGATTGGATGCAAGAGGGTAGTTATTGCATCGTCGACACCTCTATTACTACAGTATGCAAACTGATTATTATCAACAAAAGGCAACGTTTCTTTAATCAATACATCTTTAAATAGCCTCTCAAAGCACTTTGTAATAATTTGGGTTAGAGCAACAGGACGATAATCATTTAATATTTTCGGCTTAGGTACTTTATTTATTGGGGCTATTATTGAATACTTCCACATGCATGGGACACAAGAAGAGCTTAACGACCAGTTAAATAATCTACAAAAGATAGGCGCAAGCTGTTTATAGCATGACTTTAAAATATTGCCAGTTAGTTTATCTGACCCAGCTGCTTTATTTGGCTTAACACCCTTAAATACTTTCTCAACTGAAAGCAGATCAAATTCAGGTACATCAGATTTGGTTGTATTTAACTCTAGGTTCAGTTTAACATCATTATCATTAGTATTATTAATTTGGTCATCATTATCAAATCTGTTAAAAAATATATTTAGTTTATTTGCAAAGTCCAATGGTCGGGATCCGGATGGAACTATTGTTGTGTTCTGCCTTTTCGCGTTTCCAATAACTTTCTTTAATCCATTCCATGCTTGCTTGGGGTTACCGCTATCAAAATCATTCTTTATTTTCTCTCCAAATTTGCGTTTGGCATCATTAATTCGCTTTTTCGTTAACTTCTGAATACGCTTCTTTTCCGTAACATCATTATTGCGGACAGCTTGTTGTTTTTGCTGTAAAAGTTCTCGGATATCCTTAGTGACCCATGGTTTACTATTTGGATAAATTTTTATTTCCTTCTTTTTAATGATGCTAGACTCACAAAAATTAATATATTCAACAATTGTTTCCATAGTGGCGTCAATAGAATCTGTATTCATAAACACATCCCAATTCGTAGCTTCAAGACATCCTTTAAATTCCTCCACACTATCATTTGTCCACACTTTGATTTCCTTGACCATTGGTTTACTTTGTTTTAACTTTTGTTTATAAGCTGGTATTAAATGAATCATCTTGTGATCTGATTTACCAAGACCTGCCTTAGGTGACGACTTGTACGCGTTCTTTATGTTGCCGTAACAACAATCAAGTATTTTGTCACCGCGTGTGAGAAAGTCTACGTACTGATAATAATTCGAAACCTTCTTGAGGTCGCACGAGTTAAAGTCACCAGTGACTAACTTAACAGCATCAGGGGATTCTGTGTCCAGTTCACTTAATATGGTTTGAATGTTAGATGCAGCTACTTTCATATCAGCTCTCGGGTGGATGTAGACTACTGTGACAAAAATTGTATTGAACTCGCGAGGAAGATAAAATGGACGAAGCGAAACAGTAATGAGTTCTTAGTTAGTAGTACACCGCCGATATTTCACCGTAATGTCAGTCTTCTTATTGTTTTTTTTATTTTTGGTATGGCCAAAGAGCCATATAGTACTTCGTTACTTATTTTTTGTTGCCATTATAATCCCAACGCAGCACAGAATAGTAGTGAGTGACTGCCATCAATTTTTTTCTCAAATTTCTTTGTAATGGTCGAACTTTCTGATCCATATTGAAAATCTGATTCAACAGTGAAGTGCCGTAGTTTAAGGTTTTTACTAATATTTAACCTCCATATTTGATTTAATTTATTAATTGTAGCCAATGCTTTTCCTTTTCTTATTTCAAAATCTCTGCTGGTCGTGTTAATAAAGCTTCCCAGATATTAAACATCATTCACCTTATCTCTCTCTATATCATTTTGTGTTTTAATTTTTCCGGATTGGTTATATGATATAAATTTAGTTTAACCCTAGTGTAACAATCAACCACTAATGTAACGATCCATTAACCACTAACGTAACAAAACTTTACTAACCACTAACGTAATAAAATTTAACCACTAACGTAACAGCAGGAGAAAATGTTAAGAAATCTCAGACAATTGTTGTTTTGAATGATCGAAATCTAGGACTCAAGTCCAGTCGCGTTTGCCTGTACGTCAACTCACTATGTTTAAACTGTTGGTTAAATAATGGTGTTAAATGTAACTAACTTAAAGCGCCCATTCAGCTATCAATGTTGTAACGACAGACATAACCCACTAATTTCCGTATGAAAAGTTGGAGATACCTTTTTGTGATAAAGCCGTTCCATGTCCATGCTTTTCTGTCTAGCAATACTCTTACTTTCAATGACGTGATACGATGTTCTCTTGTTAGTATACAAGTGTATACTTTGATTATGGTTTTCTGTCCATGTCGAACATAACCTCTTTTAAACAGACTCTAAAATCATTGTATTTTTTTTTTTTAAAGCTTTTTATACATATTTTAAATATTTTAGATATTTCGTATTTTACATGTTGGATTTTAACTTTTAATCTAATCTCGTTTTAGTATAAGGAATCTGTGCAATTTGGTTCTCTGTGTTTCTGAGAACCCAATGGAAATGAGTTTTTTACTATTTGGGATATCCTTTTAACTCGAGTCTGTTGTACTGATTTTTAATTGTTTACATGTTTTTATTGTATGTATCTGTGTCCAAAGGTTAAAAATAAAAAAAATAAAAATATTTAAAAAAAGAACACAAAAGGATGAACGGACAGTCAGACAGATAATCATAGACCCAAAAGAGGTTCAATATACATGTAGTGAATATTTAGTTGGTTCCGAGCTTTCTCAGGCGTATATATTTCCACGCGACGTACACTGCTGTCACTGAATGATAACTCATACAAAAAGTATATTTAACTCAACTAGAACTTTTATTCCTTGTAACTCGATTAATACATCTTTCTACCACTACCAGTCAAGCCTTATTTTCTTTATCATCTTTCCGTTTATCTACTCTGATCTTATTCTCTCTTCTTCTAATATCTATTACATTCCACTTTTATACTGGACATGCAAATTTTAGGCTTCAGAGGAGGATAACATTTTCCCTCCAAAATTTATACGATTTTGATTGGCTAATAATATAAGGCGGACCTGGTCTAAAGCATCCTTCTCTAAACAAAGAGAATCACAACATTTAATATGACATTCCCCTTTTTGGGAAAAAGATTGTGTCAATCTTTCCAAAAATTTAACATTTAAAACCATTTTACTTTAAACTATCTACTAATAACACCTCTATAATATATTTATGCACGGCTTAATCCATCTGCATTTCCATTTAATGATCCTTTCTTGTAAATAACTTTAAATTTATATCCTTGTAAAAACAGAGCCCATCTCATAAGTATAACATTGGCACCCTTCATCGAGTCCATCCATCTCAATGCCTGGTGGTCAGTATGAACTTGAAATTCACAACCATACAGATAATACTTAAGTTTATTGATAGCCCAAACAATAGAGAGGCACTCTTTTTCTGGCACAGAATATCTCTGCTCATGTACAGATAACTTTCTACTTAAATACACAATGGGATAATCATTACCCTCACCATCTATTTGGCTCAGCACTGCACCTATGCCATAATTTGAGGCATCGGTTTGCAATATAAACATCTTATCAAAATTTGGGGCTTTTAATACATTATCATCAGTAAGTCGTTTCTTTAAAGTTACAAAGGCATTTTCACATTGTTCATTCCACTTAACGGTATTACTTTTACTTTTTAAAGTTAAATCAATCAATGGCTTAGCAATATCGGCATAGTTCTGTACAAATTATCTGTAATAGCCAGTTAATCCGAGAAATGATCGGACTTGTTTCTTAGACAAAGGTCTGGGGAACTTTTCCACAGCCTCAACCTTATCAATCATGGGTCTAATTTCTCCATTACCAATCTTATGCCCCAGAAATTCTACCGGTGCATAGGCAATTTTACATTTCAAAGGCTTTGCTGTCAATCCAGCACTACTTAATCTTTCTAATACATCATTCAAATGAAAAATATGATCTTTCCAAGTTTGACTATAAATACATATGTCATCTATATATGTGTACCGCCAAACCAAAACCAGGCGTTTGTCGGCAGCAAGGGATTTCTGTAAAATGCTTCTGAATGTGTAAAACCTATATCTTGACCATTTTTAGTTTTTTAAATAATCTTACAGAAAATTTACCGTAGATTCCAAAAATCTAGGTATTTTAAAGAAATTATAAGTATAAATCAATGAAAATAACATTTTAATGAGACCCCCTTTTTCGTCTTTGGTGAAAAAATCAAGTTCTATTCTGTAATTTGTGTCTATTTCTAACCAACTTTTACCTCTTTGATTATGAGAAGACCCCTTAATGTGTGGTATTTTTAGAAAGCTCGTGAAAAAATCTTTCCAAAGATAAAGGTTGTAGGTCATGTAAAATAATAGTATAGCCAATCAAACACATTCTTTAATAACCTTTTGGTATAAGCAAACCAGTCTTGTTGCTACGGAATCCTGAAACAGGCAATTTGATTGGCTAACAGAGTGGCTCAAGTCATTGAAGCGTTAAATTTGCCTTTAACAGCTATTCAAAGTACACTGAGGAAGCGGTAAGGTTTTAACAAAACATTCTTACTGTAAAAAACATTCAATATTAATTTATACTTGCTATTTATGCATCCTAGATAATAATAAAACAACCTAGAATAGTTTAATGATTTATATAATATGAAAAGTAGAAATATTGGCTTCGCTAGCGAATCGTAAACAACAAGAGGTTAGAAAGTACGAAATGACTTTCTAGCGCGACACACTCAGTTTGGTGAACACAGAAACACTTTTGATCAAAATATTAGGCCTAGCCTAGGCATAAGATAAGAGATGAACTGTATGCCAGCTTAGTACTTCAAGTTAGCCTAGTAAAACCACCTAGCATACCTTGGTCTAGGCCTAGCCCAAAAAAAAAGATTTTTAAATGTGTTTAAAAAAAGTTTAATTTAATTTTCCATTCTGTTTTCAGATCTTGATTGGTAATTAATACTGTAATGTATACCAATAGTTTTGACAGTGGTGGTGATGCTGTTGCTACTTTCTCTTCTCAAACAACTCCAATAATGGTGATACGGTGCTTAATATAACTTTACAAAAATGACTTTGATTCTGATGATACATGACACATGTATTCTATTATGCAACGTAACCCTGAATAAAACCGTGAAATAATTGTATCGAAAAATATGTATGTATTTAAAACTTAAAGACCCGGCACAAAAGATGATAATACTGTTGTAACACGCAGCCTGAAATGACCAAAATGTTATAATTTAAAGTGTACCAATTGTAAATAAATTTAAACACATCAAACACAATCAACTGTCTGTGTATCATTAATTTTGGTTCATTTCTATATGTTGTATTTTTATTGTCACTTTATTAATAGTACTTATTTATAGTTATTACAAGCCTCACACATAACATAAGTTTAGTAAAAAAAAGTTTACTAACGTATGTAGTTATTTGAAGTCTCATTTGACAATGTTAATGTTACTGGATTTCTTTGAAAATTTCAATGATTATAGAAAAATGTATTAGTTACATTTGTGCTAAATTTCAAAGTCATAGGTATACTAGAAGTTAGCGTTGTCAAGGTGAACATGAGTCGCTGTCTGCCAGCACATTTAAACTTCCTGTTTGAACTATTGTTGATCTTTGAATGCATTTTTCACTGCTAAATAAAAATGAATTCTTACTTGTATTTCTTTACTTATTGTATCATAACTCTAAAAATACTTGACCAAATTGAATAATTTTTTCAGTATTTTAAAGCAAATTATGTGCTCTGTACAAATATCTTTAAAACTCAAAATGTCACATTTACGACAAATGCCTGGTTTTGATTTGGCTGTACACATATGCCTTAGCATATCCCTCAGTACCTTGTAATACCTTATCCATTAATCTTTGGAAAGTACTAGGGCTATTTTGCATACCAAATGGAAGTACATTGTAACAATACTGTCCAAATTGTGTAATAAATGCTGATTTGTCTTTGGTCTTAGGATCCAGAGGCACCTGGTAAAATCCTTTAGTTAGATCTAACGTAGTTATGTATATTGCAGATGATACCTCATCCAACATTTCGTCTATGCGAGGCATAACATAAGGGTCAACTTGTGTAGTCTTATTTAGTGATCTAAAATCTGTCACCATTCTAATTTGATTCTGGCCTTTCTTCAGGGCAATAATAGGTGCAGCATAGGCACTAACTGTAGGTTCTATTATACCCATAGCCAACATACTATCTAATTCTTCTTTCAATTTACCTTTTAATGCTTGGGGCGTTCTATATTTCCTATGCCTTATAGGCATTTCACCATTAGTCTTAATTTCATGTGTCACTAAGTGAGTTCTACCTGGTACATCCGAGAATACATTCTGTTGGTACTTTAACAATTCTGTTAATTGTTTAGTTTGTGTATCATTTAAATTACTACTAACGTTAACATCTCTCCATGTTTGTGATTGATGATAAAAGACAATCCTATGTCTATTTCACTATCTAACTCATTGTCATGGACTGTTTCATTTAAGTCTACTTCTTCTATCGACTGAATATTTGTTACTACATAATAACCATCTTTACTTATTTCTACTTTATCATACCATCTCTTTAACATATTAACATGTAGAATTTGTTTTTCTTTTCTTCTACCTCCTATGTATATTTCATAATTTACATCATTGACCTTTTTTGTAACAGTGAAGGGGCCTTGCCATTTACTGTCTAACTTACTATTTCCTACTGGAAGGAATATCAACACTTTGTCCCCTTCTACAAATTCTCTATCAATAGCATTCTTGTTATAATTGTGGGACATAATTTCTTGTTGTTCAAGTTTGTTTACATTAGCATCTTTCATTAATTCCTCCATTTTTTCTCTTATGTCTAACATGTATTTGATAACATCAGTAGATGTTTCTTCATCTTCTACCCAATTACTTTTGAGTAAACTCAAGGGTCCCCTCACCTCTCTACCATAAAGCAATTTAAAAGGTGAATGGCCCGTCGCTTTACTAGGAACTACCCCCCTTCTGTATGCAAACAGAAAGGGGGGTATGTAGTTATCCCACTTTTTTCTTTGCTTAACTGTAAGTGTCCTTATCATATTTTTCAATGTACCGTAAAATCTTTCAACAAGCCCATTGCTTTGGGGGTGGTACACTGTAGTCTTTAATTGATTAATCCCCAACATACTACATATAGATTGCATAATTGAAGACATGAAATTAGTTTCTTGATCATGTACAATCTCTTCGGGTAATCCTACTCTAGTAAATACTTCTATTAGAGCCCTGGCTACTGTTTCAGCTCTAACATTGGGTAACGGGATAGCATCCGGATATCTCGTAGCATAGTCAATTATAGTAAGCATATATTTGTTATTACGGCTTGTTCTAGATAAGGGTCCAACAATGTCTATCGCTATACGTTTAAATGGTGTACTTATAATCGGTAATGGTATCAAAGTATGTTTCCTTTTACTTTTACCCTTATCTACCTTTTGGCATTCCTTACAGACTTTACAATAGACTACCACATCTTTAAATATACATGGCCAATGGAATTGGTTCAGGACCCTACTTTTAGTTTTCTCAACACCCATGTGACCTGCAAATGGCACATTATGACCTAAGTGTAATACACCCTGTCTACACTGAGTGGGTAATACAATCTGTTCCACTTGGTTATTCTTATCTTTAATACTACTCCAATTTCTCATCAATATACCTTGTCTCATAAAGAAACATACCCTATGCTGACCTATTTCTTCTATAGGGACTACCCTGTCAAACACTCCTTTGAGTGAGTCATCCTTAGTTTGCAATTTGATCAGTTCTTGTTTAGTTAGGTTCAGCTTGTGCTGTTGTTCATATGTTTTATGTTTGACTGTTTTATCTTTAGCTCTATCCTCATTTTCGTCAAACAAATTATTCATTTCTGTTCCATTCATATCATCTAAACACTTAGTTTTATTTACTTTGTTGTCATTTACTACTGTTTTCAACAATTGTACATTAGTTTCTTTAGGCGGCTCTTCTATCGGCTTAAAGTTACTATCTTTCCCTAACAATATCATTTCGTCTTGTATTCTAACATCATTTTCTATTCTGGCTTGCTCCCTAGTTAGGACGAACATTTCTTTAGCCATTGTTTCTCCACAATTCTGGTCCAAATCATGACCCAATAACATGTCCTTCTGTAATCCTTCGATTACGGCTACAATCACTTTTCCTGTCACTATCTTACTTTCTATAGCTACCTCAGCTAAGGGGACGGTAATATCGCCTCCTATACCTCTTAACGTAACCCATTTTCCTGGCAAGTAACATTTGTTAGGCACTAGACTTTCCTTAACAGCTGACTGGGTACATCCCGAGTCTCTTAGCATAGTTATATCATGTCCTTCTAATTTTCCTGGTATTGTACATTTCTCCATTTTATTTTCTACACTATCTATAACTACTTGGGGTCTATCTGATTTTAGTCCTTCACATCTTAAGCCATCTTTCACATTCGGGCCCTTCTTAATGTCACTAGTCTTTCCTTTTGCTACCATCTTAGGACAATCCCTATTTTATGTCCCTTCTCCTTACAATTAAAGCATAGGCCATTAATCCATTAATTTGAAGGTTCTCTCTGTTGGAAATTTCTACCATAGTTATGGAATTTGCCTCCCCTTCCGCGATACCTATTGTATCCTTGCTGCCTAGCTCCAGGGTTATTCTGAGTTGTACTATTCTTATGTTTACTATTTTCTTGGCCCTTATAATACGTAGGCTTATTTTCAGAATTTACGGCATTCCAATAGCCACGGCCACCTCTATTAGCTATATAATCATCGGCTATCATAGCCATATCATAGCTCTTATTTACTTGTTTATCTCTAAGATAAAGCCCCAGATCTTCAGGCATTTTATCAAGTGCCTGTTCCATTATAATCATTTCAATAATGCCTGCAGCATCATCTTCTTTTACATTAGCACATTTCATCCAACATTTTAAATAATGGGAGAGCTCATTCAGCCATTCCCTGATGGACATATCTTTAACTCTGTTTGAATTTCTAAATTTAAATCTGTAAGTCTCTGCGGACACATCATACTTTTCTAAGATTGCCTTCTTTAAGGTATCATAATCTACACATTCTTTTACGGTTAAGGATGCATATGCTGTCCTAGCTTTACCAGACAGTTCAGGTGCTAACCTAGTGGACCACGTATTCTTATCCCAACCTGTGGCTTCTGCCAAGTGTTCAAATGTTCTAAAATATATATCAATATCATCTGATTCCTTCAAAGTAGGAACCTTTACCTTCATCTACTATATTCCTAGCATTACTGTAGCTAGACCTATTTTCTCATTTTCACTCTTTCTTGTGATTCAATTTTTCTTTGCTCTATATCTGCTTCTAATCTTAATTGGTCTTGTTGGTATTGTAATTCTAACTTTTTGTTTTCGGCCTCGGCCTCGAACTTCATTCGAAAATATTCGAGCATCATATCTTTAGGCATACCGCCGCGTATTTCGGGAAAATCAATATCCCTAGCCATGTTATCATACATTTCATTGACTTGGTCAACCTCTTCTTGGTCAACCATATCTTCCCTGGTATCTTTTTCTGACATAGTCTTATCTATATTTTTACCCGATCTTAAAGTTGTCATGCTAATAACAATTTTACTAATGAAATATGTAAACTTATGTATACAAAATATGTTATAAAAGTATTTGTATTACCTTGATTCCATTCAGATATGTAAAAAATATGAAATCCACATAAATTTTTTAAATGCAATACAATATAAGACATTAATTTACTTCAAAGTCACAAACAACGTTCCAAGTTCACTCCGTACAAAAATTTACTTTCGAAATAAAAATAGTTTACAAAGTCAGCTTTGCAAGTAATATCCAAACAACGCACGGTATAAAAACTGTCAGGAATCCAGATCTTCGTAACCATTTAACTTTTTGGTTACTGATTTAACAGGCCCGTAGAGTAGGCACTGTCACTTCTTCTTCTTCTTCTTCTTGATACTTAAATCATGTAAACAAAAATCCCACCGCTGCCACCATGTAGTGAATATTTAGTTGGTTCCGAGCTTTCTCAGGCGTATATATTTCCACGCGACGTACACTGCTGTCACTGAATGATAACTCATACAAAAAGTATATTTAACTCAACTAGAACTTTTATTCCTTGTATCTCGATTAATACATCTTTCTACCACTACGAAGTCTTATTTTCTTTATCATCTTTCCGTTTATCTACTCTGATCTTATTCTCTCTTCTTCTAATATCTATTACATTCCACTTTTATACTGGACATGCAAATTTTAGGCTTCAGAGGAGGATAACATTTTCCCTCCAAAATTTATACGATTTTGATTGGCTAATAATATAAGGCGGACCTGGTCTAAAGCATCCTTCTCTAAACACAGAGAATCACAACATTTAATATGACAATACAATACATTTGAGGAAATAAATCAAACTTTCATGTGGAAAGTAAAAATGTTATGTCCTACAGTTGCTGGACAGACACACTAAGCTAAATTGCTTGATGTCCATAATATTTCTACTACTGTTGTTACGTTAGTGGTTAATGCTACATTAGTGGTTGATTGTTACGTTAGTGGGTGATACATTGTTTGCACAATACACAACCACACAGTTTTATTTGTTTTTTTGGGTGTACTAATACAAGTGGTAATGATAACACGTGCGATTCATCGTGATCGAAAAAAAAAAAAGTTGTGTGCAAACAGTAAAGTAGAATAATGTCTAATGGAGTACATCACAAAATAAAAAAGTTAATACAGATGATAACGAATGATTACGAAAACAAAAACATTGAAAACAGCGACGAGAGACACGAAACCCAGAAAAATCTCTGTTTTTTATATTTTTTGAAAACATAGACTCCATCACAATCTTCTCAATATTAGGCTGTATAAGGTTTTCAATATTTCCCAAAAACCTTTACCCTTTATATACCCATTACGTAGAGTTAGCGTTAAATAATGACAGAAGAAACAACTTTTAATTCATTAACATCAAAGTGTTTGTAAGAGAGAAAGAGGCAGACAGAGTTAAAAGAAAGAGAATTTAACGCGAATTCAAATGGCTTTTCCTCCGCTACAAATTATATCAGAGAGAATGCATTGATTGTGTAAATATGAAATAGATATAGCAACATCATTACACCTTGCTATTCATTTTATGTCACAACAATTAAAAATATAGTCCAACATCGTGACGGTCGTTCAGTAATTATTTACTGGAAATAATATCGCATTATGTCTTCAGCCGTTTTTCATACAGTATTCCATATAGGATGAAGTTTGCTGTTGAAAAGCGACACTGGTGCAGTTGTTTATGACATAACTGAATAACGCATAAATAGGCTTGATTTACAACTTACAACTTATTTTGTGTTAACTTGATGTTTCATTGAATTCAATGAAACATCTATGCGTCTTTTAAAGCTTCTCTTACATTCGTTGTAATAAACTTCTCACTTCGTTCATGCAATATTTAGATGTTATGGTTTAATAGACCGGCTTCAGAGTGAGATGAGGTGCCACCCGGAAATGACATTAATGACACATTGTTTTCTTGGGTCCTTATATGTATACGAACAGAAAGGTTACAGGAAAACGCACATTTTGGGGTGGGTTGAGGTGATAAGTCAAAATGGCCGCCAAAATAGTCGAATGTTTAAAAAAAATACATTGTTGTCAGTAACTATTGTCTTGAAACAGAAATAAGACCATTAATATGATCACATAACTATCAACACGCATATTTGTATAATGATTGCATGCTTTAAATTTATTATAGTGTACACCTTTTAAGCAAAATTAAATCGAAGTGTTTTGAAATGACACATATGACACTAAATATGAATAACTTACGTGGTTCAAATGATTTACGTCTGCTCCAACTTTGATGAGATACATACATGTACGCACGTGACCATTACTTGCAGCGGTTACAATAGGTGTATTCCCGTACTGCAAAAAGTGATAATAGTTAATACTTCATACACAATAACAGATTGCTGATAGAAGATGCGATACTTTGAGTACTTTACAATTATAAACGACGTTTACAAGGATAGTAAACCTTTGCACACGAGTCGCAGATAATTGACATACAGTAATGAGTATAGTTTTAATCTTATACTTTTGACTCTATTCTGGTTTTGCTATTCGTGTACCAGGAATACGTTAGTAGTTATACACATAATTAAATACATAAAACTAATTAAAATGTAAACCAATTATAAGAGATTAGATCTAAGGTTTCTTCTCTGTGTGAAAGTAATCGTATTTAGCTAGCTTCTAATGCTGTATCTGCCTCAGACAGATTGCCTTTCCTCTGATGAAGGTGGGCACTACACAAGAGAAGCCCTTGATCAATGTTAGGACCAATCAAGGTGCTTTAAACAGTCCTGGCTTAGTCATCACTCAGATGAATATAAGAATAAAATGACACTACTGTCGTTCGCGACAGACGTCGTATGCATAGTCTATTAAGACTGATGCAGGAAAAAAAAGAAAAACAAATGCTGTATAGGCTAAATTTAGTTACACAAATAAAAACATGAAGCCATGAGAAGAAACACTCGGGATTACCATCTTAGAAATTAAATTCATGGCTAATGCCTCTATGTTAATATTTGAAGTAAACATCGGATCTTGGCATTGGTGTTCACACATGTGTTGGAAAATCAAATATTCTTTAAAATAATTAAGAAAACAAATAGTAAATATTTAATTTATGTTTTTAATTAAGTCTAAAAAAAAGAATTGTTTATCGTAATATGATATTTATCACCAAATACGCATGATTAAACTTGCCTAGCTAGGCCTAGTGTTTAGGCACAATGTATTCCTTGATTTGTTTTAATACGAGCGGCGTGTTGTGTGCGAGACACGTGCGTTGCGTTAGACTTCCTGTCAAAGCAAGAAATCAAAACGAACAAGTACGTGAACGCAACCGAACCACGCACAGCAAAATTCTGATTCTTGTTTTAAGAAAAAAAAAACTTGTTTCAAGCAAAATATTTCTTGAAACAAGTAAATTTTGACTTGTCCGTATTTCAATACTTTTTGGCTTACCAAGAATCGTAAAATTCTTAACAAGAATCACACAAATTCTTATCAAGAAAATTATTCTTACCAAGAAATAATACTTTAAGAACAATATTCTTACCAAGAATTTAATTGCTTTTTTCATTCTTGTTTTAAGCAGTATCTGCCTTAAAATAAGTAACAATTTATCGATTTTTTAAAATAGAATTCTTGTTTCAAGCAATATTTTTCTTAAAATAAGTAAGAATATCCGATTTGTATTTTTTGAATTCTTGTTTCAAGCAATATTTTTCTTAAAATAAGTAAGAATATTCCGATTTGTATTTTATAGAATTCTTGTTTCAAGCAATATATTTCTTAAAATAAGTAAGAATATTCCGATTTGTATTTTTTGAATTCTTGTTTCAAGCAAAATATTTCTTAAAATAAGTAAGAATATTCCGATTTTTATTTGTAGAATTCTTGTTTCAAGCAATATTTTTCTTAAAATAAGTAAGAATATTCCGATTTGTATTTTTTAGAATTCTTGTTTTAAGCAATATTTTTCTTAAAATAAGTAAGAATATTCCGATTTTTAATTTTAATATTCTTGTTTCAAGCAATATATTTCTTAAAATAAGTAAGAATATTCCGATTTGTATTTTTTGAATTCTTGTTTCAAGCAATATTTTTCTTAAAATAAGTAAGAATATTCCGATTTGTATTTTATAGAATTCTTGTTTCAAGCAATATATTTCTTAAAATAAGTAAGAATATTCCGATTTGTATTTTTTTGAATTCTTGTTTCAAGCAAGATATTTCTTAAAATAAGTAAGAATATTCCGATTTTTATTTTTTGAATTCTTGTTTCAAGCAATATTTTTCTTAAAATAAGTAAGAATATTCCGATTTGTATTTTTTGAATTCTTGTTTCAAGCAATATTTTTCTTAAAATAAGTAAGAATATTCCGATTTGTATTTTTTGAATTCTTGTTTCAAGCAAAATATTTCTTAAAATAAGTAAGAATATTCCGATTTTTATTTGTAGAATTCTTGTTTCAAGCAATATTTTTCTTAAAATAAGTAAGAATATTCCGATTTGTATTTTTTAGAATTCTTGTTTTAAGCAATATTTTTCTTAAAGTGGAGCTACACTCAGACTTTCTCAGCTTATATTATGTTTAAGTATGTTTAATTGAAAGTGATTACTAAAAAAAACAGGGAAAATACGGAAATATTTTCCAAAAACTCATTTCTAAAAAATCGGTCAGAAAATAGTGTTTTTTAATACATTACACTTTTTCAGTAACTTAGGGGTTATTAGTTTACAATACGTCGTGAAACGCGTTACACTTAGTAACTGACGCGTTTTAGTCGCCGGTGAACGCATGGGTGAAATGTCTCCCCTTGGTAAATTATGTGTCGAAAAATGGGGAATACATTTTATACGATTTGTTTAGGCCTAGGCCTAAGTAATATTTCCGATAAAAATGTCAGTATAATCAGGGAGCAACTCCCTGGTATAATTTACATGTATTGTAACCTCATGATTTGCACTGTACAACAACAGCATAATAATCTTATCAGATTGTTTATTAACTTTAAGCTAGGGCCAGGCATAGCTAAGCCGTCTGCTCAGCCTAGCTAGCCTTGAATTTTTTGTCTAGGCTAGCTATATGCATTCATGGGTTTGACAATTCTTGGTCGTTTCGCCCCATTTATCATTCCTGGGTTTTCTCGCACATTAGAATTGTGAAACACAAAATCCTATACAGAACAAGAGTAGTAAAGCGATGTGGAAGCTTAGGCCTGACTGAAAAGCAAACTATTCAGGCACCCTATCATGGCCCATATGGGTAGGCCGAGGTTGGGTGACAGCAGAACAAACTTCACTGCTGAGTGTCAGCCTAGCAGCTGGAGCCCAAGCAGCATCGGTACATACCTACACTCTAGTAGGCCTAGGCCTAGCTTTATTGAATATATAGCCACATCTTTCTCAAATCTCGTTAGATTTGACATTTTAGTAATAAGTCTCATAATCGCATTATTACACTGTGAAACATGATAGGGTCACATTCAGAATGTTTTAATATACTTTTTGCCTGTCAAAAATAACATCGCGACAAAATAACAGATCGCCAGCTGCAGTAGTGTGATTGTGAAAAATGTCACGTGATCATACTCCCTAGCAAAATAAAAAACCCAATTGGACCCGAACGGGGGAAAGTGTCTATTTACGCAAAATTGCGCAATGTATACGCGATAACTATACCAGAAATAGAAAGATCTGGAAAAATTACATAAAACTACATTTAAAATTTTTTTTTTAGTGAAGAAATTAATTTTTTAGCATTATTCAAATATACCCCCCTTTTGCATGTAAAAGAATAGGAAATTACAAGGTATCCCCCCAAAACGCAAAAAGGCGTGATTTTCAAGAAACTCGTACTCATTGAAAAAAAAATCAAAAAAATATGAAGTATGGGGGATGATATTTTTAAATAATAGTTGAAATGTATGAAAAATAGTAATTTTCTGGGTGGAGCTCCACTTTAAAATAAGTAAGAATATTCCGATTTTTAATTTTAATATTCTTGTTTCAAGCAATATATTTCTTAAAATAAGTAAGAATATCCGATTTGTATTTTTTGAATTCTTGTTTCAAGCAATATTTTTCTTAAAATAAGTAAGAATATTCCGATTTGTATTTGTTTGAATTCTTGTTTCAAGCAATATTTTTCTTAAAATAAGTAAGAATATTCCGATTTGTATTTTTTGAATTCTTGTTTCAAGCAATATATTTCTTAAAATAAGTAAGAATATTCCGATTTTTATTTGTAGAATTCTTGTTTCAAGCAATATTTTTCTTAAAATAAGTAAGAATATTCCGGTTTGTATTTTTTAGAATTCTTGTTTTAAGCAATATTTTTCTTAAAATAAGTAAGAATATTCCGATTTATATTTTTAGTTTTCTTGTTTCAAGCAATATATTTCTTAAAATAAGTAAGATCCGATTTTTATTTGTAGAATTCTTGTTTCAAGCAAAACTTTTTTTAAAATAAGTAAACAAGAAGTCTATCAAATAAAAACCAGTAAATGTTTACTTATTTTAAGAAAAGTATTGCTTGAAACAAGAATTCTATCAAATTAAAATTCGTAAATTCTTACTTATATTGGGAAAAAAATTGCTTGAAACAAGAATTCTATAAAATATAAATCATTAAAAATTTATTTTAAGAACGATAAATGAATACTCATTTTAAGTAATATTTTACTTAAACAAATAAATTCAAGAATGTTATTAAACATAATATTAACAATACTGTTATTTTCATTAAGAACTACAATTTACATGACATTAGGTACAATAATATATACAACTTCTTTAAAACAAACTTGTTTTTATTAATAATAAAATGCCATCAAAAGAAAACTTAAAAACATTAAAATGGTAAAATACAAATTTCGTAAAATTCTTCTCCCGCACCTGGGCTTTAAACTATTAGGTGTCTTTAAATTTATTAATGTATACTAATGATGATTCAACAGCCTTTGTCAAGTGTACAGGTGTGTTTTCATCACAAATCACTAACTGTTAATGGATAGTGAGGCCTACTTCTTTTCATTTTGGATAATCGAAATCCAGAAGGTAAAAAGTGGAGAGGAGAGTAACTAGAGCCTCATCTAATTTTGCTTTCTTTGTAGTTAGAATTGTTTGCTAAACTTTAATGTAGGCCATTTCTGTGTCCAAAAGCAATACCGGCATATTACCTGATCGGCGTGAAGACCAGGATTCTGGATCTTTATTCATGTTCCTAAAAATGAAAAGAGATTAATATAGTTTTAGTTATTACTGTATTTAAAATATGTGTAACATCATCAACTAATTGGGTACGGTGTGGTTTTAGAGTCCTATATCTGGGGCGGTAAACACAAAAACATGACGCAATATTAGAACGGTGGTAAGAATAATTTTACATTATAAGACATAAGGGTGGGTGGAATATGCATTTGAACTTTTTAATCACAAACTTTGCCCTGTTTATACCGATCCCAAAGACAGGCCTGGCTGTATCTATTATTTTTAGTTAAATTATTAGGGTCTAAATTTATTTTTAATATTACTATTTAGGAAGACAATACGCAAAACGGTGCTCAATCCTGATTGATGTTTTTATTCCGTATCAATGTTTATAATAACAATCATACAATTAAATGTAAATTTTGTTTAATTGTTTGATTTTAATAAATTATTGTAAACATAGTATATACCTCGAATTTTAAGCTAAGATAAATTTGATTTTAAAAAAACACTTTTTTTTAATGTACATAATGTTACTTGTATTTTAAATTTTAAAAAACACTAAATACCTTCAAGGTCGGCAGACTTTTTTTGATGAGTTTTTCCCAACAAATATGTTTGACAGATTTGACAACATATGGGTTATCTTTGAACCTAACCAAAAATAACAAATTGAAAACATTATATTATATAAATTTATTTAAATGAGTGGAATAATGTATGGACATAAACTTGATATACTGTAGCTCAAATTTTTAATAATGTAGCCTACAGTTTTGTAGGTGGTCAATGTAAAAGGAAGGGGAAAGGGTGGGCTGGCCAGGAGAGCATTAATATGTCAAAAATTAATATTCATAAGTCATTTATTTAATTTTAGTTGTCAAAGGGAGGAGTGCATGACACTAGCTTGAGTCGAACCAAGCTGTTAAAAATACGTACACAATATGTACACGTATTTTCCTCACTACCATTGGTCCATTATAAAACTATTTATGAATAGATAAAAGTACAAAAACATACACTGTACTTACCAGATGGAGGACTGGTGTTTCTCTTTAAAATACCAAAATAAACTATATTATTCTCTTCTTTGGAAAAATTTGCTAAGCACTTTTTTAAAAAGCTTTCTTTTGTATTTCATTCCTCTTTGCCTAGTAATAATTAGTATCCTTCGAACTTCTTCAATTACCTAACAAATAATTTAAGATATTGTAAATAACACAGTTTTTTAAAAAGAAATTTAATATAACAATTTTAGTTATGCAGTACGTATGTTTTTTGTTTGTTTTTTTAGTATGTTTTTTTTTAAATTTAGAGTTAAAAACATAAAGTTTCAATATCGATGTGATCACTTCGGGGATTACTTAGTGTGTACAACTAATTAAATATAAAGAAGTGTTTTTAAATGTCATTATATTTCTCATTGGAATATGTGTATATAATACAGTATAATCCTTCGTAGATATTTCATGGCTACATTACAAAATAACTGTTACATTATAATTGTATTATCTATTATTAGGCCTTCCTTATACCTAGCTGAAATAGGTCCGACAATATTTGTCCCCTCTGTCAATGTCTGAACTAAAATGCTAAGCTAAACCTATACACCTGTCCGTCAGTACAGGCATAGTAGGCTAGCCTAGACTTACTAGTTCCAGGCCTACAGTATTACTAGCTAGGAAGGAGCCTAGGCTAGGCCTAGACTGCTGGCAGATTAAAATATAATTATTAGGCCTACGAACCTGTTAAAATGTTGGCCACTTCTTCATCTATTTCTCGGATCTTCAACAAAGCGTCTTCCTCCGACATTATATTAGACTAATCTTACTAGGCCTATTGAAGCATTTAATATATAAATTGCGATGAAAGGTGTCTTTTACTTACAAACTCTAGATTTTGAATGATTACTTTAAAAAACCGTTGGCCATGATCCCGCCGGGAGCTAGGTCATCGACCACACACAGTGTTGTTTTTCAACTATAACCAAAAATTTATCGCTGGCCTTTTACCCAGAATGTATAAGGTCATTATACTGCTCAACGTTAAAGCATGGAGGTATAAACCTCCATGGTGGTTAAAGCAAATCTGTAAAACGTCTGGACTAACAGTAATACGACAGACAATAATAATGACACATGTTTGTTGCAGTCCGAAAAAAAGCGATAAGTTGGTGCCAGTAAACTGAAGTAGGTACAGTATTTGCTACCCTATTTGCTAAGGCATTATAATTCAATTCATGGAAATACTCCGAATTTTCGAGTAACATGTGGAATTGGTGGTTCGCTGTCTGCCCGGCAAGCTTTGAAATTTACAATTCGTTTTACAAGCATGTCATAAGACGCCATTTTAAGGACGAGTATAACAATCGGCAACCTCCTGCAGTTGACGATGGAAACATCAGTAATAAGTATGCCTGGAGAAAACGAGGATGCCAATTGAGGATGAAGTAGAACTAGGCCTAGACTAGGAGACTGACGAAGTTAATGAAGAAAAAAACTATTATAACGGGGATGATTTATCAACTGACGATAGTAGTAGTGATAATTCTAGTATTGTTATACTGTTAATGATTGTTTAATATTAATTATCTTGTTGATGCTCAGCAAGAAGGCCTACTAACTAGAGGATGAACAAGCAGATAATAGTATAAAAAATGCTGATTTCTTTCTACTAAAATTAAAGGAGAGAAACAAGATTCCACAGGTAAGCCATTTTGCTTTAAAATTACAACAATTATGCATTTTAAACTATTTTTTATTAGAGAAATACGTCTATTTCCTAGGCCTTGCTGGTACTGTTATATACAGGACTATTAGCTATAGTAACTATAGGACTTGGGTACTAGGCCTAGGCCTAGGCATTATACACTCTAAGTTTATGTTGCATTTTTTTGTGACCAATTTCATTGTTACAAATAACATTTTTTTTGTTAGGCTGCATAGCTCCCCAACTAAAGCACAACTTAGTTTTTAAACATATTAAAACTTGAATATAAAAAATATTAAATCAATATTATTTTCTTTAGGTGGTTGCAGTGCAATCGATTATTCAAAGCACGAACAGTTTGATTACCCAGATTCTTTCATCAGTTGAAACTGAAGTGCTAACTGCTCTACCGTTGTGTGAATATAAGGATATTGACAATCTATTTTAAGTAAAACATTTATCAAAATAAGTATTTTTAAGAATATTAAAATAGAATTGACTTCAATTCAAGCAAAAATAGTCTTGATAGGATATAGTATGATATTGACTTCTTATCTTACAGTAAGTAAAACATTTCTCAAAATAAGTATTTTTTAAAATATTGCGAATCTCAATTTAAGCAAAAATAGTCTTGATAAGATAGTATGATATTGACTTCTTATTTTAAGTAAAACATTTCTCAAAATAAGTATTTAAAAAAATATTGCGAATCTTGATTCAAGTAAAAATAGTCTTGATAAGATAGTATGATATTGACTTCTTATTTTAAGTAAAACATTTCTCAAAATCAGAATATTGCGAATCTGAATTCAAGCAAAAATAGTCTTGATAGGATAGTATGATATTGACTTCTTATTTTAAGTAAAACATTTTTCAAAATAAGTATTTTTTTAAATATTGCGAATCTCAATTTAAGCAAAAATAGTCTTGATAAGATACTGTAGTATGATATTGACTTCTTATTTTAAGTAAAACATTTCTCGAAATAAGTATTTTTAAGAATATTGCGAATCTTGATTCAAGTAAAAATAGTCTTGATAAGATAGTATGATATTGACTTCTTATTTTAAGTAAAACATTTCTCAAAATAAGTATTTTTAAAAATATTGCGAATCTCAATTTAAGCAAAAATAGTCTTGATAATATAGTATGATATTGACTTCTTATTTTAAGTAAAACATTTCTCAAAATAAGTATTTTAAAGAATATTGCGAATCTTGATTCAAGTAAAAATAGTCTTGATAAGATAGTATGATATTGACTTCTTATTTTAAGTAAAACATTTCTCAAAATCAGAATATTGCGAATCTGAATTCAAGCAAAAATAGTCTTGATAGGATAGTATGATATTGACTTCTTATTTTAAGTAAAACATTTTTCAAAATAAGTATTTTTTAAAATATTGCGAATCTCAATTTAAGCAAAAATAGTCTTGATAAGATAGTATGATATTGACTTCTTATTTTAAGTAAAACATTTCTCGAAATAAGTATTTTTTAGAATATTGCGAATCTTGATTCAAGTAAAAATAGTCTTGATAAGATAGTATGATATTGACTTCTTATTTTAAGTAAAACATTTCTCAAAATAAGTATTTTTAAAAATATTGCGAATCTCAATTTAAGCAAAAATAGTCTTGATAAGATAGTATGATATTGACTTCTTATTTTAAGTAAAACATTTCTCAAAATAAGTATTTTTAAGAATATTGTGAAACCTAATTTAAGAAACTTTGTCTTACCTAGAAAAATATTTATTGTTTTAAGTAATTTTTAGAATTCATCAATCTTGATTTAAGAAAAATTATTCTTGATAGGGATAAATATAATATTGATTTCTTATTTTAAGTAAAATACTTTTCAAATTAAGTATTTTCTAATCTTGTTTTAAGCAAAACTATTCTTAATAAGAAGAGAATGATATTGACTTCTTATTTTAAGTAAAATATTTCTTGTAATAAGCATTTTCAAGAATATTGCGAATCTTGATTCAAGTAAAAATAATCTTGATAAGGGTAGTGTGAAATTGACTTCTTATTTTAAGTAAAATATTTCTCAAAACAAGTATTTTCAAGACTATTGCGAAACCTAATTTAAGAAACTTTGTCTTACCTAGAAAAATATTGATTGTTTTAAGTAATTTTTATAATTCATCAATCTTGATTTAAGAAAAATTATTCTTGATAGGGATAAATATAATATAGATTTCTTATTTTAAGTAAAATACTTTTCAAATTAAGTATTTTCAAATCTTGTTTTAAGCAAAAATATTCTTAATAAGAAGAGAATGATATTGACCTCTTATTTTAAGTAAAATATTTCTTGTAATAAGCATTTTCAAGAATATTGCAAAACTTAATTTAAGAAAATGTGTCTTTTCTAGAAAATTATTTCTTGTTTTAAGTAATTTTAAATCTTGACAAGAAAAAAAATACTTATTTTAAGAATTTTTTCTTAAAACAAGATTTTTTTTTCTTGCTTAGAATTTCAAATTTTGCTGTGCGGTAATATGCAAATGATTACATCATACGTTAACGTTTACGTGCTCCTGCAAAAGCTCCCTATTAATAATATTACACCACAAAACAGAGAACATATTATAATTTCACTTAACAAAAAAAAATAATAAAAGCGTGACACTGCGCTTCAAATGGGAACGTATTTGGAACGGTCTAACTTCTTCAAGATTCAATCGACTCGCTTCGATTTGACGCTTAATATTTGACAATACAATAAGTACGTTTACCCAACTGAGAAAACGTAATTAATACATGCCAAATCATGAACCATGGCCCCTTAAGAAAGGGTTAAAGGTCAAATATATGTCCCACTGGACTTAATTAACATAATGAGTACAAATATGAAACCAGTCCGAAATTGTGTATTTTTAGAGTCTAACAAAAGATCCGTCATTCTTATGTGTCAACTCGTCCTGTACCTAGTACGCTTAAGAAAGCTATTAATTACCGCTAATTAACATTTTAATTAGCATAATCGAGTACATCAATAGAACCCTCGGCAATACCCAACTGAGACAACGTAATTCTTCAGTGCCAAATACTGTACCATGGCCCCTAAGAAAGGTCAGTTTGTGTTGAAAAAAACTAATTATGCATAAATAGTAGCCTTAAAAAATGATAAAATATTTAAGTTCAGTGTCTACCAAAGATTTATCTTTCTTACATGGCAACTTCTGTCAACTTATTTCACTCAAGAAAACTGCTAATTAGCATATTAATGATGACTATATGTTATAAACGTATGCTATAGACTTATTTACTGTAGCATTAACGCTCCTTAAAGATTATACGTTAAAAAGGCGTAGATACTTATTTAATCTAAAACTTTGGTGTTTTTTTTCCTAGATACAAACTATATAGATCTTTGCATTTTAAACATATTATAATGTATCCATACTTAAAATCATTCTTGAAAACCATGAAATCACGAGAAAGCGCATGCATGGACAGTGGGACTGCTTTTGGCAATCCTGCGCCTGTTTGGAGATCCCATCAGTTAAATCTATTAAATTGTTTTGAGTTATCATTAATAACAGCCTCTCATCATGGAAACTTTATATTTAAGAAAATGAGAACAAAATGTGTCTTGAAATCATATCTAGGTTATATTCCTTCCTCCCCTCTTGTATTTTATATATATATATATGTGAACTTTATTCAATCAATCGTACATTTGTTATATTGGTAACCACAATAAGGTATAATATTACAGTAGATTTTTACAAAAACAAGACCAATATAAATATTAATTATTAAATATATACAATGATTATTTACAGTAATGATAATAATAAAAATTAATTGTTTATATTGACTATTATTGGAAACAGAAGTTGAATAATAAAATACTGAAAAGTTTAATTAGAGGTTTACAATCAATGAAAAAGATGAAAACATATAATATTGTATTGTATTCTCAGACCACATTATTCAATTCAATTAAATTTCTTTTTCTTTCGAAAATATCATCCATATTAATAAACTTATAAACAGGAAGAAAATCGTAAACTCTAAACTTAAGTATATAGAATGCTTCTCCATCTACAATCCATTTTGGAGTTATGGAGCATATGTTTGCAAACACAAGAAACAAGGATGTTACCACTACTACTACTCATCTTTCCTTATTTTAGCTCTCGTAATATAACATCGCATATGACTGTACTTGACTCTACGTCAGGAATAGACAATGAGTCGCTTTGTACGAAGAGGTGGACCTTTTTCATGATGTAACTGCTGCTGTCAGTATGCTGTTATTTACGTACCTATAGAGCAACACCTTCCCCGAGATTATGTGTACATTTAATGAAGAAAGAACAATACTTAAAACTGATACGTAAAAAAGGCGAGCGGCGTGTATTGTAATATTTTAGCTGAATTAATATTATCAACATGCACAAGTACCTTACATTGAATTCTACAATGAAAAGGAGTCCAATGGAAAAAAAGGGTCCTGCTCTAAAACGTATTGACACCTCAAGTTATTTGGTAAGATCTTGCTTGAAGGTATCTAGTGCTTTAAAAGACAACGAAGTAAACTATCTTTGATAACTGACTTTCCAATGTCAATATTAACCTTGACAAGGCACCGGTGTTCCGAATCATAATTTGTGAGAGGTACAACCGCCGTGCAGTTATCGACAGTACAGTCATCCTCGCTACAAATTACAGTATCTATAATATGACCCGCATTGTGGTTGGTTCATTTACCTATATTATTACCGGCACGCCCATTAAATTGTAAAAGTGTTATTATTTTTTAATCACACTGAATTATATAGCACCTGTTATTAATAATATTTGTAACACTTACATTGTTTGGAAGATCCACTTTAGCACCTGCCTTGAGCAAAATAGTGCAAACGTCTGTGTGGCCCTTTTCTGCAGCCACATTTAAAGGTGACCATCCATCCTGAAATAATAACACACATCATGTTATAGAAGTAGTAGTATAGTCTTCTACAAAAAGCTATTTAATATTGTATTGAAATCTTTTCGATGTGATCAAGTAAAACTAACTTTAAAGCCAGGTGAGGGCAAACAAATTCTATTGATCTAGCATTCCAATATCTATAGTTTCCCCTATGTTTCATAATGTTAGTGATTTTATTTGTGTTACACGAGCTTTTTGAAAATATGCACTTTATTATCATGGGGATAGTTCAAATTACACAATTAAATCTCTATTCATTTGTACACAAATGTTGTAAATAGAGAGGCAATTTAAAAAAAAAACTAAAAATAAACAGTGTGGTAAAAAATGTTATCAGAGGACTAAATATAGATAATACTTCATAGTTTTATTTTCATGCTGTAGCGAAAATTATCCACAGTAAATCCACAATCTTTTTTCACCTTCTATAGAGTCACCGGACATGTAATTACACTAGGTTAAACTACTTAACTACTGAAAAAAAGTCTTATTGGTTTTTATAGCTGAATTTTACCAAATTTTGTATTTGACCATTTTAAGGGAAATCCACTGGTTTTCGTCTTGATGTCTATTACAAATATTTGATTTATGTACAATTAACCAGATATTATATTTAAAATTCATGCCTGTACTTAAGCTTTAACTTAAATAAAGCTTATTAACTGTTGATGTTTTCTTTAAGATAATGTATTGTATATGCATGCATTTGTTTTGCTTGTATACTATTTTGTTATATAATACGGTACTTTTGTACGTAGCATTTATATATTGCAAATTTGGTAAGAAATTGTGGTCCTTAATATGAAAGACGGTACTAGTTCTGCTGCCAGTTATTTTGCTACAATTATCAAAGAACCTATAGATACAGCCTACTGATTGGGTAATAGAATACTGTAGTTTGATACGGTTAGTGTAATTTTGCGACGGTTGAAAACTTCTACCTTTAAGATTTTTTGTTGGAGACATTGATATACGCACTGTCATATGGAACTTTTAAAGTTAAACAGCCCCAAATCATATATTATGATAAATTGGTGTTTGCGTTTGAACTGGCAGTTACGACTAAAATGATTCCAGGCCCCATAATATGTTCACATTTTGACTGCTAAATTCTTAACTATTGGTTTCATTTTGCTGTTACTGGGAGAGGATACGTTTAAAAAAAAATGTTTTACCAAATCATTTGAATACGTCGATTCATATCCATTTTGTGCTATGCTATGATATACATAATTAAATGACTTTCTCTCTGGCCTTCCGATTTAGGTGAAGTAGACATTATTTTATTATGACATACAGTAGTAACGTTCTACCGCTATTTTGTATTGAAGATAATCATGTTGCTTTGTAATCAGTGCTACGAATCACCAACATCATTGATAGAGAACCAGATGTAAACAACAGACGCATCAGAGGTAATTTAGATCGGACGACGAGGAACCCAAATCATCAACAGAGACAAAGGCATCCACCAACTCACATTGGCTCCCTAGAGGTATATCAGTTTAAAAACATATTTTATTCTAAAGGAGCTGTCTAAGCAGGACTGCCAAGCAGGTTAGTTTCGCTAATTATTTTTTTTTTTTTCGAAAAGAATTATTAATTCACATCGTTACGTAAAATACAGAATGTACGTAATCTCCGCGAAGCCATAACAATTATTTCATTACCATGTATATCTCACATCAAGTCGTCTTCTAATACTAATACCGGTACGTGTCATTTTTAATTCCGCTTGAACAAATTATTCGCTTCACACTCAACATTTCATCCCCTCCACTTAAAAATCTACAATTCTGTTGTACAATTTCAAACATTCTTGTTTTGAAGATGTCGATATCTTGTCGCCATTGCTTTAATCATTACTGCCTCGACTGTCAGTACTCTGTTAAATATCTAAAACTTCAGTGTCATCCAAAAAACATCTACACTTGCACGCTTACTTTACGCGGAAAATATTCGGACGGTTAGTTTAACACCTATTTCCCGTTTAAAAGTCGAAACTCATCTCATTGTAAGCTTTAATATCATGTACATAAACAACACTGAATGTGTTTCACACTTGCTATATCACAGCATCTCGAACATCTTGACCTGGAGAGGTTCGTCAGAATCCTGTTTGAGCAGAACGATTTATAACAATGACGTCACCTTTATACAATAGGACACCGGTTTTTGTAGAGAGTTCGAAATAGAAATGGTTAGGTTAGTCAGTGTGTGCTCTAAATTGAGCTGTTTTTACTTCACAATATCAAATACCTCAATTTGTTTAAAATCTATTTTTTGCGATCATTGATCGTTTTCAATTTTTAATATTGGTTCTGATTTTTAAACCATCTTGAGAACATTGTGAGCAGAGTTTGGATTTGATTTACGCATTATCTTTCTGAGCTTAATTGTTGAATCACGTACAGCTATTACTGCATCGGAAAATTTTGCATATTAAAGTTTAACTAAAATACACCATAGTACCCTGTGTTATCGGAGAAATATTCGGGAAAATATTACACATCTGTAAGTGTAAGTGCGCAATCATATTGCTTATAATAACTTTGAAAGCACGCTTCGGTATTGCCAATCGCAATGGTTTAGAACAGGACGCCAAACTGTAAGATATAGCTTTAGGATTGGGTGCAGGTAGTGGTGGTAACTGCTGTAACATCAACAGGGCTTAATTTTAACGAGAACACGGGGTAACGACACATTTATCAAGAAAGACGCTCTTGATCATCATTTTTTAAATACGATGTATTTATAATTATATGGACCTCAACAAAATCCATCTAAAGTACCAGCAGCATTGGTTGACAAACCCTTAATATTCGATCACATACTGACCGTCATTAAGCTTTATAACCAGTCACATCAATGAGGAACTTAATTACACACTGCATTGTTTGCAAACTGGTAAGTAATACAACCCAACAACACTGTCATGATGTAATTAGGAAAAGAAGGAACAAAATGGCTTCTTTCATTGAAACATCAATTTTAATTGATGTTTCAATAAAAATACATACAGGAGCTATTTTGGCTTGGTATTATGTACAAAAAGCCCTAGAAAACATCTTATTTTATTGTTTTAGTTTTCTTCAGAAATATAACTTTTGATTTCATATTTTAAACACGATATTTGTATTCGAGTAGGCCTATTATAATACAGTATGTATAATTTTTCAATACAGGTAGTTTTTTTTTCTTTGTCTACTTGCTTAATTTCTGTTGCAAAACGCTGTGATGGAAATGTTGCTTTCCACGTAAACGTACTGTAAGTGCAGATATTAGAGAGGTTTCGCAATCTTACGAATACGATAACGAAAACCTGCTGGAGTTTTGGAAAACCAAGAATGCGTAAAAAAAAATGATGCTTCAACATGCTTATGCGTGGGCTGAAGACAAAATATTAGGCCTAAATTGAATTGGCTTGTTTTTATTATAATTTATAGTTTACTTAAAGTTATTATTTACACAATAAGTGAAAATATTTTGCTATAAAATTATGATTACGTTATTGTGAACCTTTTGTTATCGTTAAATTTATAAACACAGTTCAACAATTGTTAACACGTATTTTATTCCTATTCATGTCAATCGAATTTCATTAAACTAAAATGTTTCGATTTCCCCTTTTTCTAGCAAATCGGAATTGGAAAACCTTATTCTTGATGGTAATAATTATTATGTATGTATTATTACACTGTATAATCGATGAAGGAAACATTCATGTGTAAATATAAATATATATATATATATATATATATATATATATATATATATATATATATATATATATATATATATATATATATATATATTCTCATCCGTTTAGTTTATCATTTATTCAGTGTATAGGCTTCACTGGTAATTGTCTTAAAATAAGTGCAAAGTACAACAATTTAGACAAAACAGTACGGTATTCAGTACATTCAGTTCTTCAATAACTGTTACGGAGCCTATTTGTACAAAAGATGGTGGACCGGTAAACGTACACCTTAAACACAGAATGGATCTTTTTTTTCATTTTGGAGGAGATGGTAATAACAGTCCGTCGTCGTTTCAGCAAAGATATCTCCGAGTTGGAATAAGAAACAACAAAACATATCCATCTAGTGCACTGTTTTACGATGAAGTTATGTGGAGAAACCACTGTGATCTACTGTAGCTAAAGTAACCGATATTAGCTTCGATGGTTCACTATGGCAAGAAGCATTACTGTTTTTGATGATCAACTTTAGATAGCATGGTAACCAACGTGGTGATGTTGCAACATGTTAAGATGCATAGCCCTTAATGATTTATATGAAGTAGGATTTTCTAAAAAGAAATACTTCAATAAAGAGACATAATACTGTAGGTTGAAGGCTTGCAATTACCACCAACACAAAGCGTTACTGGAATTAATCAAATCCACAGGATAAAATAATGTTTGGAGTATCAACCTTGACTTCAACTGATGGATGTGCTGTCTATAACGCAAAAGCTAAAGAGACCTATCATCCAACGTCATCTCTAAAGTGAAACTATTTGCCAATTATTGCATTCATAACACAATTCTAAGTACTGAAGACGCTGGAGATTGCAAACAGACTTCGTAAGCGAACGAGAAAAAGGTGTTAAAATGCTACTAAATACTTCTCCGTGAGAGTTAAACACAGGAAGACACCAATCAATATAGGACATCCTTTCTAGTATTTGAACTCAGTCAAGTTAGATTGGTCAACCCATATAAGCCAAATCACCAATAAAGCAAACAGAATACTAAGATTGCGAAACATAAATCTATATAGTACAATTGTAGTAGGAATATTAAACTTATAGCGTATAAATATCTTATTCGACCTAAGCTTAAGTAATGTTTTGACGCTTGGCCAAATCTCGAATCGGACATTTACAAGCTATATTTGCCGCTAAACACATAGCACAATAATACGAGGATGCTTCGATGCAACCATTAGCCTAAAAATGTTGTGATTTTATGGATTTTAGCACCGTGACCTCTGACTGCAGTTGATACTAATTGTTGCTTATTATTTTATTTAGCTTAGATATTATCCTATTATATGCCTAGAAGAATAGGAGTTAGGCCATGTTATATTATATAGGCCAGGAACTTTGTTAACGTTTGTGTTTTGTATGGTAAATACACATACGCCCGTATTCTTAAACCGGACTTTAGTCGTAGTCCGAGCTAAAACTTGATGAATGACACCATTTTAATTCATAAACAAAACTTCAACTAAATCGGCGACAAAAACAGGCCAACCTCGACTAAATCGAGACGGATTTTGATAGATGGGGCAGGCTAAATCGCCGACTAAATGGTATTTAAACCAGGTTTATAAAAAATATAACAGTCGTTGAGTTGTTATATTAGCCAGATATTGAAGAATGAAATATCTATTTTTATATTAGTTGAATTAAATATGCATTGGTATAATGTTGATGCAAATCATGTTTATTTACAACCGTATACAAATTACATAATTTTCTTCGCGCAAGTCCGCGATGGAACGTTTACAGCGCTTTCTTGTCACGCTATGAAGTACGTGATTCGTCGCGATCATACTTTGTTGGAGGCCTATAAAATATGGAAGTTTTTGTTTGTTGTTAATGAAAAGTACTTTACTTTTAAATTAATACTGATCTTGTTTCTATAATAAACGATTAAGATTATTTTTCATGTATAGTCCTGATGCGTATAAAGTTTTGTTATAACAAAATGGAAAGTGATATTAATGCGCAAAATTTCGTATTTTATCATTGGCCAATTTTAATTTATAATATTTATTAAAATAGCCTTTGTTACCCAAACGTGTTAAACTCGACTAAAGCTCGACTTCATTAAGTCGAACTACTTTTTTTATGAATCGAATTTGAAGTATTAGCTCGAACTAGTACTTTTTGAAGTCAAAGTTCGAACTACGACTAAATTTCGAATAACGGGCGTAAATGGCTATTTAACTTATATGGAGTAGGGAAATATATTATAAAGAACGTTTACCTTGGCAATAAGCAATTCAAAGTTGAATATTTTAAATGTGAACGTACCCCCCCCCCCCCCCACAAATTCATCAAATGTGCCATGACAAGGACAGTAATCGGTGATACCATACAAAACACACATTTAGCTTTGATTAAATTTAATTCAATAGTTTGGTGTCATTTTATAACAAGTAATTTCCAGGGTTCGAATTGTATTCGATTAATAATTCAACGTGTCTGTATTATTTGTTCATGTCGACATGTATACTGTTGTACACACAGCCTTGCCTACACTTATTTATTTACGCCGAAATTTCACTACAGTTCAGTAGAACCTCTCCTTTGGAACTCCCCTATTCAGGGAACGAGAACTCTGAATGCCAAAGAAACAACACTACAAAAGCAAACAGAAAAATGACTAAATATCCATCATTATTAATACTTTGGTACTTTCTCTGAGACGAAATTTTGTATTTTCATTTCTTCTAGATTTATTCAGTCAGTCCAGATCAATTATTAGGAGACAATTTTCGAAAGGTGAGGTTTCAAAGGTGACCTTTTATTAGGTGTTCTTTGTATTCTAAAACCATTTGCGGGCGCGACCTAGATGGTACGCGAGCGAATTGAGCAATGCATCTAGTATTATTAAATATCATCAACAAAATGATAATGTTACTACTGGACAAGTGGTGGCCAATATAAACATAATAATAACCACCAAATATAATTGTTATTATTGTTACTCACTCTACCCGAAGACAATTCCTTAACGAATAGGATAGAGCAAAGAAAAAGCAATGCACCAAACGTTGCCACTTTTAAGAATAAATTGAACACCATTAACAATTAATTTCGTAAAAGCATATTTTGTAATTGTTTGCTCTTTTTGGAAGTCAACAATACTGATAAAGATATATGTAACTTGTATTGTCATACTTTTGTGACGTCTTTTGTGGTACCCAATACTTAGTTGCATATTTTCCACCTGTGGGTTGGTTTAAATAGACGATGTATTTGTAAAAGAAAAAGTTAGGTTGTGCACAACGAATGAATAAAGTGAACGGTACCAAGTAAGATGTATTGTGTATTTATATTCTAAGCATAACAATATAAGCACTGTATTACTTGTCTCGCTTTTTGCGTTTTTTCACGTTCGAACATAGTATCGTTGACCTAAACGCAACTCTATTAAACTGTTCGCCGTGTGTCGCATTGATTGCAACACACTGCGTCGATTGCAAGGTAGCGAACGCTAATATAACGTAGGCTAATGTAAATTACATCAGGTTAAATTTGTCAATGCACCTTTTGAATTGGCGAGATATGAATGTTTACATATTATATTATTTGTATGGCAAATAAACACTTTAATTTGCGGAGATAGAAGTATATACAATTTCCAGATTTATTAATAGGTAAAATTAAAATACACTTTATTACTTACGTTAGCTTGTAGATTAACATCTGCACCTGATTCAATCAAGTTCTCGCAAACAGTGACATTGTTGTAATAAGCTCCATTGTACAGTGCTGTTTCACCTGTCTATTGAAAATATGTAAATAAAAACTTAAAAAATTATCATTTTTAAACGCCAAATATTGAAGAATAATGAATCATATGTCCAAATAACTAATTGTAATATGTATTTAAATGTAATATTTTGTGTGATAGACACATTTGTTTTGTTTTTACATCTACATTATTTGCTCTGATATGAAGTCAATGAATAAGTTAAAGACATTTGCCATGTTTTTGATTATTTTAAGAAAAAGGCAAACATAATAAAATATTTTCAATACTAATTGGGGATAGACAGGTAAATTAAATGCTTAAAAGTAAACGTTAAATATGTATTGTCCTAAAAAAATGAAATATTGTTTTATGTTTGAAAATATTAATAATATTTGGGATAGTATAATGAACAATATAAACAAGGCTATTTCTGAATCTGTGCCTATTAAGAAAAGAAATAAGACTAAATCATTTCCATGGATTACTACAGAAATTAAGAAACTTTGTACAAAGAAAAGAAAATTATATAGGAAGGCTAAGATTTTAAAAACAAATGAAGCTACAGATAGATTTAAGTGTTGTAGTAAGGAACTGAAAAAAGCCATATATTGTAGTCACAGAAATTATGTTCTAGACATCTCAAATAAGGCTACTTCAAATATAAAGCAATTTTGGGCATATATTAGGGCAATTAGACAAGATTCACAAGTTATAAGTTTTAAGATTAATGATACTATAGTAACAGATGCTAGAGAGATAGCAAATTTGTTTAATGATCAATTTTCTAGTAATTTCAGTAATAATGATGATGGTGGTAATGATGACTTGCTCTGCAACTTTGATATTATCCCTCAGCATTATATGGAACTTGAGAAATTTAATGTGATGGAAGTTTATCAGGCATTAAACTATTTAATTGTTTCAAAATCTCCAGGACCTGATAATTTACTTCCCATATTTCTAAAGGTTTGTAGGGCAGAATTAGCACGATTGTTGTGCGACTTTTTTAACTTATCTTTAGAAAAAGGCATTTTACCAAAACAGTGGAAAACTGCTAATGTTGTACCTGTTTTCAAAAAGCATGGAAAACCTAAAGGTGATTTTAAGAGTTACAGACCTGTGTCTTTAACACCAATTGTTTGTAAAATGATAGAGAAACTTGTGTGTACCCGAATCAATAATTTCTTAGAGGCTAATAGTATATTATCAGATAATCAGTTTGGTTTTAGACATGCTTATAGTACTGAATTGTTACTCACTAAGGCGTTTCATTCATGGGCTCAAAGTTTAGATGCAAACAATTGTAAGCAAGTAGATGTAATTTTCTTAGATTTTTCATCTGCTTTTGATAAAGTACCCTATAATCGTCTGATTAAGAAACTTAACAATATTGGCTTAAACAAAGGTTTAAATAAATGGATTCAGGATTTTCTTTTAAATAGAAAACAAAGAGTTATCTATAGAGGTGAAATATCGCATTGGAAGAATGTAATATCAGGGGTACCCCAGGGGTCAGTTCTTGGCCCTCTTTTGTTTCTATTGTATGTGAGTGATCTTGAATATGGTATAGAATCTTCAATTTTTCAATTTGCAGATGACAATACCATTTCAAGACATATTCATGAATTTGAAGACTGTATAAAGTTACAGAGTGATTTAAATAAGATTTATGAATGGTCAGTTTTAAATAAACTACCATTAAATGCATCAAAATGTGCAGCAATGAGTTTATCCAGGTGTAAAGATCCCATCATATTTGTTTACGATATCAATTCCGATTCAACGGAAAGAGTCCATGAATTCAAACTACTTGGTGTATATATCAACAGTAAATTAACATGCCACTCTCATGTAGATTACAGTATGTTTGTAGTAAGGCAAGCAAACTTCTTTGTTTTGTTTCAAGATGTAGTAAAGCAATGTCTTGGATGGCAATGCTAAATCTTTACAAAGCACTAATACTACCTGTTGTGACTTACTGTTGTTGTATGTGGGCACCTATGGGTTCAGAGAAAGGCCACTAGAATAAATATGTACAGAAAAGAAGGAAATTGGGACACTTCATATTTATATAGGTTAAAGACCCTAAATATTTAAAGTATTGAAGATATATTTAAAGTGTATAGACTCACATTAGGTTTTAAAATAATGCATGGCCTCTGTCCATCATCCTTTAATGAGTTTGTGAGATAAAGTGAGAGGTGTGAAGGGCGGTTAATACATTGGAAGGCAAAGACCAATACATTTTTTAATTCATCGTTTGTTATTTTCCCTAGATTATGGGAGCAACTTCCCAATGAAATTAAACAATGTGCTACAATTTCAGACTTTAAAGCCCAACTCATCAAACATTTGATCTCAAAATATTAAGTTGTAATTGTTTATATTGTTTATTCAATGCAGCTTATTTTTAATTGGTGTATCTCATTATAACTTTGTTTTGTTTTGTTTTATTTTGACTTAATTTGTGCTACTTAGTTTTGTTATTTTTGTATTTTATAAGTAATGATGGAGTTTGGGCTCATGCCTATTACTTGCTCCTGGCAAGATAAATTGTAAAATGTACTTTATTAACTTTTGCCGAATAAATATTATTATTATTATTATTATTATTATTAATCACTTCCGTAGAAAAAAAAAAACATGTTTTCACTTAAAAAAGACAAATATACAGTTAAATTAAATGAAGAAACCCATTGGCTGGCAGCCAATTTGATTATTGTTTGCTTTAAATATACAGTTTTTCAGTTAAATGATTTGTTCTTGTTCAAACTGTTGGTCAAAGTGAATAAATACTATGTGACATTGAACTGACATATTCAACAACAACTATTTAAAAAAAAATGCTTAGACGGAATTTTTACTCTGTGAGTAAATTGGTAATTTATTAATTTATTGTATATAGAAATTTGGTAGGCCTACAATACTTCAGTACTCATTTTTACCACATAAAGAATTAAGTTGAAACACAATTATAATAATAATATAAGTTTGCTTAGTCATTAGCTATCCCGTTTACAATGATTTTTTTTTTAATCTTTACACATAAAATAACTCATAGGCCTACATGTTTTACGTAGTAAAATGTTTCATATTGTTTATGCCAAGCGTTTTTTTGCTCTTATTAAGAATTTTATAATTTTTAATAATGTTGTTTTCTTATACCGTTTTCTCTCTAATAATATTTATTGTTCATGTACAGTAACTACTCAATGTTCTTCTTTGTATTTTGCTTGGTAACACGAGTTGATCTATGGGAGACAACTTGACAACCAAATGCGGATGATATTACACAGTTAATTGACAGTATATTATATATTTTCAAGGCATGGAGAGTTGTGTATATTTACAGAATGATGATTGAATAATGAACCTGGGAATTGTTCATGATTTATTAAAATTTTTAATTTGGTAAAGTAATCCATTTATTATAATAGATTGCTGGAATCGTTATTTGAATAATTTACCATTGCTTATATTATATACTATATTTGATTGATCACTTCATTTTAAATTCATATAGGCCTACAACAAACAATACTCACAAAACGATAAATCACACTAAAATTGATGTTTTCTAATTTAAATTGTTTATTATTATTTTCATTATTATTTTTGTTTATTGTTATTTTCTTTTTATCTACATTATTGTTTGCATTAATATTACAGTATTTGTATTTTTTTTTCTTATTTGTATGGACAACCCACTTTCACTACACATATTATAAACAATGTACATCTAAATGATAGTACACAGTCTAAGGTCAATATGTTAATTTATTCTAGATAATGTTGGTATTGTGTTAACAATCTTTGTATTATTATTCTTATTATTTACATAGAAAAATAAATCATAATTGATTTGTAGGCCTACCTTGTTGTTGATGTTTACCGCCTTTAACTTAATAACATGTGTACAAATATCGATCTCACTTTTTTTTGCACTTTCCGGAATCTATGAAATAGGAACAGATAGTATTATTAAAATAAATCCAATTGTATATTTAATTCAATCAAATGCATTGATATGATTGTTAAACACAAGATCAGAATATTCTATTTTTTCAATCGAAAGAAGACATATCATCCCCAACTTTTGTCAGATTACGTGTTTAACAATATTTGGTAATTTTATAACATATTCGTCTGTATTTTATATGTACAGTTATAATAAGAGACAAACATAATGATGATGATGATGATGATGATGATGATGATGATGATTATATACACTAATATTGTAGAATAATAGAGTAAAGAGGAAGTTTCTTAAGAAATATTCAATTTTTTTTAAATTTAAATATTATACATTTGTAATATAAATGCTAGAAATAAATAATTCTATTCTTCTGATTTATTTTTACAGAAACAGAGGAAATGTTCGTTAAGATAAATATCTGGTACTACATTTGTAGTAGCTAACAAAAAACTATACCTGTATATACATGATGTGCAAACATTTCACATTAAACACAACCCTATACACTACACTCACGTATAGTTACGTACTTTTTTAAAGTTACTTTTCAAACTCACCCGATTTGTGCTGAAATATATTTTGCCTCAATCAACTGTTTTTGTACAGAACACCAGACACTATACATTATCATTTGTATAAGCGATAACAAGTACATTCTAAAAAGTTGTTGCAACAAGCGTGATTTGTTATTTATTGTTTGCTTTGATCTTATCATAAGGTGATTGGAGCTACACCGATGTGAATTGCCATTTTAGGTGAGCAAAGTAAACCATTATACCGAATTGGTTAACGAGGTCGAAGTTCAATTAATAATTGTAGACATACATTCCACAACCACTAATTCAAAGAACAGTGGCTTTTTTAAAATATAATTATAATTCATCGTGCTACTCATTTGAGTAGGTAGTGGAGTTGAAAGAGTTGTGAGTTACAATCCTGGCACTAGGTCAGGATTGAACCCTGGACCTTTGGATTGGAAGGCAAGCAAGTTAACCACCAAGGTCTCATTTGAGGCTTGGGTAGTGGAGTTGATAGAGTTGTGAGTTACAACCCTGGCAGTAAGTCAGGATTGAATCCTGGACCTTGGGATTGGAAGGCAGGCAAGTTAACCACCAAGGTCTCATTTGAGGCTTGGGTAGTGGAGTTGATAGAGTTGTGAGTTACAACCCTGGCACTAAGTCAGGATTGAATCCTGGACGTTGGGATTGGAAGGCAGGCAAATTAACCACCAAAACTACAACTCCATTTCAATCTAAACTTGATGCGTAATTGTAATATTTCTTCTATTTTTAGACATTATGTAATACATTTTCAATTTACATAAATATTTAGGCCTACATATATATACATTATGCGTTTAAATTTTGACATTTCTATAACGAGACGGAGTCGAGTAGTGTAGAAGAAAAGAAGTCAATCTTCTAAGGACTGCAATTATTGTCTCCGTTCAACTAATATAAAATATTTATTTTTCGTTGTACGATTGTATAAGTAAGAGGCATTTAAAAAATAATTATTTAATCTATCTTTATAAATATAATTGAATGAACGCATGTTTGAAATAAAAAAAAAATAAATCGGCTGCTACATGTGTTCTTGGCTAAAATAGAACAGTGCTTTATCCTAGCTAATCCATACTTATTTCCTTTTTTATATCGTGGGAATACATATTTAACATTCTCATTTCCATAGTACACATGTTGATTTTGACTTGTAGTATGACATAAATAATTTTAATTTGTTTAACATTTGTTTTCCCATTATAATAAAATGTTATTAAATATGTATGTATACCTGTATGAGGGGTCCCACAAGGTTAACTTTAGCTACATAGAATATAATACAATATTACACAAAACATTAATCAAATTATGGCTAAACGTAGGCCTAGGTGGTTAAAAGAAGATTAGATATTTTTTTTAATTGGAGAAGAAAATTAAAGAGTTTGGTGCTGTTAAGCCATTCATGGTTCAATGTTGTGTTATATTGATATTTGTACAGTATGTGTAATAATAATTCATTAGCTCGGGCTACTATACCGTTAGCAGAGTGACGGATATAGATTCGTAAGACGGACTAGAAAATCCATCTTTTTACTGATAACATGTGATGCTGTACTCGAGCTGTTCAAATGGTTTTCAGCTATTAAAAATAATTATCGTAGGAGGAGATAGGAAAATGCGAAGCATCCTCGTAGTTTTGTGTGCGGGTATTTTTCAAGATGGACATCCATTAGACAGTGTATATCTCGATCGGAAAACATCCCTATTTGGGGCAAATCGTTGAACCTAAATTTCTTTTAATTGGCAATAAAAAAATAATAATAACATTATCTAACTCAATTTAATTAGTAAACAGGGTTACATCAGGTGGTTAAAATCAGTACCGAATGTACGAACCAACTTTATATACCATCGAGTAAACATTCTAGAAGTAACGCGCGATTTATCGAATTTTGCCCTTACATACATTTATATATAGATAACTTATTTCACCTCCCTGGTATAACACATATCCTAGAAGTTGAAGGCAGTAGATTCATCTCGGGTGTGCCTTCTATACCGTTCGATATTCCATTAAAACAATCTGATCAAAACGATCAAACTTATTTAGCAATATTTACTTAACCCAGGACCCTTGGATTGGTAGCTACAACTCGATCCACTCCATCAATCAAACAATCGGTGGTGTAAACAATAATGGAATTCTATAATATATAATATTCTATAATAATTCCTGGATGTCGAAAAGGTTTAGTTCGAAATTACGTGCTCGTAATTTACAAAATTTAAAAATACGGTAAAACTATAACAGTACACACAGCATTTATTTATGATTCAACACACATGAATAATAAGATACACCGTGATATAGATTCATACATGTACACGTATAGGTCTATTGTTATAGAAGATTCACACATGCTTAATACACAAGCTTCCCCGTCCTGGTGGTCCCGTTATCGGAATATTACAACCGTTCTTGTTGTTAGGCCTTATGCCAACAAAATGTTGTGGTACATTGTATAAGTTTAGATTTTCAATTATTTTCAAATGTTCATAACTGAACAAGATCGGTTGGGACGGCTGTTACGACCTATAATACTAAATCCCTAGTCGGTTGCTTGATACGAATATTATAATTAGGTACTGTCCCACCCTAAAATTATTTAATTGTTGTAAGACAATATCGTGTGCGATACCATGCAAATAAACAGAATTGTATATTTTGTTAATATTTGATTCAATGTTTCAACTTAGGGGTGATGATTGTCGTTAATTTTTTACTCACGCAGAATGAACTAGAATGTGTGAATAATCTCGTTCTAAACATAGAGGAATATAATGTAGAAATAACATACCTTCTATCTATTACCAATTGAACATAAAATCACAAAACGATTAAATCCAAATAATTGTATTTGAAAGTAGCTTGGGTAGCGTTTATATACTTGCATAACACTGTAAACTTACATAGAACTAAACTTGACTTGAACAATCTTGAGACAGGATAATATCCACTAATAACCTCTGACTTGGACGAGATGGTAGCAGCAAATGCCTATCCTGCGCCAATTCAACACATTTAAGATGAACTTCCTTAATAGTTCATTTAAGATGAAATAGTTCATAATTGTAAACTTAATGGTTTTGTTCAGGAAGTGAGGTTTAAAGGAAACATCTTACAGTAACAGATACTAAGCATGTTAACTATATGTTTTGCCTGTTTATCTTCAAGAATTGCGAATGTATGAATTGTTTAATGAATACAAAATCGGCGAAAATGATGAATTATGAAATGAATTGTATAGCATTGTCAAACCTATTAAAAAGTCAACTACTGATCTAGATGTATGAATAATAACACAAACAAGTATAGCCATCCCATTAACAACATTTACATTCGGAATTAAACTGTAAAGTAAAGTATGTATTATCTTTGGATAATATAAACCCAGATTATAGAATGGAGGCGTAAATATTTCCAACAATGAACTATTGTTCTTAAAGATATTTTCGCGTAAAGTTCTTTCCTGTTACCGGAAATGTTGTCTATTAACAATCTCCTACATTGTAATACCATGGAGCTCCATGGTACTACAATGGGTACTGACATTATTGACGCATTCTCATTGGTAATCGATTATTTAACATTCGGTCAAAAAAGATAGGTACCTGAAGCAAGATATGCATTGAAGACATATGACATTCTGTCTTCAATGCATTACACTCATTGTCTCATCCTCCAGATAGGATATCATATAATATTGTTTTAATGTCGTATTTAGTACGTTTAAATATAGGTGTCGAGTTGTATTCTATGTTATACCATTGCTCACATACAGGTGTCGAGTTGTATTCTATGTCATACCATTACTCACATACAGGTGTCGAGTTGTATGCTATGTTATACCATTGCTCTCATACAGGTGTCGAGTTGTATTCTATGTCATACCATTGCTCACATACAGGTGTCGAATTGTATTCTATGTTATACCATTGCTCACATACAGGTGTCGATTTGTATTTTATGTGATACAATTGCTGACATACAGGTGTCGAGTTGTATTCTAATTCATACCATTGCTCACATACAGGTGTCGATTTGTATTTTATATCGTACCATTGCTTACATACAGGTGTCGAGTTGTATTTTATGTTATACCATTGCTCACAAACAGGTGTCGAGTTGTATTCTATGTTATACCATTGCTCACATATAGGTGTCGAGTTGTATTTTATGTTGTTCCATTGCTCACATACAGTTGTCGAGTCGTATTTTATGTTGTACCATTGCTCACATACAGGTGTCGAGTTGTATTTTATGTGATACAATTGCTCACATACAGGTGTCGAGTTGTATTTTATGTTATACCATTGCTCACATACAGGTGTCGAGTTGTATTCTATGTTATACCATTGCTCACATACAGGTGTCGATTTGTATTTTATGTGATACAATTGCTGACATACAGGTGTCGAGTTGTATTCTAATTCATACCATTGCTCACATACAGGTGTCGATTTGTATTTTATATCGTACCATTGCTTACATACAGGTGTCGAGTTGTATTTTATGTGATACAATTGCTCACATACAGGTGTCGAGTTGTATTTTATGTTATACCATTGCTCACATACAGGTGTCGAGTTGTATTTTATGTTATACCATTGCTCACATACAGGTGTCGAGTTGTATTCTATGTTATACCATTGCTCACATACAGGTGTCGAGTTGTATTTTATGTCATACCATTGCTCACATACAGTTGTGGAGTTGTATTCTATGTCATACGATTGCTCACATACAGGTGTCGAGTTGTATTCTATGGCGTACATGTAATTATAATTTACTAACAATTGTTCATGCTATAGCGATTCAAGATTCCAGAAATTGGTCCACTTAAAATGGAACTTCATTTTGCATAATGAAGACAATAAAACTACAAAGAAAAATGCATCAGATTGCAAAAACGCTATATAGACCAAAGTTAAAATACTATTGGCCAATGTTAAGATACTGTTAAACATACTTGTAGATTGCAAAAACACCATAAGAAAATGTGAAACACTAATAAACGTTAAAAAATAATAAAAATTTAAAAAAAATAAAAATTACAGTATAAAGTTAACGTTGAACCTTTGAACTATCTATATATTAATTTTACTAAATTTTTCGCGTATTTCACGTATCTCCTCCAAAACCACTGAACGGTACGTGCCCACATTTGGCACACTGATGTTTAATGATGGGCCACACACGATAGGCTATGTCACTCTCCTAAATTTTAATGATAAACACTAAAAAAGGCAAAAAATAGCAGTAATTTGACGTCTCAGCGACCATGTTACGTCACAAACTACGCAACCTCCTCTGTTGTGTACCGCCATGGCTGGATCTACAAATACTATGTCGAACCGCCAAAAACAGTCTTTAGTCAACCGTATCGAATGATCGCGTCGTTGAAGTTTTAATTAATTACACCATCCATTAATTACACCGCTTAAAGCTAAAACACAAAACTAGACCACAATGTAATTACAAAACTAGCAAAAAAACATACGAAACCTCACACAAAAAAATTATAAAATATAAAAACCATGAAATAAAAAAATTGTAAATGAACACAAAAAAAAATGGGTGTTGTTTTTCTGCTAAATATCAACGGAAAAATACACACAATAAATTGTAAAAGTTTGTGTCCGAGCGCATCATCTACATTCGACTACTTTTTGTGTTGATTTCAGATTCCGTAAGCATTATTCACATCTTCGATAACTTACCAATTCATATTTTATCATTAAAATGTTTTAATCTGCCGACTGACACAGACTTCAACTTTCCTCTCATGCACGTTGTCACGTTCTGAGGGGCACCCTAGATTAATATTCACACAGCACAAAAACCCATATCAAGTATTGCTTTTATTTTGCAACTTACAGATATTTCAAAGTAAAGGAATACTCTGTTTATAACAAAATCAATGGTCGTAAATAGTTCCGAGAAGAGTGCGTTTTAATTATACTTAATCATGCCATGCGAATTATTATTAAGGGAGACAAGTGCGGAGCACGTGTTACTGCTAGACCACAATTTAATTACAAAGTAGCAGTAGTAACAAATCTCCCATACACACAAACAAAATGCAAAATATCAAAACCAGTGAAATAAAAATAAAATGAATAAAATTAACAATTCGTGTTTCCGCAGTGTGTTTTTCATTCGATTTTTTCCACTTTTTTATTTGATCTTTATGTATCAAATAATTAATACACCACTAAAAATACCCAAATGAATTGCAAAATATCAAAACCAGTAAAATAAAAATAAAATGTAAATGAATAAACTTAACAATTCATGTTTCCGCAGCAATATGTTTTTAATTCGATTTGTGTCCACTATTTTATTATATCTCTAGGCCTATGTATCAACAAATAATTAATACACCACTAAAAACACCCAAAATAATATATTTTGCCATTTTTTACTTTCGTTATGTGTTTGCGCGCATCATCTAATTCACAAAACACAATTTTTCTTTATCGTCTTTTATTTTCGTAAAGTCTGAAAAGTCAAAAGTAAAGTCTAAAGTTCCATATCCACTATTGCTTTTATTTTTTAGCTTACATATATTTTAAAGTGAAGGGATAGTGTATAACAAAGCAATGGCCGTAAATACAGTAGTTCCGAATTTTATTTGTGATAATTAGTTTTTAGTCGCGTGCAACGCGGCGGTACTGCTCACTATGTCGGTCGGTTGGTCGGTAAACACTAACTTGAGCACGCGACTGCAGCCATGTATATGACCTTGTTATAATGTAAACATAGGCTTGATTTTGTTCTATTTTTGCACTCTAATCCACCCCTCATTTTTGGATCCACATTGGCATGTTGTATTAAAACATTAGGCCTATCATAACCATCCCACAACTAAAAAGTTTGTTTTGAACAAAACACTAATTCGACAAAATACGTATACATCGTAATAAGACTTGCAATGAATTTATTCATTTTATACCGTTACATATTCAAACATAGTACTACTGTATTTAGCCTCTTTGACTCCACTATGCATTGGTGACTTTCTATCTTGAAATAAAAAGAATAACATGAAATCTTTCTACTTTCAACATCGTGTCTAAACCGTAATTCGACGTCATCATCATCTTAGTGCCTTATAACATGGGATCGTCGACGGGTCATTCCGAGCCGGATCGGAATCGTCGCCGTGGTCGTTTATGCTTAACTTATACCTTTCCGTTTCCATACCACCACTAATATGATTTGTGTCGCACATACAATCGGTAGTGGAATTTTAACTTTAAAATCATTATGCGATTGCAATCCTAAATTGAAAAAAAAAATAGCTATTATTTCAATTAGATGCTGGGTCGGTCAGACGGTTGGTCGGTCAATACTAAATTGAGCAATCGACTGCAGCCATGTATATGTCCTTGTTATTTTATCAGAGTGCGCTTTTATACTTGCCCATGCAAAGTATATAACCACATATTAAGGCAGAAAAAGACAGTGCGGAGCACGGGTTACTACTAGTACATATAAATGCTATTATACATGTTATTATAAAAAGTACTTCCTAGTTCTACACAGATTGGCCTTGGTGGTCGTAAAATAGTAATGTTACGGAAAAGTTGAGTCTTTCATTATCATAACATTTTCTGCATTTTTCCTATCATTTTCGGTATTTTAACATAAAAAAACTAAGAAACAATTGAAACCCATTAGGCCTACTAATTAAGTTGAGTTAGATAATGTTATATTTATTAACGATTAAAGCGAATTTATGATTTGCCCCGAATAGAGGTGGTTTTCACAAATTGTTTTACATTATATAGGCCTAAAAATGTCGGCATTTAAAACAGTATACTGTGTCTTCATATTGTGAGTATTCAATCCAAAGATATTTGTCATATAAAGAAGAATTAAATGCTCTAAATTGCTTTCCAATTAGATGGGAGGGAACAGTTATATTTCGAGGTTGGACTGGCTGACCGTTTCTCGAAAACGACAAGTTACTTGGGTCCAAACGTACACTCACAGCCGTTTGTTTTTCCCCGTCACTGGTAGCTTTATTTCATCGTACACTCACAGCCGTTTGTTTTTCCCCGTCACTGGTAGCTTTACTTCATCGTACACTCACAGCCGTTTGTTTTTCCCCGTCACTGGTAGCTTTACTTCATCGTACACTCACAGCCGTTTGTTTTTCCCCGTCACTGGTAGCTTTACTTCATCGTACACTCACAGCCGTTTGTTTTTCCCCGTCACTGGTAGCTTTCATCAGTCACTGTGTAAGAAACTATAAATCAAAATAAAACCTTCATAAACGTAACACTTTTACGGTTGTTTGACCGTCATTTATGGACTGACCAACAATATTGACAAATTAAACATGAATAGCGTTTTTACATATTTAAATATTGTATAGTTTTTTGTATGTGTTTGCATGTAATTATTTTTATCATGTATTTTAACATTGGGATACGAATTTCAATTAATGTATTGGACAATAAATTTGAACTTGATTGTATTCATCAGTTCTCTATAATCTCATCCAATCAACGCACTCAACGGTACAGTACGGTATGTTTAACATTGTAATGAGAGTTGCATATATCATGACGTCACATTTGAGAATTAACATCCAACCTTTATTGATGTGAGTATGACTATGTTGTCAAGGGTCTATTTTTGTATTTTTATTTATTCAACTTCACACTAACTCTGTTAGTGAAGGATCTGGACCAACAGGTGGTAAACACCTAAAATCCCAGCTGGACCTGCCTCATTATTTTCAATATCTGAATATTCTTCAAAATCAAAACGTATTTCTGCTTCTATACTACTGCCGTCGGAACTATCACTTTCAAGAGAGGATTTAGATTTCTCTATTTCTTTTTTAACCTTCATATAAAATTGACAACTTAAGTTTGTGACTTTGTTAATTACCTTTAACGTCATATCAATCAAACTAAAATCACGTGTTTTTAGTAAGAAAATAAACAATAATTATGTTATTATTAGGCCTAAGTAATAATAGATGTATGAGTATCGTACTATCATCACCATCACCCGGTTGCGTTTCAATCACTTCGCTGACTGCCAAAGCCTCATGAGCTGCTTTATGTCTCTCGACGACAAAGCACAAGAACTTAAAAATGCATTCATAGTTCGTTGTTTTCTCACAATTCGACAATGGTTGTCACTGGTGCAATGCGACCGCATTCATAAACATCCTTATGCTTCGATTTCCTATGCCTAGAAGCATAATCGTTCTGAAAAATGTCATTGCACAAAGTGCAGCGCACATTAAACCTATTCGCTTTCGCCATTTTCAGGTCTATTCAACGGAGCAGAGCCAGAGCGTCGAGTTTTGCAGCTATACGTACAGTACGTCATCTGATAAACTGGGGTGAGTGACCACATGTGCGCGTTTTTTCTCAGCTCAGCTCATACGTCAGCTAAAGTTAATACTTACACATTTTGGTCCCTGGATGGAACATCACGCGTAAACCGCAATGGGCTGGGCCCAATGTTAAACGATTCGAGGGACACACAAGTACATACAAGTGCGTACCTATTTGTTAGACAGCTGGCGATAATGCATATATATAAAGTGTAATAGCCCTCCGACGTACTGACGGTCAAAATGGAACATCTCTATTTTCTAGGCGCTGAAGCTACGAATTATTTTTACTGTATATTATATTCCCCGACAAAAAGGCTCCCCTCCCCGTTATATCTTGATTCCGTCACAAATAAAACTACTAATAACAGTATCGGTGGCATATTTAACAATATTGCAATATTTTACTTTAAAATATTAAAACTATATATATAGTATAACATTTAAATAAAGTTGGAGAAATAAAACAACCTTTTATATAAGTATAAATTTGACAAGATGAGATGAAATATTAAAACTTGAGGTAAAATAGTGTTAAATGCACTGGGGGAATCGATAAAGATAGACCATTTAATAATAAAAATAATTAATTGGCACTACATTTTTTTTTTATCAGTGGCACACTTCAACTTGTGAAGGTGCGTCCAAAGAAACAAAATATAACAGTAAAAAAGAGAAATACAAAAATAGAAATATACATTCCAATTAAAAAAGGAGAGATCTCCTATTCCATGTGTCATATTATTATGTTTCTACATTCCTATGGTTTGATAAAAGATGTTTTAGACTAGACTAGATCTGCTAAATTTATAAGCCAATCATATGGTACTATTTTGGAGGGAAACTTATGGAGGGAAGGAAGGAATATCCTCCTCTGAAGCCCCTCATTTGCATGTTGAGTATAAAAAAGAAATGTTATATATATTGAAGAGAAGAGAAAAGATTATGATAGTAGAAAGACGTATAGAGTATAGAGAAGAAAGGTCTAGACTGATAGAAAGTTGTATTGTATTAATACGGAGTTACAAGAAATACAAGTTGATATAGTAAAATATACTTGTTGTGTGTGGAATCACTTTCAGTCTGTGTACGGTCTCGTGGATTAATACGCCAGAGAAAGCATACGCTCGGAACCAACACTATAAACCCACTACACCATTCGCTTTACACACATAGGCCTATTCCTTGCAATATTTATCAAAGAAATGGTTTGATTGCTCTTTATAACATAGATAAATATTTACGAAAATTAACATAAATGTTGTGGCATTTGTGCTAGTATTAAATATCTCCCAGGATTGTTCTTGTCCATTTAAAATTAAAAGCTTCTTTTAACTTTTGCATTTCTGTTTGTCTTATATCATTGTATGCTGCACAATCAAAAATGAAGTGCATATTACTGTATCTTCAATGACATCAAGTGAGCACAATGTGCAATTTCCATTTATAGAAAAATTGGCCTATTTGTATGTCCGACCATCTAAAGCTAGTGTGTTGGAGCGTATAAACATTGGTACTATCAAGGAGATATTCCTAGGTGCAGTCTTAAATTCAGCATATTGAGTAAGTGAGGATTTTGCTTTCATATTTTCACGCCACTTGTCAAGAAACAATCTATAATAAGTATCTTTGAAATTTGAAATCCATGGCGTTAAGTAATCTTTACATTTAGGTTTATTATATTCTGAGAAAAACTTATCTGCTAAATTTAGAAACTTGAAAAGAAAATCTTTGGTTACGTCCTTGGTTTATCACTGTTAACAGCTTTAATAGCTTTGGCCACCTATACATAACATTGTTTTGGAATCAAGGCGTTGGTAAATATTATTGAGAAAATAATTAACAGCATCGTTGACCTCTCTATGCAAATTGGTTCTTATCCAGGCTACATTACAAATGTTTTCTTAAGTCTTGATTCAATCTTTCTAAACATTAGATTAAAAGTAATTGTAACTGACCTAAAATCTGTTGGTACACTGGGTCTATTTACTGGCAATGGGTTAATAATATAAATATACGCGTAGAACAGTAGGCCTACCACTAATAAAAAATAATATTAAAAATAAAATCGGATATAATTGCTTATTGCACACTTTCAAAATTATAATTCCCTGTTGTTTTCAAATGAATAAATAAAAATGAACGGACATAACATAACATTGTGAGGCACGGTAAACATATCTGCATGAATAAAAAAAAAAACCCTAAATATTGTACATAATATAAAATATTCCAACCAGGGCCAAATTGATGGGATACTGTAATGTACAATCAACTGTACAATGTAATTGATTTTATGTTTTCATAGGATTATTATTGTAAGTCTACTTTACTTCCTTATAGGTATGACAATACACTCATCAGTGTTTTATTTTTCTTTTAAGCTTCGCCTGTTTTTTTTTCTGCGAATTACTAGTATTTATAAAAAAAAATCAGTAAATATTGTTGCACTTTTAAAGCTGCCTTATATAAAGCTGTGAAACAAATACTATTTGGAGCATAAATGTGTTTCATTTTTTCTTTTACAATTACCACACTTCCGATATACCGGTACTAGAAAGATTTGTTTATTGGAGAAAAGATCGGTAACAATGAGAGGTCTGTTATTATACTTTGTATAACTTCCTTATATTATTCATATTGGAGCAATAATACACTGTGCTATTTAAAGATAGAAAACAAGCACTGCCTATTTCTGTATCACTGTTTGTTATTCACGATTGCATTATTTTTCTGAAGGTGTGTAAAGCAGAACAATATTTTTTTTTTTTATATCTTTGTTTATTTTGTGTTTTTGTAGTTTATTTTGTATTTTCTGTTTGTTTTGTCTGAGGGTCCCCAATGATCAGCTGATGCTGGATGGACCACCCTCATAAAATATTGTTGAAATAAAAATAAATAAATAAATAAAAATAAAAAACAATGAATGCTTGCTTTATAAAACTTCCGGTTTGCTTGTAAGCATACCAGATAGATTTATTTGTTAAGAATAGATAACATAGATAACAATGTTCATGTATTGTTTATAACTTTGTTACTAGCAAGAATACATTGTGGTTTATATAAGTTTAAGATAGAAAAACCAGCACTACATAGTTGTTGTATAATTTGCAGCTGTATATAGCAAGAATCAATCACAACTGGATACTAGTTTTAATGTGAGATTAACTTATTTAAAACAAACTGTCGCGACACAACGACATTTCTTGATTTTAAACTAAATAGACAGGCATCATTAATTCTTACTAACGTTTTAAAGTAGCACTAAAGAGCAGAATTATTTTTATTCATTAATTAGAACATAACGTACTTCTAGGTAACTAAAATATAACGAATGTCAATTCCAGGAAGGGATCTGACCCTTCTGCCAAGCACAGTCTGTAATCGTATGCGTAGAATGTCGAGTGGCTAGCACATGGTCACGGTAAAACTTGGCAGTTTATTGATATCTTACAATGGGCCTACATTTAATATATCGCAATTAAGGTCATTGACCCTTTATTTTTCTAGCTAGTTAACTTGGAACACCATATTTCACACATTATTAAAGTGTGTCTGTATTTATCGCGGTGGTGTAATTAGCAATTCGTATTTCCTATTTATTTAGCAAAAGCATTAATATCTTAGAGGACATTTTCTGTAGGTATAGTTAATACCAAGAATAAGTGCTGATACTGCTCCTAATATTCATTTGTCCATATGAAAAACATTAAAACACAAACAAAAATACATTATGAAACTGGCGAATAATAGCAATAACAATAATATAAGATACTTAATTTAAAACATATACAAAATAAAATCACTCTAAAATAAATTGCATTGCCTGCCTTGTACATTCTACATAAACAAAATTATATGCAATTTAGAGTAGTAGAACTTGATTAGTTCATTAAAAGCTTTTTTTATGAATAGCCTATTACATACACTATATTCGAAATAGACTAAATTCAAGACTCAAGGGGCGTTTATTCCAAGGAACGTTTTATGGGGAGAGGGGGTGGGGCGGTTTTGATTCAATTGGCGTTTATTTAAATAACCGTAATTGGTTCTATAGGCCTGGTGTATATATATATATATATATATATATATATCTTCCTAGATATGTATGGATTTACGATTGTAAACGCACCAGCAGGCCTATAAATAAATAATAATATGCATTTATAATACCTTATTATTTATTTCAAATAAAACACAAATTTATATTGACATCCGTGACATACTGTAACTCTATACAGAGTGTGACAAAGTGCGAGGCAAGCGAGGTACGCCAAATATTTGTGCGAGGCATCATTTATCATTTCCAAAAGTGCGATGCATGCGACGCATATAGTTTACAATTTCAAAAAGGTGCGAGGCATATCTTAACGTGCTATATGCTATATTATGAGTGTTGACAAAGTGCGAGGCAGCGAGGCACGCCAAATATTTGTGCGAGGCATCATTTTATCATTTCCAAAAGTGCGAGGCATGCGAGGCATATAGTTTACAATTTAAAAAAGGTGCGAGGCATATCTTAACGTGCTATTATGCTATATTATAGGCCTAATAATCAATCGATACAAGCGTATCTAAATAGATTCGTGTATACACTCATCATGTTGTTTATTTTTATGTAACGATTGTTTTTTCATTCAAGTCATATCGTGTCAAATTTTACTTTTACAAAAGTGGCCAAACTACGGTTCAAAAATCTGAACGACAGTCTTCAACTTTCGATAAACAATAATTGTTATAGCGACACACTCATCAAATGACTTCAATGTTTGTTGGCATTTCGAGCGTGTTCACTCACATGTCTCTCCAACATAGCAGAGTGAAAATAATATTTTGTCACACCCCTGCGCCTAGATCCGGTAGAACCAAGAGATGGAAAATCCCTCTTTACTATTTAGCAGGTAGCGGAATGATTCAGCCCTCAGCTCAGAGGATTGTGGTGCATTCCCCTCCTATAGCACGTGGTTTCAGCAGCAACGCACAGACTTCTCTCTGAGCGGCGTGCCAAAGACATTTTTGACATTCCATTATCTAGGAACAACACGTGTACCTCTCTCGCAAATAAGGTGAACAGCGATTGCCAGGTCAAGTTCAATAACTGGCGGTGAATAAAAGGTAACTGATATGGCGATCCAATAACATGCCGCAAAGAAAAACATTGCGACAGAATTCTGGAGCGCGTGTGAAAAAAGACTTACGTCCGACAATTGTAATACTAGGCCTAAAATTAAACTTTAGCTAATATGCTTAGCCCTAACCTAGATAAGAGGCCTATGTAGAAAATAATTTAATCAATTTTGATATAATAATAATTGGTGTAATATTTAATAATGATACACTATTCCTGTTTTAGTAAGCTAGGTATATTACGAACGATTTTTATTTATTGTTGTCCATGTACGTACTAATAAACCTGGCGCTAGTTTCCTTCGCTTGTATTTTTACTCCAAATTTGATAACTAACTTTATCGTGTGAATAACACACCTTAGAAGTATACCTCATGAGTACTTTAATGAAAGAATCACATAAAAAGTAACAAATAAATCCTTAAATTAATGATTTTACAAATTACAAGCGTGTTTCTCGCACACTGTTCGCGAATTTCACTTATTCAATGTTAAATATTTTTGTTTCTATGGAGCGCCAAAGGAGCAACGATAATAGAGGACTAAAACTCAGTGGAATGCGTCAATTTCTCATGCATTTATTGGTGAAAAACACGTTTTATTTCAATATATTTGTTAATTTGTCAATAAAAATGCTGTAATATGTTACTGCTGATACTGTTCTGTTTTCAAAGAATAATAATCAATCCTAAATCAACATCACTACTTTGTCTAGACCTAGGACATCCTACTAAGGATATTATGATGAATTTTTCTATTTTATTCTTTAAAAGGTTAACGAAACCGTGTACATTATCAACAGTAACATTTTTCCTTACTGACAGTAACAACATTTATTGAAATTGTACTTGATTTTCACCAAATAATGCGTTAAATATAAATGGATTCCACAGAGTTTTTAGCCCTCTAATTAATTTTGCTCTTTTGGCGTTCCATAGAAACCAAAATATTGAACATTGAGTGTGCGAAATGCGAGAAAAACAACGTCTGTAAAATCACCAATTTAATGGATTTATTGCTACTTTTATGTGATTTTTCTTCATTAAAGTAGGCCTACTAATTCTAAGCTGTGGTATTCAGGATAAAGTTGGTTAAAATACAAGGCAGGTGCAAAAGGAAACTAGCCTAGCGGGCCTAGGCCTAGGCTACTTCAATTTCGGTGATTTCCTGCCTTGCAATTTTGAGAAATGATAAAATGATGCCTCGCATTTTTTGATGATGGTAAAACGATGCCTCGCATAAATTTCTGACTTGCCTCGCATGCCTTCCCTGCCTCGCGTGCCTCGCTGCCTCGCACTTTGTTAGTACCCCTATATTATAGGCATAATAATCAATTATTTATATTTTTATAATAGGCCTAGCGTATCGAAATAGATTCGTGTATACACTCATCATGTTGTTTATTTTTATGTAACGATTGTTTTTTTCATTCAAGTCATATCGTGTCAAATTTTACTTTTATAAAAGTGCCCAAACTGTTCAAAAGTTGGGAGTCCGTATGCGCCATATTTAAAAATCTGAACGACAGTCTTCAACTTTCGATAAACAATATTTGTTAGAGCGACACTCATCAAATTACTGCCATGTTGTTTGGTATTTCGAGCTTGTTCACTTTACAATTATTTTAATATAAAGAATCACATAAAAAGTAACAAATAAATCCTTAAATTAATGATTTTACAGGCGTGTTTCTCACACACTGTTCGCGAATTTCACTTAAGCCCCTTTCTCACAGATGGGCCTGCAATATACCGGTATGATGCTGGCGTCGTACCGTCCATTCTCATCGGACTATCGTGCCGGAAATAACCGGTATTTAACGGCTTTCTGTGAGAAAGTCGTCGGGCATATTCGGCCAATAAAAAGTCTCTGACAAAATAATTATTGAGGGCGTCCTTTATTGTTATTATTTTTGTCTAGCGATATATGGCGGCGAATTTTAAGTTACAGATTATTATCTTCCTTTATAGCATATTTATGCAATACATGCTATGTACAGTATATTGTGCATATATTATACAGGTACAGCAATTACGAGCCATTGTCTGTAAGAATCAAAGAAATATCAAAAATAGTGGCAGACTAAAAAAAATGGATTTCTTTCAAATTTTGTACATGGCTATATATATGTGTTGAGAGAAATCAAATATGAAGTATTTTTTATTTCACACATATATTTCCATGGCAACGGCCAAATTTGTGTTTTTGACAAATTTTCTCCTTTTTTAAGGTTTTTTAAAATGGATATTGGTACTACTTTGATGAACGATATTTTTGTTTTGTTCATTTAATTATAAAAAATAATTAGTGTATGCATAATAACAATGCATTGTGTACCTGTTTCATATTTTTTATTTATTTTTTATTTCATACTTTGGGAGATACCATTTATTTAAAGAGAGGTATTTGTCACTTTTTTTTAATTGTTAAATGCAACGAAACTTTACTTCACCATAACGCCCAAAGTGGTGTATTTTTTTTAGCTGATTTATTACAAATAGGTAGTTCTAATGTTTAATAAGTGATTTCTAAAATAAAATACTGGGGTAATTTAAAAATCTACAAACAGTGTTGCCCGAAAGATAGGCATTTTTATATAAAAAAAAACATGGTATATTAGTAAAAACATTTTATTTTCTTTGAATATCTGATATGAAACTAAACTAAATTATCAGATCGTTGTGAATTTTAATCTTTGCAACAGATTACTCTGCTCTTATTTTGAAGCTCCTCTTTAATTTTTTTACTTATTTCATTTGCTAACCTAAGCAGATCCCACATGCCCATCCACCACCACTTCCGACTACCCCCCCCCCCCCCACCGCACTCACCTACCCTGACATAACCATAAAAAGATAAACTGCAACAGAGTTGAGAAAACTACACAGATTTTGACCGACCATTTTTCATATGATAAAAGCTTTTAAAATTTGTCTGAAAATGCTAAAAAATACTAAACCACCTGATTATAAATAATAATATAATTCTGGAAAATCGAGAGGCTCGTTTCGTTAAGAATATCGTGCATAGCCATAATACGTGATTTTGGCCCTTTATCGGCAGACCGCTTTTCCAGGTCCCGAGGGTGGTCACTTACGGGAGGTTCAACTGTATTTTAAAAAACAATTATTCTTAGTTACGCATAGAAACAGATTCTAAGATAACATAAATAATACATTTTGACATAATTTGACCCAACAAATGACCCTTTCACAAGATCAGACATTTTCAAAGTAAATTTGGGAAAAAAAGTAGTAAAGCTATGTAATCAATTTTTTGTAGTAATGAAACTCCATATTAAAAATATTGTACTTAGTTACGTATAGAAACAGTTACTACAATACACTATAGGTAAAATGTTGATGTCATTGGACCTCAACATGTAAAATGTAATTTTTTTTTCATAAAAACTCCATATTTTATTTAAAAAAAATTATTCTTAGTTATGTAAACAGATTATTAGGATTCAGTATTTAAAGTAAATTTGGCAAAAAGTAGATATGTAAAACTATGTACAAAAAATTTTTGTATTTATGAAAAGACCTATATTTTTAAAATATTTTCGCATAGAAACAGTTACTATGGTAAAATGTTGACCTCATTTTACCTCAAAATGAATGAATTTACAAGGTCAAGTTTGTCATCACTTTAAGATTATTAGAATGCAGTAGAAGTAAAATTGAGAAAAATTACAAATGCAATCAATTCTTTGTATTCATAAAAACGCCATTTTTTTTTCGTTTTTTTTAACTTAGTTACACATAGAAATGGTTTCTAAGGTAACACTATGGTAAAAAATGAAATTCTCCTATTTTATCTAAACTATTCGTATGACTCTAGTAGCATTATGACTAGCCACATATACATTTTATTATTGGATTAGCCATATTTAAATTGTGTTTCATGTGTTTTGTTTGTTGATATTTTGTTTGTATTTTTTTGTATTTTCCGTATTTTCCTGGCAACACAAAACCTATGTACGTAATTTACCCCAGTGTTTTTTCGTGATTATTGTTGACAAACCTATTGACTATCAAATTACAAAACCTCATTGATATAAAAACACCACTTTGGAAGTTATAGGTACGTTTATGAGCTATACTTTTATAAAAAAAATATTTTTTAAAAACACCCCTTTTTAAAATAATGGTATCAACCAAACTCCATTTTGTCATTTTTTTTTCTACATTAAATGGAACTCAATACATGTTGTTTACACTGCTATAAACAAAACCTGTATTTTTGGTTAATATAAGTATACAATTTTGTACTTTTTCACTATAGAAAATCTGTGAAAAATGGCAAAAACATCAACATTTGGATAATTGACCGTTGTCATGGCAACGGAGGCTAAAAATTAAAATGAATGTTGTAGATATGCTTTTTATTGAAATGTCTATTCATGGTAAAAATTTGAGAGAAATCCATTTTTTTACATCTGCCACCAAATTTGTACAGACAATGGCTCCTAAATAGCCGTCATCGGCAATAAAACACCTTAGAAGGAGAAGTCAGGCTGTAAAATTTACAAGGCGACGAATGGTCAGGCACCAACAAATTGAAGAGCTATGGCCTAGATTATATGCTACAAATTTCTTCTTGTCCCTTTATTTTAAGCAGCTCTCTTATCTCATTATCCATCTAGTTCGACATTATTATTGTTAATTGAATTGAATCGGCGGCAAAGTGATACACTTGACCGCGCAAGGTGTCAAAGCCTCGAGGGGGAATTAAATATAACGGCGTTACGTTCTCACAGAATGCCCGTCTGGCATTGCGGGGAATATCCCTAGTAATATTACTAGGTCTAAAGTAGGTCATCTTACCCAAAAAGAAAATTAGAATATTTAATAATAATAAGCCTTGGCTCACAAAAGATGTAAGAAAGGAATTACTTAAGAAATGTATTGCATCCAAAAACAAATGCAACGAGATGGAAAAGAAAAAGATTCAAAAATGTGTAAATAAGAAAATCAAAGCATGTAAAAAAGAATATGGAGAAAAAATTGAGAACAAATTCAAGTGCCGGGACACCCGTCAGGCCTGGAATGGAGTTAGGAAAATTACAGGTATGGGGAAGAAAAATAATGAAATGGAACACAGTTTTAAACCAAATGATTTTAATATTTTTTATTCTAGATTTGATGAAATAAATTTTAAATGTGAAATGACTGCATCTGCTGAAGGGTTTAAAAATGAAATGAATGATAAAAGTGCAATAAAAATTGATGTAGATGATGTTAAGAAATATATGGAAAGGGTAAATGTTAGTAAAGCAAAGGGTCCGGACGGTGTATCAGGGCGTTTGATTAGATCATGTGCTGGGGCGGATCCAGAGGGGGGTCTACGGGGTCCGGACCCCCACCTAAATTTTAAGGGTGCCCTTTTTTTAGAGGTTCAATATTTTATTCGTGTGACATATTTGTGTGTACAGAGTAGGCTACACTAACCTCAAAAATAAAAACAGAAATTTATCACAATTAGCGCGATGTTAAGTTACGGCGGCCGATCAAAGAGCATCGTGAGAGGTGGTGACGCGTGATGATCTCTACTTAAACTTCTAAAAATAGATCGTTTCACATACTACAGAGGGCGCATGTAAACTGTTTACGATTCAACTCCACGTACGTTACCATGCGCAATATGTCATTGACGCGATTATTTGTCCATTTGTAAACACATTTTTATGTATTATTATTCTGAAAATAATTGAACTGTAAACATAATTCTTTTGAGTATTTGTTTATTTACATATCATTCCATCAGATCAACTATTTTTTATTTCCATTACATCCAACCAAACATGTAAAAAATGTAGTTAAAATATCGTACTATCTAGCGCGTACGACCATACGCGGTAGTACTCAAAAATCATCGAACGGTCCTTACACTATTCAACCTCTCATGACCTGGGATTTTTTTGTCTTCCTACGCCAAGATAATATAGTTCTACAAGCCATGTGCTTTTTTCTCTGAGAAATATTTATTAGTAAGTGCCAAAAAAAAATTTTTTTTTCTCGATATGAAGCCTTTATTATTCAAATCTTTTAAAGAAAAATCATACATACCATAAAGAAGGTTCATTTATTTCATATTTGAAACAATATTTGTGAAAATTACGTGAGGCTCAACTACAAAACCACCATTTTGTGATATGATGTCATCGTAAGCCAATCAAAGCTGAGCTTTCCCGCGATCGGCAGAGCTCACGGTTGAATGTCATAATTAATCATGAATTATTCATGATTTCTGCCCACGTTCGTCCTGGAAAAAAAAAATTACGCGAAAGGGTACTACACAAATTTAGAGCAATGAATTTGTACGAATTCCGTTAAATAAACAACTCTATATATTTTATAAACATTTAATAACATATTTTATTGATAGGCCTATTTCCAATGTTGATATATAAAAGAAATTACTATAAAACGTAATTATATGTAATTATTTTAGCGAAAAATGGCGCAATTTGTTACCGTCACGTTCGTGGCTAAAAACGATCATTTTCGGCAATGTTTTAGACCCTATATTTCGAAAACTACAAGTCAGATTTTCGTAATTCTTTCTTTATTGGAATATTGAAACAAAATACCAACAGATAATGTTTAAATTGGTTGAAAAATAACAACTTTTAATTTTGCATCGTTATCCCTGCTAATAAAGTGTCATTTCCGGCGAACTAGAAAGGTGCCATTTATCATGGATTTTGCGTGCGAGAGTGCCATTTCCGGCCATCTAAGAGTGTGTCCTGTGACAAAATTCGCTTCGCCACAACCCCCACCATGGGGGGGGGGGGGCTGTGGCTCAAATACTCAATACATGTGCCCTTCCCCCCTCTCAAAAATGTATAGATCCGCCCCAGATGTGCCTCTCAGCTTTCACCAATAGGCCTAATAAGCCAGCTTTTCCAGTGTTCACTGAACACGGGGGTGTGGTACCTGATCTATGGAAGGTCTCTGAGATTATACCTGTTCCGAAATGTGTAACCCTAAATCATTAACGACTTCAGACCAGTGGCATTAACATCTATTCTAATGAAGATCCTTGAGAAAATTGTTAGAAGTCAACTAATGTCTGAATGTAGTGATTTTATGGATAATAACCAATTTGCATATCAATGTAATAGAGGGGTCGATGATGCTATTATAACCTTGTTAGACATGGTGGTTTCACATTTAGATAAGAAGGGGACCTATGCTCGAGGGCTATTCATAGACTTTTCATCTGCATTTAATTTGATGCAGCCTCATATATATTAATGAATAAAATGTCTGAATGGAAGGTTAATCCTTACCTTGCTCTATGGGTTGGTGATTTTCTTACAAATCGGCTACAGTAGGCCTATGTTAAAGTTGGTAAATCTATCTCAGAGATTAGAAGGATCAACACTGGTGCACCCCAGGGGTGTTGTCTGTCACCAAGTTTATTTACAATATAATATATATTATATAACACCTATATAAATTCCTGTCATTTGATTGGACGAATGTGGGTCACATGGCGTGCAATAGTACGCACTATTCAACGATCGTTAAATAGTACTTTTTGAAACATTTTTGTTTGTTATTTAGATGTTATATAAAACAAATAATGAATGTTTTGTATTCGTGTAATGGTACAAATAATGGCACTTGGTGAATGATGAAAGGTTATATCAACTCGGCTTTGCCTCGTTGATATACGGTAACCTTTCATCATTCACCTCGTGCCATTATTTGTACCATTGCACTCATAAACATTCATTATTTGTATACTAGTGAATGTCGATCTTCATGTAGAATGTGTCATATTATAATCAAATACGCAGATGACATGGTACTGATTGGTCTATTGAAAAATGCTGACGATCATGTGTATAAGGCTGAATATGTTAAATTAATGTCAAGGTGCAATGACAATTACAATGAATAATTAAGGTGACAATACTAATCTTTACTCAGTTCATTAAAAATCATTACTATTTCAAAATTAACATATCTTCATCTTCTATTTTTTTTTTTTTTTTCGCATTGTTGTATAAAACGACTTTTAAACCACCGATTTTGACGGTTTTCTTCGCCGCACGCCCCACCTACCGACTATGACCTTTACATGACCTTTAGCGGAAATGACACATAAGCACAGAGTTTTAGCATTTTAAAATGCCTCGTTGTGTAGCTGCTGGTTGTGACAACAACCATACACACAATGTGAACTTCCATAAGTTCCCAAAAGATGAAATTTTGAGGAAGAAGTGGACTAATGCCGTTTCGAGAACACGGAGCAATTTCCAAGCTTCGGCGCGCATATTCGGTCCTATGTAGCGATCATTTTCTGGAGACGGACTACGAGGCAAGTTGCAAGTTCAATTAGGATGAGTGGCAACAATTATATGCGGCTGGTACAGGCCCGTATGCAGCATTTATAATGGGGGGGTGCGAGCGAAGCGAGCAACAATGGCTGGGGGCCAGGGGGCCGCCAAGGGCCCCCGGTCAGGGTCCAGGGGCCGAAGGCCCTGGAAAAATTTGCGTTATTTGACGTTCTAAAGACTGATGTAAGACTCTCTGTTGTGGCTTGGGCTAGTTGAACGATGGACACCAGAACTTAACGCTTTCATGATGAGGCCAACTCAGCAGGGGTGGCGCCAGGATCTTCCCGACGCGGGGGCTACATTCCCCGACGAGGGTTCTATGCGAGCGAAGCGCGCATCACTAGGCTGAGGGCCAGGGGCCGCCAAGAGCCCCCGGTGGAGTCCAGGGGGCGAAGCCCCCGGAAGCAACGCGTTCTAGCGTCATTTGAGGTCTTTTTAATCAGATTTAGGGTAGCCATTTTTTCCATTTTTTATAATGCATAAATAAAATACTGCGTGCAAAAAAACGATGCGCGATGACTGTTTCAATCCATATTTTTCAATTTAAAAAATAAAAGTTCAAAGAAAATTTAGAAAAATAGAGTTGGAGGTCCCGGAAATTGGACTTATTATACTTCAAAACATGAAAAAAAATATATAAGTCCCTTTCATGGGTTGTGACTGAAATGTTTGAAAAATAGAGATGTTAGGTCCCGGAAAATGTACTTCTTGTTCTTCGAAATATGACCAGCTTTATTGTTGGGGCTGAGCTAAGAAAATGTTTAAAACTAGAGCTGCAGGTCTTCAAAAAATTGCATTTTATACTTTGGAAACATCAGGCCTAGAGGCTTAAAAAACGCAAGCGTAGACCTTTTTCAGTCGGGGAAAAAAGTTTATTCCTCCCAGGTGTATGCATGCGTACCATCTGGACTTCCGAGTGGTGAGAAATTCATGACATACAGGATATTGAAAATGTAATAACTATAGCTATAATGTTGGCTAAGCGAAAATGGCATGTTTTTTTGTTTAGTAATAGATGAAAAATTTATTTTAGGTGCCCCACGGTACAGAAGGTTACTTGTAAATTAAAAAATTGGTGAACAAACGAACAATTAACATAATTCGTTTTTGCTGTAGTGTAGCGTACGTCGACGCAGTACACGACGTAACCGTCGGTAAACTTCGCCTGGAAAATAACACATTACACATTTTGGTCCCTGGATGAAACTTGACATCACGCGTCTCGACCCAACGTTGAACGATTCGTACAAAGGGATACCGCCAGACAAGTGCGTACTTAGCTATTGTTTAGTAGTAAGTTAGATCGCTGGCAATAATGAATGCATATAAAGTGCATAATATCACTCTGACGTACTCTCACGGTCAATGAAACGTCGCGGTTTTCTAGGCGCTGAAGCTAGCTACGAAGTGAACGCGAACGCTTTTTACTGTATATTATATTCCCCGACAAAAAGTACACGTGTTCCCTTCGGTAACCGTCGGTAAACTTCGCCTGGAAAATAACTACATTACACATTTTGGTCCCTGGATGAAACTTGATATCACGCGTCTCGACCCAACGTTGAACGATTCGTACAAAGGGATACCGCCAGACAAGTGCGTACCTAGCTAATGTTTATTAGTAAGTTAGATCGCTGGCAATAATGAATGCATAAAAGTGCATATTAGCCCTCTGACGTACTCTCACGGTCAATGGAACGTCGTGGTTTTCTAGGCGCTGAAGCTATATGAAGTGAACGCGAACGTTTTTTACTGTATATTATATTCCCCGACAAAAAGTACCCGTGTTCCCCGACGTTAAGTTGTCTGTATTTCTCCAGCAAACACTTTACCGCGTACCGCGTACATGAAGCGCTAAGCTATTGCTTGTCGTCACATGATCGACTGCGCATGTTTTACATCGAGTTTGTAGTCAGTTCAGATTCCGTAATTTAATTACCGGTATTTTTTCATTTTATATTAGCATATTTTTGTTTGTATACCATTGATAATGTAAATTTTGTATATATATAATGATATTGTCTTTAGTTAAACAAGACAAGAAAAAATACCAACCGAGGAAATAGTGGACCTTTTGGGACTTGGGGGGGTGCGTCTCCACCCAACGCACCCCCCCTGGATACGGGCCTGTGGTATGGTAAAGGGATCGGAGCAATACCAACTGTTTTTATACGGCCCGATCCTCCAGGGCAACTGGTTGCAAATAACAAAAAGAAAAGACGATCTAATGCCTACGAAAAACGTGAGAGAGCAAGAGTAAGTAAATATAGGCCTAGGAGGATACTGTCTACTACTCTAGGCCTACTAGTACTAGGCTAGGCTAGGCCTACAGGCTACTACACACTATACCTACTCTAGTAGGCCTACTACTACTTTCTAGGGTCACAGTGCATATCGGCCGCCAGTCATTTCGGCCGCCGGTTATGGAACGCCTAAAATCATGAAACGCCAAAAAGGACAAAATATGTATTGTTCATTTCGGCCGCCAATCGTCAATATTGTTAATGTATGGCACGCCTCAATTATAAAACGCCGTGGTTAGGATTCCGGCACCGGAACTCAACTGCCCAGCGTTAGGGAATCCGACACGCTATTGCGCATGCCCAGAACGAGGTAATTGGCGACTCTATACTTATCATCAACAGCGATGGGTCATTTCATAGCTGCGCCACAGCGAAGAACTATAGCCTAGCCTAGATGCCTACTGATACGGGATCCACTAATAGTAAATACTAGGCTAGGCCTACCAGTTAGACGTGACCAGTGGGCCTATTTATTTTGTAATTAAAAAGTGGTCGCTTCATTCATATTTATAAACTTCATATATTTATGAATTATATAATTACATGACTAGTTTTATGATTTTTCATGTACAAAATAAAAGATTTCATATAACGCATTATAGTTACTGTACATAACATGCAATAACAAGTTGATTTGTCGACGGCAGCCACCGCGTGGATGTGAAAAAACTGTTCGGGAAGTCGGGGTCGCAACGCTAAAAACAGCATTGTGATTCTTAGATAGGTACTGATACTTATTAATATCATAATAATATTTTAACGCGTGGCGTAGTCCTATTTTAATTATTAATTCATGTATGGCCTAGCTAGGCCAAGTTTCATCCATCGCTCGCGCAACGACTAACTAGGCTACAGTAAATCTCGATAACACTCCGACTCTCGGTGCTGTGGTGTGTGGCACTATTAAGCTATAATTCACTTCCCAGAGCTCTGGGCATGCGCAATAGCGTGTCGGATTCCCTAACGGTGGGCAGTTGAGTTCCGGTGCCGGAATCCTAACCACGGCGATTATAAAAAATGGTGTATACATGTGCCTATCGCCTGAATAGACGTGCGTATTCAAAAAGCAAGCAGCAATCAACAAAAACGATCATACTTTTTGATTTGTATAGAGTTGCGCTATTTTACGGTCATTCGCCGGCTTCTTCTCCTGACTGAGCCCAACAACCTCTCAGCGCCCCCCCCCCCCCCCACACACACAACAACCACTGTGAAATAAAATAAGTTGTGTAGAAATACTTTAGTTAAAACTACTAAACTAATGATTTACACGGTCTTTTGATGATATCGGTCGCGTTTGAAATTGGTCGCCCTATTTTGTATGGAGCGGGATGCATGCTAGCGGGATATACATTTTCTTCATTTATATAGATTTAATTGATATTTTGTAGGGGCTAGATTATTTATGTGGATATTTTTTATTTGGTTATCAATCGGAGAAGGACTATGTCTTTCCAAAATAGTCATTTCTAAACACGTTTAAATATTAAATTAGGTAAATATTATATCAGGCATATAATAATTTACCTCCAGTTATATGTACTGTAATTAATATATTATATAGAGAATACGTCTGTCCTTTATTATGCAAGCAATTACGTAAAAGAGAACAATTTATTTAAAAACAATAATTGTTACAATGTATAGCCCGTAAAGCCAGCGTATCCATTGTTATACTTATGCATACTGTGGCAGATTATATCATGTCGTTAACAACATACTATTCGATCACCTAATTTTTAATTTTTTATTTTATTTACATCCGTTATGTAGGATAATATTAAGTGTATAATAATAATTGTTGAGACAAATCACGTGTATACTTTTATTTCTAGTGTTTAAAATAGTTGTTAGTAAAAATGATCATTATATGCGGATGGTTAAAAGGCGAGTTACTGAAATAAACCCCCGAATAAGCCATATCGGTGATGCGCCTTCTATGATCGTGCAGCTGTTTCCTCTAACAATGCGTTATTTTGCTGACGGGGTTTCCCTTTTTTTAAAAGCACGCACTTGTTAGTGTGTCAAATCATGGACAAAACACGACGTACGATCGTTGTCCATGGCCAGGTAAAGATGACGTCTATTACTAATAACCATACTTTTAAAACGTCTATAGGCCTCCTGCACGTGTTTTTGTGAAACGATGTATATAATTTACGTATACTGTACGTCAATACTATAGAATAGATTTTAATTTGAAAAATATCTTTTATTTCTTTATTTACAATAATCATTTAATGTAAATAATTAAGTAAGTAGTCTCACATAACATCCAGACGTTCGTAAATCTAAATGTTTAAAGTGGAGCTCCACCCAGAAAATTACTATTTTTCATACATTTCAACTATTATTTAAAAATATCATCCCCCATACTTCATATTTTTTTGATTTTTTTTTCAATGAGTACGAGTTTCTTGAAAATCACGCCTTTTTGCGTTTTGGGGGGATACCTTGTAATTTCCTATTCTTTTACATGCAAAAGGGGGGTATATTTGAATAATGCTAAAAAATTAATTTCTTCACTAAAAAAAAAATTTTAAATGTAGTTTTATGTAATTTTTCCAGATCTTTCTATTTCTGGTATAGTTATCGCGTATACATTGCGCAATTTTGCGTAAATAGACACTTTCCCCCGTTCGGGTCCAATTGGGTTTTTTATTTTGCTAGGGAGTATGATCACGTGACATTTTTCACAATCACACTACTGCAGCTGGCGATCTGTTATTTTGTCGCGATGTTATTTTTGACAGGCAAAAAGTATATTAAAACATTCTGAATGTGACCCTATCATGTTTCACAGTGTAATAATGCGATTATGAGACTTATTACTAAAATGTCAAATCTAACGAGATTTGAGAAAGATGTGGCTATATATTCAATAAAGCTAGGCCTAGGCCTACTAGAGTGTAGGTATGTACCGATGCTGCTTGGGCTCCAGCTGCTAGGCTGACACTCAGCAGTGAAGTTTGTTCTGCTGTCACCCAACCTCGGCCTACCCATATGGGCCATGATAGGGTGCCTGAATAGTTTGCTTTTCAGTCAGGCCTAAGCTTCCACATCGCTTTACTACTCTTGTTCTGTATAGGATTTTGTGTTTCACAATTCTAATGTGCGAGAAAACCCAGGAATGATAAATGGGGCGAAACGACCAAGAATTGTCAAACCCATGAATGCATATAGCTAGCCTAGACAAAAAATTCAAGGCTAGCTAGGCTGAGCAGACGGCTTAGCTATGCCTGGCCCTAGCTTAAAGTTAATAAACAATCTGATAAGATTATTATGCTGTTGTTGTACAGTGCAAATCATGAGGTTACAATACATGTAAATTATACCAGGGAGTTGCTCCCTGATTATACTGACATTTTTATCGGAAATATTACTTAGGCCTAGGCCTAAACAAATCGTATAAAATGTATTCCCCATTTTTCGACACATAATTTACCAAGGGGAGACATTTCACCCATGCGTTCACCGGCGACTAAAACGCGTCAGTTACTAAGTGTAACGCGTTTCACGACGTATTGTAAACTAATAACCCCTAAGTTACTGAAAAAGTGTAATGTATTAAAAAACACTATTTTCTGACCGATTTTTTAGAAATGAGTTTTTGGAAAATATTTCCGTATTTTCCCTGTTTTTTTTAGTAATCACTTTCAATTAAACATACTTAAACATAATATAAGCTGAGAAAGTCTGAGTGTAGCTCCACTTTAAATATCAGTACCTCTTTGAGAATCGTGTCCACCTATAATTATCCATACATTATTCTCACATCTATCATTGTACATCATAGACATACTGTAGGGCTGGTAGATTGATTTATAACGGAATATTATCTATATATTTTATTATTATCCTAAACCATGCTCACGTCAGAGTGGCGGATATCGAATGCAAAAATCATCATCATGCATCAAATTCCTTTATTGCATAAACCTCATTGAGCTGGTATCCACTTGCAGGTATAGAACGATTAAATTAAATTAAATTATTATTTATTTTCAAAACCTTAAACAACGGCATGCTAAAAGAACACACAATTCATTCAAACCTGTAAGATAAAATGGAAACACAAATTATTTATAAATAATGAGATAAATATTTATATTTACTGTACTTAAAAAATAACGATCGAGGTTTAAAAAAATGTCAAACAGTAGTATTATTAGAAATTCCAAAATTCAAAATTAACTAAAAACATAATGAACGTTTTCATTAAAAATGTATCTAATGCGCCATATACAAATTAGCGCGACCAAAATAAAACGCGACCGATATCGTAACTAATAGGATAAAAAGCGTATCTAGCGGCGCTCCATACAAAATACCGGATGTTTATTTTATCGCGACCGATTTCAAACGCGATCGATTTCAAGCGCGACCGATTTCATCTGACACCATTTACACACGTCTATTCAGGCGATAGGCACATGTATACACCCTTTTTGACAAGTAAGTAAGTAAAAATACGTTACTAACAATATTGACGATTCTGGCGGCCGAAATGAACAATACATATTTTGTCTTTTTTGGCGTTTCATGATTTTGGGCGTTCCATAACCGGCGGCCGAAATGACTGGCGGCCGAAATGATCAGACACCCTTTCTAGCCTACACTACCTACACGATTCGTATTACTATTAACCTAGGCCCTCTAGGCTTACCTAACTTTTTGTGAGGTGTGGTGAATCCATGAAGCAGGTACCAATGTTGTTTGCCATTATGTCCGGGAAGCGGAGACAAGATTACACGGCTGTGTTGAGGTCTGTTTTGCGCATCGTGCCGGTTGCCAGCGTGGTAAAAGTGGTTGCTGATTTTGAGGCGTCGATGTGGCAGTCCTTGCGTGAGGTTCTCCCGAACATCGACATGACTGGCTGCTTGTTTCATTACACACAGGTAAGAGTTCACATTTTGGTTATTTCAACATTTCCTTTCCTGTTTATATCTTTCCACTGCTGCACGAAAAAGGAAACGTCATAACAACAATCATTTCTTATGCATGTGTTTCTTAAATGTTCCTATCTTTATAATGCTCCACCAAAATGTAAACGCTGAACTAATGTTATGTTATACATGTTTTCTTATTTTTCTCTTAGGCTATCTTTCGCAAGGTACAAGAAGTTGGCCTTCAACGTGCTTACATGGAGGAACCAAATACCAGACTCTTCGTCCGACAACTGATGGCCTTACCCGTTTTGCCAGTGGAGCATGTACCTGCTGTGTTTCGGCGCCTGGAACAGGTTGCAGGCAACTCACCACTCATGTTGGCGATGACCACGTATATGCGCAACTATTGGATTAATGGAGATGTGTTTACACCGATGGATTGCAGTGTGTTCCGCCAGCAAATAAGGACAAATAATGAAGGCTTGGCTAAAATCTGAGCCTTGCTTTTTGCATGGACTTTATTTAAATACTAAATTATCTTGCCCATTTTATGTTTTTTTAAAATTTTTTCAGAGAACACTTAAAGATCAAACCTTTTCGATGAGTCTTGATAGACCCGAGGGTGGACTTGATGCCCGTATGCAAGCTACGGTCTGCAGGGTATCTAATTTTACCTATTTACTTGTTTAATGACTCACATTTGGGATGTATGCTAAATTAACCTGCATAATATTGATGGATCAAAAGTAGTTTTATTATTTTATGTTTATATTGATTTAACTATCAATCAAAGGATGTGTCAATACTATTAATTTAATTTTAATGTAGGCCTACATTAATTAATAGTGAGCCTGTAATCGTACTGTTTACAATGTTTGTTTGATTTGTGTTTAATTTAACTTTTTCTTTTGGCTAAGTTTTATAACATAAGTTAAAAAACATTTTTTTTCTAGAGAAGTGATTAACTTTATTTCATTAGAACTACAAAATTGCCTATTTTCATGGGTTTTTTTTCATCTTTAAAACAGGAATTCAAAATGAAACACAACCAAGAGAAGGCCTTCCACACTTTTAATGATCATTTGATGTAATTGATTTTTTAGGAGCAAATAGGTTGGCGTAATTATTCAAGACGTCATTTTATTATTTATATGAGTGATGCAGGATTTCACTTCGCACTTGATGGCAAGGTTTGTAGAAAAAAAATGTAAGATATCAGGGGTAGCTGGCTCATTTGAGGTGTAACTGTATAATTTGAGGGGTAGCTGGCTCATTAGAGAGATAGCTGGCTCATTTGAGGGGTACTGTAAACTGTATCATTTGAGGGGTAGCTGTATGTATTACTTGAGGGGTAGCTGGCTCATTTGAGGGGTAGCTGTATCATTTGAAGTTTTCTGGATTATTTGAGGGGTAACTGTACCATTTGAGGGGTAACTGTATCATTTAAGGTTTGCTGGATTATTTGAAGGGTAACTGTATCATTTGAGGGGTAACTGTATCATTTGAGGTTTGCTGGATTATTTGAGGGGTAACTGTACCATTTGAGGGGTAACTGTACCATTTGAGGGGTAGCTGTATCATTTGAGGTTTGCTGGATTATTTGAGGGGTAACTGTACCATTTGAGGGGTAACTGTACCATTTGAGGGGTAACTGTACCATTTGAGGGGTAACTGTACCATTTGAGGGGTAACTGTACCATTTGAGGGGTAGCTGTATCATTTGAGGTTTGCTGGATTATTTGAGTGGTAGCTGACGTATTTGAAGGGTAGCTGGCTAAAATATTTAGTCATAATTTAATTATTGTAAATAATTCACTCACATTATGAGTGAGTTCAAAAGTGGAAGAAAAAAAAATTGCAACCAAATGTTTTTAATTTTTCTTTTAGGTTGGCGGGCTGACCTTACCAAACGAGGGTGAATGTCATTTAGATGATCAAGGATATTATACTCATTCTGTAAAAAATGTAACTAATTTTCTGATTTACTTTTCTGATTTCATTTTTCATTGTTGTGTTACTTATGTAAATACGGACAATAATCCAAATACGAGATTGAATTGAAATCATATAAAAAACACAATAAATTAAATTACAATAATAATAATACGGTCAACCCTACCAACTGAACTCTCTGAAAACTGAAAACTTTCCCAAAACAAGACGTTTCTTGAATTATAAATTAATTTTTACCATTAAAAACAAAAGATTTCTGATATTGGGAGAGTTGACTGTATTATCTATTAAAAATCCACATAATTCTATCAGAGGGGAAACGAGACAAAATGGCGCATACACTATCTGAACCCACGCTTTCTCAAACGCCTGTCAATTTCTTGTTATGCATTCCACTCCCTCTCTCAAATTATGATAAAAAGAGGTCAATACAAAGTATGATTGATATACATATTTTACATTTACTTTGTTTATTTTCAGGATTTTCCATCTTTAGGACAGCTTCATGAGAAATTTTTATAAAGAAATGTAATTCCAATTTTTGCAGTAGCAAAATCAAAACAGCGTGACGATCCAGCTCTTTATCAGGTATTGAATATGTTGAATCATAAAGATAGAATACATTCTAGTATCTTGTGTTAGTTCTTTAGAATACTCCACATGCTAGTCCTATTAGTGCATGGGTTTAGTATATCTGATACTTGATCAACTTATATATATATATATATATATATATATTATCTGAAAAATAATGGTTGGATATGCCATTTTAATGTCATGTAATAGTTATTCAATTCCAAAAATTTGGTGGAAAAAAATGATTTACCTACCTGCCAACAGTACAGCATCTACCCAGATCAGCACGCCAAGAGATGAACCCTGCTCTTTTTAAATAATGTACCAAGTTCTTTAACATGCATTGTACAAGGGACCAGCAGCTTTATTTCCCATCCAGAGTATGAGGTATATTTTAATTTTGATTTCTTCATTTCAACAGGAAGTTGTAAATGAGTTTTTCCCAGGTGGATCTGTGGGAACACTAGCTAGTGATTCAAGAAACATTATTGAACTTGTTTGTAGTAGTTATGATGTAAGTTTGGAGTTTTCCTTAGCACCTTTATTTTTATTTGAGATTTTTTCCCAGTAGTTTTTTTTTTACCAATTATTATGTCATTAACACAAAACCAGCTAAGCAAACATTTATGCTGTTTGTGAAACAATTTTTGGATTTATAGGCCTTTATCGAGTGTAAATAAAATTAGGCCTACATGCCATTAAAACTTCTTGAAAAATTGCTTTTTCTACAGACTTCGATGAATAAAGTACTGACGATTTTTAATGATATTGCAATATATTTTTGTTTAATTGTTTTTATATAGTATTTATATGCATTTTTAATGTTGATACAAATTATATGTTATATGTATGTTATATGTAAATGTTTTTTATACTATCAGTGCAATAGGAGACCTACTAGATAGTGATTAAGTTTGCTTTTTAGGAATCCTGTCTCTGCCTAGTTTTGTGTAATGTTTTCTTTTCTTTGTCCATGTTTTTCTATATTGTATTTTTATGGAGACAAAAATAAATGAAATGAAATAAAGTTTGATGTAAATTTAATTTAAATTAAACATTTAACTACATAAAAAGACTTGACCTCAATTAAAGTAACATTTTTCTTGTTCAAAATTACTTTAATTCTGTAAAAAACATCTTTCACACAGATGTGGAGTTATACACCATGCAGCGAAAGGATTAATGCACACATTTTGTTTATTGCACATGTTTTATTAGTTATTAGTATCATAATTAATTAAAAAAATTATTTTTATAGAAAATTACATCTGAGATTCAACTTGTAGACACGGTGACAGCTCCTATTCATGTAACCTACTCAGCCTATTGCGATGGCGAGACATTGACGCCTAATTCGCAGAACTGTAGTAACATTCGCTTAGGAAATGTCATTAAATTTAAACTAGATGTTAGCGTTGATGAGTGTACAGCAAATCCTATCTCGTAAGACATGATTACATTGTTTATTACTAATCACAAGTGAGGCATTAACCTTGGTGTATGCATTGGCACGCTTAAAATAAATGTTTCTGCTGCCCAAGCCTGACCGACCCAAAATTTGCAGACATTTCTCTAGTGTCTTCTATTTCTATTGTAAAGTTTTGCCAATGTTATTAAATCTAAAATTTATATTATTTATTCATAAAACACAAAATAGATTTAAAAAAATTGTCTTACTAATATGACCATGTATTTCAATTGATGGTGTTTCTGTGCAACATAACAATTCTTGTGTTTCTAGCATTTCCCTTTTAAATGCAGTGACATAATCAATAATGATGATTTTAATGGTGACAATAAAGCATGATGATGACATAATAATATATACGGCCATACTGCGGTGAAACACCGGTTCTCGTCAGATCACCGAAGTTGAGCAATGTTGGGCCGGTTGCGTTCTGGATGGGAGACCGTCTAGAAATCGCGGCGGGTGCTGTATATACTGGAGAGTGATGGTGTAATGGTAATATCGGACTAGCATGTGATAGGCATGGGTTCGAGGTTATCTGTACCATACTAATTGCATCCTTAGTCAAGATGTTTTACTCTCATTGCCTCGTCCTTCGGATGGGATGTAAAGCCGTTGGTCCCGTGTACTTAACAGTTGTTTATACTGGAGAGTGATGGTGTAATGGTAATATCGGACTAGCATGTGATAGGCATGGGTTCGAGGTTATCTGTACCACACTAATTGCATCCTTAGGCAAGATGCTTTACTCTCATTGCCTCGTCCTTCGGATGGGATGTAAAGCCGTTGGTCCTGTGTACTTAACTTGGTACACTATTCGAAAAGAGTAGGGGATCGTTTCCCGGTGTGCTGATCTGGTAGGCGCTGCGGTTGAATACGCAGTGGTTGAACAAATAAGAGCTTTCATCTAATATTAATAAGTTACAAGTTACATGATGTGCTTGAATTTTTATCAAAATATTTAGTTTTTCAGTTAAACCTCTCGGATTTGAAGAGAACCTAGAAGTTGTCATAAGAACAAATTGTGAATGTGAATGTACCACATCTGTGACACCAGACAGTGAGCTATGTAGCAATGGTAATGGTTCACTGGTCTGTGGTATTTGTGAGTGTAATGAAGGCCGGTATGGAGAGGTCTGTGAATGTGATGACACTGGCTCAGATGAAACTGAAACACTTGCAGATAGTTTACCATGTCAAACGTAAGTTAATTTTTCTAAGGTTTTTTCAACTTCTTTACTTTATTTCTTTTTTGCAAAAGCATGATATACCGCTAACCTAGTTTACTATTGTTTATTTATCATACATCAAGCATAACAAAAATATTCCTGTTGAGTATTTTACAATTGTTTAACCATTATTTTCTGAACACATACTGTAAACTATAGAGGGCAGAAAGCATAATTTTGATTTCTTATTTTCAATATCCAATCAATGAAATGATGTATAGGCCTATATGTACTTTTATGTTTAAAAAATATTAGTCAAATCCTATTTTTATTTATTTCAATAGAAGTAACTCATCTTTAGTTTGTTCAGGGCAAGGGTAATGCATATGTGAGAAATGTGTGTGTAACAAGCGACAAGTAGGTGAAATATGATTTAGTATAGTTTTCTTATTGGGCCATATCAGTAGGTCAACTATTACAGTATGTACTGTGAGTATACTATAGTGGGTCAATTAGAGGAAAAAAGAAGTTTTTTAAAATCTGTTGCTGATGATAATTGACAATTAGTAGGTGCAAAAGATTAAAAATAATGTAACCCTATACATAGAGAATGTCACTATTTTATATAGGGTTTGAGAGGAGGAGGCGAGACTCAAGTTTGTTATTTATAACTATTGTACATGTTAAGTTTCTCTATTTCTAATAATAGTCAACCACTATGCGATCACAGACACTGGTGTCGTGACCAGTTAGTTTAATAAAATATATTTTTTTTTTATTTATTCGGTATATAAAAATATATTACAAAACGACAGTCAAGGACTGAAATGAAATGTATTACAAATGACTAAAAATTAGTTAATAATAATATACAATCAATAAATATATATTACAGTTAAAATGTTATTACCATATTAACATGTTTTATAATGCCAAGCTAGATTATAATCCAACCCACTAATTTTTTACCAAATGTTGTAACCTGGATCCTGATAATATACTGGTCATATATTTTCTTGAATGCGATTAATATAATATAAAATGTATTATAAATAGAGCTTTTTTGTTATGATTAATATTTTTTTCTTTTTCAAGAATCCTTTAGAAAAAATCACAGGAAAGTTTTGCAACTGTGATAACTTCTCTGGTCGCAGAGATTCTGCTGACCTCATTTGTGGTGGTATGTTCAATTTTGTTTATATTTTCTTTTTCCTGCACAGACTTTGGTCAATTTAAGCTCTGCTCACAATATTAAGGACCATATCAGCATTTTTCTACTACAGTAACTAAATATCTTGAATATGATTTAGTCTGTTTCAAATGTAGAAGCTGTGAGAGTCACTGCAATAAACAGTGTGTATTATTACCCAAACTAGATTATTAGATTATTGCATAAACAGGTTAAACAGAAACAAAATAGTTTAGTTACTTCAATAAGTGCAATAAGATAATCAATCTCTGTAGAAAATGTATTATATTATTTCTCTGTGATTTTTTTTTTATTGTAAATTGCCTTTAAACATCATGAAAATGGTAGTATACAAATGAGGTATTTAATTATTATTAATTATTATAAAAATGGTTTTGAGCATCTTGTGTATAATATACAGTATGCTCTGTGCTATATAACATGGACTTGATAGAAATAATTTATGACTAAGCTCTGTCTACACTATCACACTTTCTGTGCCTAAATTGACCTGCCGATGGACACGATAACATCATATCATATAAATACCCTTTTTTTGTCAAAAACTAGTGAGATACTGTAGACAGAGCTTATAGATATTTATTAACTTTGATAGGTCCATCAAAAGGAACATGCGTTTGTGGTCAGTGTGAATGCAAGCCAGGCTATAGTGGTCCTGATTGTAGTTGTCCAACCAGCATTGAAAACTGCCTAGCATCTACTGGAAAAGAGTGCAATGACGCTGGACACTGTGAATGTGGTGTTTGCATGTGTAATGCAACACTGGTCTACGATGGCCCAAATTGTGAGGATTGTGATGTAAGTTCATTTATGTTAAAATCTTTAGTGCATCCTCAAATTCAAATGTATGATGTCATCATCATCAGGATTGATCAAATGCCCTATTCATAGAAATATTAATAAATTATTATCCATTAGTTCAATTTAAATTATTTTCTTTCATGTAATCTGGGATCTCTTTTATACAAAGCTTCTGTTTTCTTGAGACCCCATTTCATCATTTTAACATTGTACAGTACCATAATAATTTATACTGTACCATAATTTTTCCAATGATTTTTCTGATGATGAATAAATGTATTTGTATTATAATATAATTCTATTTTCTATGTAAAACTGTCTTAAGTTTAAGTCATGTGACACCCATCACCGAATCGTTCTATAGACGATCCGTCCCACCTATTTTGTACTTACTGTAGGACAGAACCCCAATTGAACATAATCATATTTACTGATGTTTGTAGACATGTCCAGCTAAATGTGATCGCAATCGTGACTGTGTGCAATGTCTAGCTTACGGTACAGGTATATCTGAGGAAAAATGCCAAGAGTGTCCTCAAAGAATTATACTTGTCGAGGAAGAAGAATTAATAGGTAAGAATTGTAGAAACATTTTAATTGAAAAGTAATAAATTCATTTATTTTATTTTATTTGTCTTCAAGATTCTGTAAACCTTCTTGTTTCCTTTCTTTTATTGTATTCATCCGATAAAAAAACTTTAAAAAGGATAAAACACATATTAAATTACATTAGTACAATTCAATGTCTTGAGTTGCCACGTTGTAATTGGTGGTTCACAGTGTTTATAAACTATGAAGTATAGTAGGAGAAGCATATAACAATTTAGGAAATGTTTCTGATTTGTTCAGGCAAGAGGGCCTTATGCATATGTTGCTTTCACGACACATGCATTGCGTACTACACTTCCTGTCAAAGCAAAATGAACAAGTATTTTAACGAAACTTTTCTCTGAAAACTACGCTGTTATGCAAATGAACAGAAATGAAAGCTCTTTATTAGCTATCTGTTCATGATGTTAAAAGAACTGTATAATCTATACTGAGTTTTAGCAGGTACTGTATAATTTATGGCATTGTAAAATATTATTATAAGGATTTTCTTAAGCACTTAAAGGAAATCTTCTGTGATCTAATAGTTTTATATACTAGCTGTTTATTATCTTGAATTATTAAAGATTTGTAAAAAATAAAGATTATTTATAAGGAAAGAAGAAGGTTTAATTGGTATTAGAAGTCGAAAAGTTGAAAAGTAATAAACTTATTTATTATATTTATTTTTTATTTAATTTCATTTATATATTCATCCGTTGATTAAATTGATTAAAAAATGGTCCTCATCATCTGTTTTCCATGGGGTTGTGTATTGCTGATCTAGCGAAATTATAGGGCTAGCCCTGTTTGTGTTAATCAAGATCTTTCAGCACTTGCATATTGATGTTTCAGTTCATAAATTCCTTTCTGGGAAATTGGTTGTTCGAATAGTTTTTACTTTTTGCGAACTGAAAAAAAAATCAGGAATTGATGGAAGTAATTCTTGGGTGGGACATTACACATAAACCCTTGACTTTTGGCAGTAATGACTGAAACATTGTTTGCCAAAACATTTTATTTACAAGTTTCAAAATATAAATAAATAAAAAGTACTGCTCTATCCACTGTTGAAATATATCCCCTATGAAGAAAACTATGCATTGCTTTCTATAAAAACCTTGTATCTGCACATAGTTTTACAGGTGGATGCTTTATATTTTGTGCTAGGTAGGTGTGTAATGAATTGGAGAATGCCAGAGATTTCAGTAAAATATAAAACTTAACTAGATTTGAACTCGTCACTACGGACGAGTTAGGTTATCCAGAGCACAAAATCCACGTGCACGTCATACGTTAGAATATTACACTCAGAAAAAACAATTATGCCCTTGAAAAAATGTTAGTGCGCTCTCTATTTTGCGTCACGTCTAAGTATATACAGTATACACTATACTGTATACGTACTACATACAGTGAAGAATAGGTGAAAATAAGTGACAAAAGTTTTTATTGCTTTTGAACATGATGACGTCATCACAATTTTTAAAATGGTGAATCATGCTAAAGATAATTGATTGACCTAGACAATATAAAAACAAGGCCAACAGCCATTAAGTCGCGTGCTACAATGCATAGTGATACCGGACCGACAGATAGACCGACAGACAGACCGACAGACAGACCGACCGACCGACATAGTGAACTATACTGACCGAAATTACTGAACATGTTTAAAAATGTTGAAATGTTTAAAAACATATATATTTTTTTAATTTACACGTGCGTAGCCTGTCACTTTCGACGTGCTTGTATAACGTAATTTCGAGTTGAAAATTAAGTCAAGAAAACAGAAATCGAGCAAAAAGAGTGCGTAATAACATTTAACGCGCAGTGCGCGCGCAAAAATATGCGCACTCATGGCAATTTTGTAAACGCTTAAAATTGCCTGAAATGTACTCTTATTTCATCGAAAATAAATTTTGAAAATTTTAAGCGCGCGTACGCATGCGTTACATGCGCTACGCACGTAATTGTATTGCCATATGATGATTTATGCCCTGAAATTTATGAGTACGAAATTTTATTTAATTGTGATTCATGGTTGTGAAGATATGATTACAAACGTGATTTCGTTAAATTGTGCGTAGACTGCGTAATTTTTTATTGCGCACCGTGAAAACATTACCACATTGATTCCTGGCCATAAGGAATATACTGTGAAAAATTGACCTAGCTAGATTAAACTGATATCAAGATAAGGTCAGAAAGCGATAAAACGCATAGTGATACCGGACCGACAGACAGACAGACCGACAGACAGACCGACCGACATAGTGAACTATAGAGTCGCTTCCACGCGACTAAAAATGGAAGAAAATGATACGGATTAAGTGGAGATGCGCTCTATGTAATGTTGTGAGCTATGACGAAAGAGACAAAAATTCTATATTTTATATTCCAGTGGCCATACGATGACGGCACAATGTCCAGTTAGCCATATTCATGCATGATTCGATATCTACAACTCATCAACTTCCAGAATATCTAATTTTAAAAAAGTTCACCACGTAGTTTACAATCTATGACTGTTTTAAAAAAGGCATAATTTTGACGAATTTTTGAACTTTTTCATCAAAAACGCGCGCAAATTGTCAAATTGTACGTGCTCGTATGACGTGATTTTAAGTCAAATTTGTTTGAAAGTTGGTAAAATTACTAGAGAAAGCTGAAAAAACAAAAATCAAGCAAAAAAAGGATGTTTTTGACCTACGTGCGCACGCGCGCGTAAAAAAATTGCGCATGCGTGGGAATTTTTGAAATGCTCAGAATGACATGAAACGCGTAGAAAATTGATTAGAAGTTGATTTTTCGCATTTTGAAATTTTAAACGCGCGTGCGCGCGTAACTTTCTGTGCATCCTGCCATTTTTAATCCATAGAAAGTTTGCGCATGATACGACTTAAATTTTCCCCAAGTTTCAATACAAAATGACAATTAGTTTTTAATCTATGAACAATCATTGAAATTCATAAAATCGCGGTAACAATAATAATAATAATAAAATTCTGGTTTTTATTATTTGGAATTATTTCACAATTTTTAAGACATATAATACAAGGGTTAGCCATGATTTTGTAATAAATTTCTAGGAATCACTCTGATGTTGGTATGGAAACCAAGGAATTCACTCTGATATTGGTATAAAAACAAAGAATTCACTTTGATGTTGGTACGAAAACCGCATATTGTACAGTACAAATCATAACTTTGTATGAGCCACTAAATATATGTGTTCCGACAAAAAACACAACATTTTCTGCTTTCTGATTGGCTGTTGTTCTGACAACATATTGGGTTAAAAAATATGGTATATATTAACAATATTTTATTGATGTTAATATAATAATCTGATGGCAATTGGATTCAATTTAGAAATGATAATACTAATATTGCTGGTACAATCAATGAAACATATGTAGATTACATTAACATCATAAAAAATAACTATTTGAAGCAAAGTATCCTTAAAAACGTATGGTGTACGTTATTGTCAACGCAATGGATTATACAAACTGTCAATTATGATTGGTCAACTCACTAGCGTTTGTAGCGATTTCTTTTTTTTAAATCATTTTTTTCTGATTTTAATTATTTTTTAAATTATTTTATTTATTTATAAATGTTGTTTTTAAGTGTTATATTTTTATGTTGTCTTGTCAAATTATTTTGTACTAAGGGTCCCTATTATGATCAGCTTTGTCTGGATGTACTATCCTTGTTAAATATTGTTGAAATAAAATAAATATGAGGACCACACCTTTTGGTTAAAAAAACATTTTTTGAATATTGCCACTTAACTTTATTTTATATGGAACATAACCATGACTTTATGTTTGTTTAATGAAACGCATCATCATTGTACTCTACAATTGTCTTAACCTTTTATTGAAATATCTGGTATCTTTATAGATAGAAAGTAGTTCACTACAGTTAAAATTATAAAAGTGTATAAAAATAAAATAATAGTATGGAGGTTATGAATTTATTTATGCCAAATTGGTGGGTTTTTTTTCACAGTAAATGGAACTGATCCTTGTACATACAAAGATGAACTTGGTTGTCTCTTCTCTTTTAACTTTGTTATGAATGGAACAATGGAGGTGATTCTGGTACAGAAAATAACATGTAAGTAATGTAAAAAGAAAACCCAGCAAAATGAAACCCAATACATTGTCTAAAGCTCTGTCTACACTATCAAACTTTATGTGACAAAAACATGTTATGTGCCCATATAGGGTGATGAAAACTACCGTAATGGGTACATTACACTTTTTTGTCAAACTATTTTGATAGTGTAGACATAGAGCTATATATCGAGATCTCTGTGCACTTCACACACGCGCACACACACTTTCATATTACAGTATACATCCCCTCATTTGACAGGGACAATTTGATGGACATCAGCAGGCATACTGAACTTTTTTCACAAACAATTACGAAAGAGTACCTGTATTCATTGTATATTAAACATCTTTTATTTTTCAATTTGAAACATGCACTTCATTATTATACTAGACTTGTTTGTACAAAGTATGTGAAATGCATGATAGAGTTAGAGTGAAAAAAATGATTGTAATGGCTTTTTTGTAGGAAATATTTGCAGAAAAATAAATGTCAGTCAAGTGCTGCAAACACGGCTTGTCTTGATTCAACATGTGCAACACTTCATGTTAATAATTTATATGAATATTTATCAACATGTGGTACTTTATTTTCAGCTTGCCCAGAAGGAATAGATGCCTTATGGCTGGCTATTGGCATCATTATTGGTATATTACTAGTTGGTCTAGCCCTTCTGCTGGCCTGGAAGATAGCTACATATATATATGACAAACGAGAATATGCTAAATTTTTGAAAGAGTTAGAAAATGCACGAACAGATGCAGTAAGGAATGATTATTTTTTTTATCTTGTAGTTAATAATGTTTATTTATTTATTATTTATGGTTTCCCTTTAAAGACCAGACCATTTTTATGTAGAGTCACCACTACATAGCATCCAAGTTCACTGTAGCTAACGTTCCAAGAAAACATTATTTATTTTAAACATTTCTATTTGCATTTGAACTCTCTATCTATCTCTATATCTATTTCTAGTATGATTATGATGTATCGTAGTATTGTAATTGAAAATGTTAAATCTAACAGTATTAGTAAATACCTTTAATTAAAAGTATAAGTATATATTTATGTCAATTTCTGTGATTAACATGCATTGCATTGGAACATTAGCATTGAAAATACTAATTGAAATTTAATTATATGTTTATGAAAAATTAAACCAAGAAAATATTACCTAGACATACTTACTTGCCTTTTTTTCAGAATATAAATCCCCTTTTTAAATCTTCTACAACAACCTACAAGAATCCAACATATGGTAAATAGAAGGTTTTATGCAAGATGTTGATACCTGTTACCAAACAAGACCTCAGTCAGAACCATCCAACAAGGCCCGATCAATTTGAAAACTGATACACAGACTAAATGATATCAGAATAATAATTTATGGCAAAGTTCAGACTGTAACTGACAGATCCATCAAGCCTGTTATCAGAAAAAGAAATGCCCCCTAGGCTACAACTGACATCAGATCAAAGTACCATGAGATACTCTCCACTGGGCCACACAGTAGGATATCAGATCAAAGTGGCTTGTCCAGATCCACAAGGCATGTCAAATTATATTTAATAATACTAGATGTCGTGGCCAACACAAAATATACCACATAATTATATAAAATGGTCTGATACCAGAAACTAACAACCAGAGCATCTTGTCAAACAGAATTCACCACAGGTATCTGATAGAACATGAAGTGTCTGTACTATAATTAGAGTTATTAATTCATTGGCTAGAGAGCTAACTCCATATTTAACAATAAATTGTTGTATTCATTACCATAACAAATAAGTTTTATGTTACTAAATAATATTTTTGAAAAGATACAGCGGATAATTTGTTAAGCACCAGAACTGTCCTCATCATTTTTCTGTAACATAGTTAGCACTCTAGTCAATCTATTAATACCTCAATGGTACTAGGTCGTGTTCGTACGGTGGTTAAAATAAGCGCTTAATTTCACCCATGCCTCGGGTTATAAATTGAGCGTTGTTCGTACTTGAAATATTTAACCGCTTAAATGCTTAATCGACGAATCACAAACCGGAAATTACGTTTTAAGGTCAGTTGTCTTTACAACCTACGACCCCATTTTCGCACGCTAGTTTCGTGTTGTATATTTTTTACTCGCGATCTTTCTTTACAATAACAATTACTTGCTACCTTTTACATTGCTTATCCTTGCGACAAACCTTATGCCTCTTAACGCCGATAATCCTGCCGAAATATGCCTTCTCCTGACGACCATTATTTTACTCATTGACGAAGAATTTGAGCCCAATGTTACACGACGGAAACACCACCGACCAGCGGCTCCCCGACCAGCTAGGCCTACTAAGCGGTCTACACCAACAAGGACAGCACCAGCTGACGATCGCTCTCGAAGCGTGTATGGAAGAGCTTCGTAGGAGAAATGACGGGCCTAGGCAGCGAACGTTTGTCAAAATTTGACACATTGCCTCTATCGGAGATTTATTATCCTCGAAGGCCGAGTATAATTGGATTATCGCTAAAATAACCTGCAAATTTGGTGAACATTTTACCTCGAATTTTTTGTAGCCTGAGGCAAAAGTTAATTGGATCACGCGAACGGAAATCGGGAATAAGCTGGTATTTTCAACCCCTACGAACAGGCCCTTAGATCATGCTGAATTTGGTGCTAAGTTGCAATATGTGATAAAATTAGAGGTTGATTTGACAAAAAAAATTAGGATTTAAGAATAAATTAGAGTAGCGTATAGTGGTGTGGCCATGTCTTCTGCCTTTAAAAAAAGTGCTTTATTTTATTTAAGATAAATATTTTATATAAAACATGTGAAAATGTTGTTATTTGTTCACATATTTTTTAAATTATAATAATATCTTATATTATGACAGAATAGTGAGCTTACCAAAAGTACTGTAATTGGTTACTCTATAGTAAACCTTAAACACAGTACTGACTGTATAAATAAGAACTCACAGCCAGTGTTCAAGGGAAACTCTATTAAGCTTGGTTCCCACTAGGACGCAGTAGAAGGACGCATGTTCGAATAATCTTTTGCGTTGTGGCTTACGTCATTGCATTGTGTCATATTGGGAACCAGACTTTAATGGGACACTGGTCCCAAAGGTGTCCCTATAATACAGTTTCCACTGTAATATTTATGCAGGTACATAACAAAGATGGAGGAATTTTCCCTCTTCTATAAAAATATCCTAAATATCTAGTTTTCTGATTTGATGATAATTCTCCAATTTATATGGATATGTTTCAAAAGTTTAATTGTTAAATTAATACATAAAAAGTAATATAAAGCTAAAAAGAATATTTATAATGTTTAAAGTATTGAAAACGTCAAAAATCTTTTACAAAAATGTTCATATTTTCTGAATAGATCTCTTATATTTATCCTTCCTTAAATTCACAATATACACTTACTACTGTTTTTTTACTTGGGCCATTCGGCAATGTATTCATTCACTATTATACAATCACAGGTCAATACATAACATTTTTTCTTCTAAATTTGACTCCATTTACATTAGTGTCAAACCTGTACAAAGGTCATATAAAAGGCAAACTGTTCCATACTGACACTATAAACATTAATAAGCAATACTGGTTGTAAAATCATATTGTAATATTACTACTTACTACTGTTTTAAGTTTGTATTTATTGTTACTTTGTTATTTATGTGTATATTATTACTTATTTAAGACATAAAAGACCTTTTACTATATAATTTCAACATAAATGTAATAACAAAAACAGATAACAACGTTTATGAACCATCGTGGAACCACTTTCAAGATCAAACAATAATATACATAATATACCGTAACACATCGAAAATAAGTCCATCTCGATATCAAGCCTTTTAGGCTTCTTTTCAAGATACTATGGGCTTCTTTTTTCGAAATAGACTGTATTATAATGTCAAAGGAGCATAAGTTATTATCGTGTTATTATGGCATGGATTTATTAATGACCTTGCAACCATTTTTAACCATGAACTCGTATATTTATTCTACAATTTATTGTTTTCCAAATGCTACTTTTATTTCATCTTGCGTCTTCTTGTCTGCTTCCTTGGCAAATATATAAAATTGGCAGAGAATGTTTTAAAAATCATATATGAAACGTCATTAATTTAATCTTTTTGCCATTAGATTTTGTATTAGAATTATTTAATTCAAGTTTAATGTCAATCTTTAAATAGACATTTTTGATGAAATAACCGTCTTAAAAAAACTGTTTACCGGTACATTATTGATTTTTTATTTAGTATCAATGTGGTAGTTATTAATAGTTGAAGGGTTTGAATTGTGTAAACATTGAGTATTTAGTGAATTTAATATAAACCAAGTCTTATTGTAGGCCTATGTAAGAGCACAAGCTCGTCCAGGGATGTCGGGTCGTTCGGTTAAAAATAATTCTAATCCTAAGGTGCCCTTTTCAAGTTAGAAACCAGCAGCGAAAGTGGTAAATAGGCCTCATGACAATTATTTGGCAAATTCATTCATCTACTACTATACTAGGCCTACAGCTATATTTTCTTTAAAAAATCTTGGCTATGGACTAGGAACAGCGAAGAGTAAGACTCGTTCATCTTTTAAAATTACAGTACAAAGCTCCCCGCACTACTTAAAAAAAAACATCAACAATACCAAAATTGATATTGCTTTTTATTTAATTGTGAATTACTATAAAATAGTGTATTTATGTAATTATTAAATAATATATACTAAACACAATCACATCTAACCCAATTCTGTGACAATAAAAAAAAAAGGTTTATCTGATTTTCCAACAGCATTTTTTATATAATCTTGTAATATATTTAGGCCTATAACTTAGTTTACACAATTTTATTTTTATTTATTTTTGTCTGTAAATAATTGTATCTGATCATAATGTTATACTAGAAGAAAGAGATCGGCAATAATAAATAGCAATGTGTCGATTGGTCATGAAGGCACCAACTTCAATTTGTACACCAGGTATAATATAGATCACGCGTTTATTTATTATGAGTGTTGATATTAACTGTACGTGTATTTTGCCATATACTTTTCATTAAATCAATTGACTTTAGTACAACCTTTACGTAACGTTATATTTTAGAATAATGAATGCTGCTTTAATAGTAGTATGGCCTGTGTGGTATATTACGGCGTTGTATCGTCTTCTCGTCTTTAAAATCGACAGCGTAGGACACTGCGATGTCTTGCAATGTCCAGCAGATGAAGTGGTGCGCGCTGCGAGTGCTGTCTTACAACCTTATGAATTTAGTGTATGTATATAATGTTTGAAACATTAAATTAGTTAAATGTAATCCGTAAGTGCCTTGAAAAAAAAAGCTTGTAATATTTTGTATAGATATTTATAGTATTAACCGTACACAAATGTTTTTATAATAGCTATATTATTATAGGATAATATCAAATAAAACACTTTATCACATCATTTTGCCCTTTGGGTTACGTCATTGAATATAGCCTATATTCGTCTATTGATCCTTCTAATAATATAGGCCTAAGTTGTCAAAATAAAGTACCGGCACAAACAATTCTTTTATTTTACGATATATAAATTTATATTATAACTTAACTTAACATACGAATGAACAGTAATCTTTTACTTGACCACCAGCAGATAAATATGGATACTGTAGGTAATAGGTCTTTACTGTATTCATTTCTGCCTAAGATTTTTATTTTATAATATGCTCGCGTTTAGTCTGAACTACGCGCGATTTTATGAAATGTTATGATCATAAATTCGAAACCAGATATTTTCCAATACAGCACTGGTTTATAATATCAAAATAGTCAACTTTCTACAGAGCTTTACCATTTAAAATGCACACAATAAATGTCCTAAAACGTTGCCGGCTATTTTGAGCATTTCAAATTATCATGTCATTGTCCGTCTTGTTAGCCATTTTTTATGAACTAAAACGAAACACGACATGCAATTTAAACTAATAATTCGTGCGATTACAGCGCCTCAGATGCCAAAAGGTGACAATGTACAATTTTTTTTCCGATCCGAAAAATCATATTTCCATCACCGCATTTATAGGTTCTATACAGTGATTTGGCTTAAACTTGGTAAAAAGAATAACACATGACGTCTTATACGTATACTGTATATATAATTCAAGCTTAACAGATACAAACTGGAACGCCCACTCACTGGAAATATTAATAAACAAACAATAACTACTACAAACTTGTGGATCAAGTCTATAGCGAATCACCTAACCGTAAAATGTACACAGGCAACAATAGTGGACTAATCGTACACAGCATAAAGTTTTATTAGCTGGTCTAACTTATAAAAGGATTATGGCTTCCAATTGGCAGTGCAGTGCAGTCCTCTCCTACTCCAGAGTTTTATTCATTTTATATAGTCACATTGATATCAACTTCGTTTTACAATATGGATTTTGACGATGTTCTAAAACTTCTTGGCGACTTCGGTCGATATCAGAAGCGACAGTATGCCATGGTTTGCCTAATCGTCATTCCTGTTGCAATACATAGCCTATCGCATGTGTTTATCTCCGCTAAAACAGATCACTGGTGTGTCGTACCGGAGTTACAAAACTTTAATTGTACAAACAGTGATTCAGTCGAAAGGGAAGCATGTATCAAAATAAAACAAAACTTAGCAAGACCTAAAGATGATGTAAATACAATACCAAACGAAGCACAATGCTGGATGTATACGAGCGAAGACATCACGGAAGCACTTTTTACAAACAACGTATCTCGAGAACTTGACATTACATTGTGTACAAATGGATGGGAATACGATACCTCTCAGTACAAGTCAACTATCATCCAAGAGGTAAAGTCAAATATAGGTAGTTAAGTAAGCATCTAAAATTGTGTTAATATTAGTAGCGTGACATCACAAACGATGCCTCATTTTGTGTTCCTTGTCAAGTCAATACGGACATTTAGGTGTTTCACAATTTAGGGAATGGTTCTTTCTCAATAGTTACTGTACAGGAATGCTTATAAATAGATGGAGAACTAATAAATAACTATGTGTGCAAGCCCACAACACAAGCGTTTTTTTTTTTGGCTGAAAGAACATTATTCGCTGCAATAGGCCTCAGCAGAGAGCTTATACATTTGGTCTGTTTGGCATAAAATTGATTTGGGCGGTATGAAGGGAGTTACACATAAAGTCTTGGAAGTTTTTTTAGAAAGAGAAAAGAATGCATGTTATGATATCGTAATGTTGGTAAAAGTCTCAAAATTATCTTGCTTCAGCACTAGTGGGATGAGGTGATAGAAATCATCTCACCACCACTAACCACTGGAATCAGTGTATTGAGCTTCGAACAATTATCTTATATTTTATATAATTAATTAATTCCAAGCTGGAACTTTGACAAATTTTTATTTAATTTCCGGTCAACTAAAGGTCCAATTCTATAACTGGCTCAGTCGTGCTATACGTGTCTTCTGTTTAAAATCGTCGCCCACCACGGTCTTAGTGTATTTCAAATTATGCTGTTTTATATATTTTAATACAATTAATCGAAATGGTAATTGGTTGCTAATAAAGAATCAACTGTTTCTCAAATACGAACCCCTATAAGAATTCTAGTTACGTGTTTGTTTCTTTTTGTAATACAGGTTTCTAGGGACACTGTGTCGAACCAGGGAGATACCTCCCGTACAATGGTTAGAGCACATTTATCTAGTATACAAACCCATCCGTTAACGACAAAATTATCACAGATTTTTTTAGAAAAATATTCTAATGAGGGTTAAATGTCGACATTATTGTATGAGAGAATTTTAAGAGATATTGTACGCGTTGATGTGAGCTGAATGGCATATGGTGGTAGAAACTTTTCTGATTGGTTGATCAAATGACAGTTTGTCTTTCTTTGTGGTACTGCAAAGACTGCATTATGTGGTTGGGAACAGATTACTGGGACAGAATCTCCACTCACGCTCACGGAGGTTCAACTGTATTAACCATTTAAAAAAAGAAATGATTTGATGGTCATTTTATCATGCACGATTGAGTGAGATGCTTTCCGTGTTACACTTTGTAGTATAGGATAAATATAAATTGCAACGTTAGGCTATATTGTCAGTATTATACAATAACATCTTTCATGAAATGTTTATTAAAATGAATGAGTCCATGACTCTAATTTTTATGATAGTAGGCCAAATGGTATGAAATTTATAGCAATTAAAATTATGCCAAGAAAATGTCAATAATGTGTCAATATATTTGTTAAAATATCGAATAATAGTCATACACTTGCCGCATACCGCGTTACTTACAAAACAAGACATTTCACTTCCGTATGAATGCATTGTGAGTATAAATGCCGGGGCCATCCAGTGAACTAATTATCACAACTCCAAACATTTCGTTTTATATTCAAATGACACACTGAAAAAAAGACCCGAACGTAACTTTTTTTTTTCTCTTTTGTGGCGTTAACCACTATTTTATTCATTTCATTCTCAAATGATCAATACAATGATTTTACACTTCATCCAAATATATATTCCCTTGTTATTCTGTTCTGTTATTTTCTTGTACTTTCTTTTATCTTTAGTACGATTTGATCGAAACAAGTCGGTCAAATGTTCTTTGCCTGATTTGTTTATATATATAAAAGTATCTCTTCGGAGATCCCGCCTCGTGAATAAAAATACTGTAAGATGAGGGCGTATCAATTTGATCTCTGGTGCGCGTGCGTACAACTGAGGACTAGTGCTGTTCCGCCGTACCACGCCGAGAATGTTGAAGAGTCGCTATCCAAACGAGTTCGAACAATACCATGAAAGCCCCAGTGGTCTAATGGTTAGGACATCTGCATATCAAGCAGGCGGTCCGAGTTCGAGTCTCGGTTGGGGCGACTTTTTCTCATTCTCACAGATTTCCTCATCTTTATCGTTTCAAATTAATTAATAAAATTTCAGTATATCACCGGCCGGTTTAGAATTAATGTTCTTTGCCTGATTTGTTTATATATATATATATATATATATATATTATATATATTATCCATTATTTTCTTTTATTTTAACTATTCCTTTCTACAATAGGTCTATGTCTCTGTACAAAACACACAAGTGCATATATATTCGAGTACATGATTGCGCACATGCATACATACGTACCCACGACAAAGGTATATAAATAAATAAATATTTACAATATATAAAATGCAATACAATTATTATTCTTAATTCTTTTTTTTTTTTTTTTTTTTTTTTACAATAAGAACATAATTAAAAATACAAAATTCAAATAATTATAGTAAGCTTTAAAAAATTCTTTCCTTACTCTTGTGTTTTAATTTTATGTCTCATATATTATATTATATTTGTTGCTTACTTATATGTTACGTTTCGTTTTGTTTTTAATATTTATTTCATTTATTTTCATTTTTTTAAAATAATTCTATATAAAGATTTAACCACCTATTGGCATTGCACAGCGTTATATAAACCTCTGTAGAATATACCGTATTATAATAGTCGGTTAAGGTATAACCTATTATTTTTTCTGCCAAAAAGAGGCGAGAAAGTGAACCATAATTCCATTTCTTTACTTTTTCAAAATGTGTGCTTTATAGATACAGAAGCATCCACGAGAGAACATGTGGTCAACATATCTGTTTCCGGTACCGAGTACAATATTTTGAAAGTTTGCCTCAATTGCAAACTTATATGTGGTATAAACATTAATTTATTTCCATAAATCATTTGCTTCAGTACATTGGTAAAAGAAGTGTTTATCATCTTCTATTACATTTCATTGCAGGCAAGTGTCTGTCTTATTAATATTCCATTTAAAGAGCTTTCTATTGGTAGGAATAATACAATACAATAGTTTGAAATTTAGCTGTTTAAGTTTGTTATCTTTAATATCATTTACTTTTCTTTTTCACGTCAGTGTCCAATCGTTCGCTATATTAAAATGTGTTTCCCACTTTGTTTTACTCTTGGTTGGTTCTTTACATTTTTTTTGGATAAAAAAGAGACAAATGTTTTTACAACTCATTTTACTATACTGTATTGATATAACTTCTTTTACATTATCAATTTTTTGAATAAATTATATCTTTCCATTCTCGTGGTATTGCTTTTAGTAGACATGACAATTCAGAAATCCAATCCGAACGTAACTTTTTATGCTATATCAACCCTTTTTTATCAGCTAATCTTTAAACAGTAGTTAGATAGTACATCAAATTTAATTTAGGTTTACCGAAAACCAAACTAAGTTGGTCAGGGTTATCAAATCTACGGTGGCCTGTACGTGTCACGGCAACTTTTTTTAAATATCACGGCAATTTACAAAAAAGCCACGGCAATTTACAAAAAAACACGGCATTTGAACAAAAATACCACAGCAACTTAAAAATGAACACCATGGCTTTTTAAAAAAATTACCGAGGTTTATTTTGTAAATTGCCGTATATTTTTGGAAAGTTGCCGTGACGCTTACAGGCCACCGTACAAACTGCGATTGAAAGTATGAGTGTTTGCTCTAATGACGTCCTAATGATTGTGGTGATCGTATTTTTTCCCTTTGTTTGTTATTACGTTGGTAGGTGACATTGTTAGAGCTCATGAAGACACTGAATAAAATCTCAAAGTAGCCTACTGCACATTATAATATATAATTTCTTGGCAAATGATGCATGTGATACGATTATAACGAGTTACACAAATCAAAGTTAACTTAACGACTATACCATGCACAATTGTAGAATCACTAGTCCATAAGAAATTCGGCGAATCTCGGTTCACCTGAGAAGCTGTTCATCCTGAATCTGGACGTTGACTAGATGTTGTTGTGCACTTTAACGAAGAATTACTTTTTGTTGTGGATAGGAAAGACGACAATCGGCACAAAATAAGTAGAATACTAATGCCTTTTCAGAATGTTTGAATAAATAAAATACGAATGTTGAAAGATAGTTACAAGAAAGACATAATAAACAAGGATCATTTATTTTTAATTTTATTTGTATATGCTGTACAGCTCACTGCATGTTTATTAAATCATTTAAAGTATCACATTTTGTAATGAAAATGTATAAACAAGAACGTTATTATATTATTACCAAACAGTGTTTAACGTTTAGTGTTTATCAGTTGTAAACCATTATCTTGATTTTACCAGTTTCTGTTTTATAATTTCAGTTTGATCTTGTCTGTGATAAGGCCGCAAAGCCATCGCTTTCACAGTCAATTTTTTTTGTTGGAACACTAGTTGGTTCACTTGTTTTTGGAGCTTTAGCGGACAAGTAAGTATTTTAGCATTTCCTAATTGAACAGACGACCGGCGAAGTATTGGTCTGTCTGTTGTTTTAAAATGTAGGGGTGTATGTAGTTAGTAGATTTTGAATGGTCTTACTTATATATTATCATTGCGAAATTCATATGTCAAATTTATTTGCAACTAAACGCTTAATTAATAGAACATTCCAATTATTTATTGTTTTGTGTTGTTATATCTAATGATAAATCCTTGTTGGTGCTATGAGCTAAACAACGAATGTTGTAACCGTACACATAATTCCATTGAATTGCTCTATAATCAAAATCACAGTTCGCATAATGTCACTCTTCCGTGACTTAAAAACCTCAAATATCTTTGACATAAACAAATTACAGACATCCCTTTTCATGTATCGACTTAACAATAAAAAGAATTCTTTCTAAAGAATAATGAGCTGCACAGCTAAAATACCCGAAATGAAAATATGTCCAATCTAACTCAGCCGAAACTTTCTAAAACCAATCATTCAACAGGACCCGTACTATGGGACTCCCTTAACAAGTTTAGTTACTTGACCATACTTGTACTTTCATCACATTTAAATATAAATTCAAAAATACCTAATATCACAATAAAACCAATATTTCAACTCAGCTTTTATCCTTTGTCTCTGTAACCCCTCTTTGTTCCTGTATATTGATCCACATTTTACTAATAATGTCTTTCCTGATGGAACCAATATAAAAGCTCTTTGAGCTTATTTGGTTCCTTAGACACAATGACAAAACTATTTACTGTATTATGTTTATCATACTTATAAATATTGCTTTGTTCGAATAAAAGAAACTTTTTAAACAAATTAAACCGGTTTAAAATTAAAATTGGTAACAATCTGAAACAGATATGATACAATGGGACTAGTGCAGACCATTGGTGCTAATAATGGAGCTATACAACAAAAGTAAAGTAAAACTCTTGACTAATTGATTTGTTAAAATTATTTTACATAATATGCTATTTTAGCTATAACGCTAATTTAGAAAATGACTCTTTGGTTCATTCAATGTATTCACCAAAGTCCCGCACTGTATCTTGTTTGATAAATGACACTGTATTTGGGATTATAATTTATTACATGATGCAAATACGCATTTTTGTTGTAATTTTCTTCATAGGTTTGGGAGGAAGCCTGTTTTGTTTTTAGCTGTAGGCTTGCAGTGTGGCTCTGGAATATTAACTTCCTTTGTGAATACGTTTGCTGCTTACACGGCGTTGCGATTCATCACGGCGGCAGCAAACATTGCTGTTTTCATCACTGCCTTTGTTATAGGTAGGGTATTTATATATAGATATGCATAATATTCGCTCAGTGCAGACCACCTAATTATATTATATATAGTAATTATTTAGATAATTATGGTAGATCGAGTTTATTGTATTTCCAACAAAGATTGACACAATAACATCTTGAAATAGTAGCTTGATGCTAAACATTGCTCTGCCTTACCTTTCTTTAGTCGATGTCTTTCGCGAAAGACACCAACAATAATTTTACATTACATTCATGTGAATAATGGACGAACAAATCAACTTGTTTGGTCCAATCAATAATCAAGTGCTTCACTCGTTCAATGCCCACCTTAACCAGATGAGACGCATAAACCAATACGTCTGAACAGGGGCTGCCATAAGTGTCAGCAGTTATGATTTCAAATGTCTAATGGAACCAAGCTTCATATATACATTATATACAGCACCCGATATTCCCAGATTATTGTCAAAGCTCTAACCGGACCAAACGTTGCTTAACTTCGGCGACCTGGCGAGAACCAATGTTTCAACGTGGTAAAGCCGTATGCCTACATTCATTATGCTTTAACGCTGACGAAAAATATAATTATAAACAATAGTTACTTTATTCCCGGAGCAACCCTTTAAAAGTTTAATGTAAGTACAGTATACTAAATGCCAATTTCCACCAACGATCGTTAACGGTAAGGGGTAAGCGGAAAACAAAAATAGCCTATATAGAATCATGTTATTTCGTATGACCTTTTACAAAACAAGGAGCGATTGAGTGGAAACCCGCTCATGATAGATACAAATTCTACCTGGGACAAGCACAAGGTTTTCCACCTACCACTTACCGCTTGAATCGTCTGTATAAATTGCCCTTAAACTGTACTAAAATACACTATAATAATGGTAATCATTGTTTATCGATTACGATTATTATTATTACGATTTACTATCGATTCTCTTTAGGTACCGAGACTGTCGGTGTTTCCAAACGAACATATGCTGGACTTGTTATCGAATTCTTCTTTGCATTTGGTCTAATAATCATGGCAGGACTTGCATACTTTATCCGTGAATGGCGAACTTTACAGCTTGTGGCTAGTGTTCCTGGGCTATTATATTTTCTTTATATACCGTAAGAGAAAGTTACCAAAACACTGTATAAATACTGTAACACTTTTTGCATATTTTATTTTATTGTTTTATTCTCAAATATTCAAGTCCACAACAGGAGTTTTGCCTTTCCTTTGTAATTATTATAAATAATACAACAAAAAGAGTGAAAGTAAATTGAAGTGATTAACATTTTTTTTTCATTCATTTATTTGGCACTTTGACCAGTGTAATGATAAAACATGTATGAACATGTTAAAAACTATCAAATACGCTAAATTAACAAATACATTATTGTTTTGTTAAACTAAAATAAGGCCTATATTTTAACATTATAGGCCTAATAGAAAATTATTTTAGTTTTTAACAAAACAATAATTAATGCATTCGCTCAAATTCTTGACCGAAATTACTCTCTTTAAATACGAATAATCTCTCTTTTTCAAGATTTTTCCCAGAATCAGCACGGTGGTTGATTTCTCAAAAAAGATATGATGAAGCAAAGAAGATAACTGAGAAGGCAGCAACTGTAAACAACGTTAATTTGCCAACAGATTTTCACTTTTCTGAACACACTGTACGTATAATAGTTATTACATATAATCAGGTATACGAAACGTTATCTAATATTTCTTAATTTTAAAACAATGATTGTTTATATTATTGAAAATTTCCAGTAATAATAATATTCATTCACATACATGATACAAAATGTTTTTTATTGGTTTTTCCTGATGGTAAAACAATTACAATATATGCAGATATTTCAACAACGAACGGATTTAAAGAGGCATAGAGACATTACAAACCACCAGAGTTGAATACTGGAATTAATTTATAAACGGTGAAGATGTATATGTATCTTATCCCGTATCTTTTTAAAAGTCAACATGGGCACATTTATCTTATTTCTTGGTTCTGGTATTCCTTGATAGACAAACGATAAAAATATGAAGATAAAAATGTATACACCTACACACGAAACAAGGGTATTTTATTAAGTTATCAACATCAAAAGAAATGTATGTTTCCTAAATTTAAACGCACCTTTCTCTTTTGCGGTAAAAGCTTCTTAGATATTTTGACTAGGATGTAATTATTTTTAAGTTATAACATTTCTTCTATTCACTTGCTGAACTTTTATATTTTCAGGGTAAACCATCTTCACTCATGTCGTTTCTTGATTTATTTAGACCATGGCCAGTTTGTAAGCGAACGTTTAATGTTATGTTATGCTGGTAAGTTATGCTTATAATATGTTTTACCTGATGTGTACGGATTTATTTTTAGGAAACACTAAACGTCTACACAAGCAAACTTTTCATTTTGTTTACTGCATGGTGACAAAACTTAAGGAACCTCAGAAAACTTCTGAAAAATAAAAGTTTGTCTCCACTTCCCTATAGCATATTCTACACTAGCATAATTAACTTAACAATTTGCAGATGTTTTTGTGTCTGTTGGACACTAGTTACTAGAGGCTTTTGACGACCTAACTTCTGCAAACTAAATAGTTTTCTATAGTTTTGTCAAGTTTTCCGCTAACAGACATTGGAAAACTTCCTTTGTCAAACTCAAAATTGGCAAACTAAAGCTGTCTAATACCTTAGCATCTACCATTGCTTGGAGAATTTTGTTTTCCTGCTGTTATTGGAGTCTGTCATTTTGCAGGCCTTCTTCAAACGATGGTTGTCAGCAGTTTTCAAAAATCAAGTTTGAAAACTAGAGTTTGCTAGAAGATAGACTAGGCTGATTATCAATAGCGTGTTAGTATTATTCAATAGTTACCATACGTCAAAGGCGACAATATATTTTAATTTTATCAATACTGTGACTATTTTTAATAATAATAATTGTTTAAATATTTAAATATTGTTTTTTTTTTAGGATTGCTGTTAATATCTCCTACTTTGGCCTCTCTCTGAGTACTTCTGATTTTGGCGTTAATCATTACATATCTTTTCTTGTATCTGGTGCTACCGAGATACCTGCCTATGCATTGAGTATTGTAGCTCTGGACTATTTTGGACGCAGACGATCTTTATCAGCAACATTGTTACTCGGTGGCGTTGCTTGTTTACTAACTATTTTTATTCGTAAGTAAACAACAACACCAATAATGATAATAATGATAATAATAAAAGAATTTATAATCCTTCATATTTCAAATCAAATGCTCATAGCTGCAGTACATACATGTTAAAAAATGATTAAAACAAGTTAAAATTCCATAAAGGTCTACGACAACTAGTGATACTAAGGTAATTAAACTGTTTGTTTAAAGGATTTGGTATTTGCTTCCATAGTCAAATACAGAATTAGCTTTCGAAAGTATTACCTTTCGAATTCCAACGTAAAAACTTACATGGACACCTTTCAGTAGTTTTAATATACTACATTATTATAAGAATGAGGACAGTAACATTTCAGCACATTAAGTCCTAATAGAAGTCTTTGTAATTTAAACAAGTCATCAATAGATAATAATTCTAGCACTTTCAATCTATACAAATAAGATGTGTCACAGGAACCTTTCTAAACATCATTATTCTTGTTGCTTTCCTTTGTATACTTTCTATTCTATTAATTAACTTCTCAAATGGTGCCCACATTGACGATTTGTTGTACGCCGTATAGTAAACTTCTCCATAACATTCTCCAGCTGTCCAAGTCTGATGGAACTCTAAACAGTATAGTATCATCTGATGATCTAAGTGAGCAAGCTGGTTGATACGATACAAGATTCTACTCAAATAATAATTTGAAGCAATATTCTGTTGTGCTTTAAATGTGGTTATGAGTAATTCATACTTAATCCTGCGATGAACTGGCAGCCAATGAAGAAGATCTATGAATTAAAAGTTCCTTTTAATTATTGGTGATTCGTACTAGAATCACCTATTGGTTTTTTATGAATAAATATAGTAAGACATCACTGTGTTTTGTTTATACCAATAATTGACTTTGTAATATATTTTTTATTTTGTTGAAAAGCAATGGGAATAGGACGACTGACAGTAGCGATGGTAGGAAAGTTTGGAGTAACCGCTGCATTCGGTATTATATTTTTCTATACTGCAGAGCTGTATCCAACTAACATACGGTTAGAAATATAATATTCTCCTATTTAGTGGTTATAGCTAGTCTAGTTCAATTGATAAAAGTTAAATACTGTGTTAAACGAGCAACTGTAATATTATAATAATTATAATTGTGTATTCGACGTCCTGAGGTGGTGAGGACTTAAAGCACATCATCTTTTTACTCCCCTATTCACTATCATCAAACTCATACAGAATAAAACAATGATTCTCGCTGATGATTATTTTATTTTGACATTATAATCTCATTAGTTCTTTTTATTGTAATGTTGATGTGTTCTTTATCCATTCCATCTTCATTATGATGATGGCGTTATTGAATAAATGTATCTAGTTGTCAAACTAACCGACTGCTTTATTCATTTGGCAATAGGTCAGTTGATGTTGGTATTTGTTCAACATCTGGTCGGATTGGAGCCATCCTATCACCATATATCCTCCACCTGTCAAGGTATTGGGCACCACTTGCAATGTTAACATTCAGTGTATTAGCTATTTCATCTGGAGTACTTGTTTTACTTTTACCCGAAACTGCCAATAGAAAGTTACCAGATACAATGGATGAAGTCACAGAACTTAAAATGTAAGGGTTTGTTTGCAAATGTTTCAAAATTTGCATTCAGAATGTACTAATAAACCGCAGTCATTGAACATAATGGGTTCAGTAAGATTTCTAATCTATCAGGGCACGAATTATGATTATGTGTAATTTGTTGTTTTTTGTAATTATAAAGTTAATATTTGCATCATTTGTTGTCATCGCTAGTAAGAGCATGTTGCTTTTGTTGGGTCTCTGTTTGTGTGGTTTATCTTCTTTCTAAGTTTACAGCATCGTTTCGACCAGGGAAGACGTGTAGACGTATGCCTATGTTACAGGAATACGATCACTTTTGAATTTCATGGTCTAAACAAACATGTTAAAACGTAAAATAGCTATTTTATGTTAAACTAACCAGCCGTACCTTGGGTGTATTTGTATAAGTTCTTTCACTTTATTTTCTACACTATTTAATATCCATTAATGATAATATTAACGTTTTATAATTTATTTTCAGATCTTTGACAAAATTATCGTCAGCAGAATTAGGAGAAAAAGAAGCTATGACACAAACAACATTGATATCATGAGAAAGGTTACACCGACGTAACATGATAGACTTCGGTAAAAACGTGAAAAACAGAAGTTCCCAAAAAATAAATAATCCAGTGGCTTGCTCATAAGCAATTGTGGTGATAAGGGTTATTAAATACTCAACGCTATTACACTGTGTTTTAATGAACATTATGATCTTGATTTGTATCAGTATTTCTAGATTATCTATAGAATACTATATCAACAAATTAGTGGAAGTTCTTATAAACCTGGTAACTAAACGCATTTCATCAACTACTGGTTGTATTTCACACTATTTAAATTTAGACTTGTGTTTAGCATTAAATTTCAAATTTATAAAAATGTAGGCCTACTTAGAGTATTTGAAAATATAATCAAATTATCCAATTATTATGGAACGCCTCCTCTGCCTTCAGTTCACATTTATCATGCAGTACACACCAATCGTCATGCAGTACACACCAATCGTCATGCAGTACACACCAATGGTTATGCAGTACACACCAATCGTCATGCAGTACACACCAATCGTCATGCAGTACACACCAAACATCATGCTGTATACACCAATCGTCATGCAGTACACACCAATCGTCATGCAGTACACACCAATCGTCATGCAGTACACACCAATCGTCATGCAGTACACACCAAACATCATGCAGTACACACCAATTGTCATGCAGTACACATCAATCGTCATGCAGTCAAATATTGCGTAATTTATACCGCCACCTATCGACAAAATCGAATATCACGTGATAGTAGGGCGGCCAATGTGAGCTTTTTCATCATGGGGGGCATTTTCTGTTAATAGCAGGCAACCATGTAGAATATATCCCTTATGGAATGACAAAAAAGATAGGGGTGGATGCCGCTCTCAAATTTCAGGTCAAAGGTCATTTTCAAGGTTATAAGGTCAAATATGGTAAAATAGAGGTTTAAGCTGTTTTCAACAACATATAAGCTAATTAAAAGAAATGTAACCATTATTGGATCATTATTGACAAATTGCTGTAGATGGTGAAGTTCATCAATTTTTCAACTTACAAGGTTAAAGGTCATTTTCAAGGTCATAAGGTCAAATAGAGCACAGACCTGTTAATTATCGATAGCCTGGGGCTGATGGTTATAGTGTGATGTCAAAAAGACCAGAATTGTACTGGGAAGATTTTAAACTTTTTGAGTCACTCCTGGAAGGTGTTCAAGGAATGGAGAGGATGAGTCCTAGAGTATCAAAATAACCGAAATTGGAGGCCTACTGGAATGTCTTAAATTTCATTTAAAAACGGTCACAGAGGGTTTGTGGGTTGGGAGTAATGGGCGGCATGGGCACATGCCAATATTCGACATTTTTCTGCGATGGAAGGAGGTAACGCTCTGAGGTGGGTATTTCTTCAAGCACTGATATATAATGCCTACTGGCCATCTGGGTAACGGCAAATGATTGAATCACAACCACATATTGATGCTTTCTGTAACAACTTCATCTGGCTCTTTAGTTTACATACACATGTAACAAGTTCCAAACTGACAACTGGGTTATGGGCTTCCAAACGAGAAGATTTATTTAGGCCACATACTGATCTCTGCCTGATAGTTGGCTCGTATGTTTAAGTTCTATGATGTCTGTATTCACCATAGGCGAGTTTTTTTAATGTTAAGTGTTTCCCGAAGTAGAAATACAGGTACTTAAATATTTATTGAGTGAAGTGAAATACTTAATATTTAAGGGAAATATATATCACTAGTGTTAATGGTATATAGTCACTGAGTCTAGATGGAGGTAGCACCAAAGAGTAGTCTGTTATTATACAGTTATCTGCTCAAGAGTACCATATGTTTTGCAAACTTTAGTGTACACTGTATGTGGAAAGTCTTAATCTTAATCAATTCCATTTACAAGGAGTGGATGCGTCACAAATGATTTCCAGTATGACCTCTTTCCATAACCAGCAAATAATGACGTTCTGCAACCTTTAATGGCATGGAAGCTGATTAGATTATTCTTAATAGGTTTTCAACCACTTTATTGTTCACTATACTTCATCGTCCATACTTTTGAAGGCTACTGTTACAAAGTGCATATCATTAATTAACATCCACTTTCATGTATAATTGCAAGCTCTTTGTTATTGACATAAAGAATGTCTAAAAACTTTGTGATAATTGTTCTCCTCCAAACCGATGAGTGTGGCCCAAAACACATACGGAAGTACAGATTAGTACATTGGGACTATCCTTTCAATCGTGTCACTGCTTTTATCCACCCCTTTCCAATGTAATGATTAAATACAACAAAATGACGAAATATCTAGGTAACTTGCATAAATACTTGCATAGTCACCAAATGTTTACAGCCATGTTTACTGCATCCTATAGTGCATTTAAGAGCCATTGTCTGTAAAAATCAAAGATTTGGTGGCAGATGTAAAAAAATGGATTTCTCTCAAATTTTTACCATGAATAGACATTTCAATAAAAAGCATATCTACAACATTCATTTTAATTTTTAGCCTCCGTTGCCATGACAACGGTCAATTATCCAAATTTTGATGTTTTTGCCATTTTTCACAGATTTTCTATAGTGAAAAAGTACAAACTTGTATACTTATTTTAACCAAAAATACTTACAGTATACAGTTTTTGTTTATAGCAGTGTAAACAACATGTATTGAGTTCCATTTAATATAGAAAAAAAAAAAATTACAAAATGGAGTTTGGTTGATACCATTATTTTAAAAAGGGTTTTTTTTTTAAAAAATATTTTTTTTATAAAAGTATACCTCATAAACGTACCTATAACTTCCAAAGTGGTGTTTTTAAATCAATGAGGTTTTTTAATTTGATAGTCAATAGGTTTGTCAACAATAATCACGAAAAAAACACTGGGGTAAATTTCGTACATAGGTTTTGTGTTGCCAGGAAAATACGAAAAATGCAAAAAATATAACAAAATATCAACAACCAAAACACATGAAACACAATTTAAATATGGCTAATCCAATAATAAAATGTATATATGGCTTGTCATAATGCTACTAGAGTCATACGAATAGTTTAGATAAAATAGGAGAATGTGTTGCCAGGTTTATTTCAATTAATTGCCAGAAAAACAGTATTTTGCATTGAAATATTTAGTTGATGGAAAATAATGTTAAACTTGGAAATAATTGAGTCAATGGTTTTTATAAATTTTTAAATCTATTTTGTGTAAAGAGATACAGAAAGACCTCCCAAAAAATCTGACCTTGTAAATAGGTCATTTGAGGTCAAAAGGGGTCAGAATGCAAAATAGGACAGGTCCCCACTTTACTACAACTATTAATATTTGATCAAAATTTACAAGATAGTTCATAACAATTCTCAACAATTTTCATATTTTACCTATAGTGTTACCTTAGCAACCATTTCTATGTGTAACTAAGGAAAGTAATTAAAAAAAAAACGTAAAAAATTGCGTTTTTATAAATACAAAGAATTGATTGCATTTGTACATACAATTTTACTTCTACTGCATTCCATTAATGACAAACTTGACCTTGTAAATTCATTCATTTTGAGGTCAACATTTTACCATAGTAAGTGTTTCTATGCGAAAATTTAAAAAAAATAAGGGGTTTTTCATAAATAAAAAACATTTTTTCTACATAGTTTTACATTTCTACTTTTTGCCAAATTTACTTTAAATACTGAATCCTAATAATCTCAGAAAGAAAGTCTTGCCGAATCTGAATAAAGGTTAAAAAAAATTACCTTTAGTGTTATCTTAAACCTGTTTACGTAACAAATGATATTAAAAAAAAAAATTAAATATGGAGTTTCATGAAAAAAAAAAAATTTACATATTGAGGTCAAATGACATCAACATTTTACCTATAGTGTATTGTAGCAACTGTTTCTATACGTAACTAAGTACAATATTTTTAATATGGGGTTTCATGACTACAAACAATTGATTACATAGCTTTACTACCTTTTCCCAAATTTACTTATCTACTGAATCCCAGAAAATGTCTGACCTTGTGAAAGGGTCATTTTTTGGGTCAAGTTATGTCAAAATGTATTATTTATGTTATCTTAGAACCTGTTTCTATGCGTAACTAAGGATAATTGTTTTGTTAAATACAGTTGAACCTCCCGTAAGTGGCCACCCTCGGGACCTGGAAAAGTGGCCGCTTACGGGCGGTGACCCCTTACGGGAGGTTCTGCCGATAAAGGGCCAAAATCACTTATTATGGCTATATACGATATTCTTAAAGAAACGAGCCTCTCAATTTTCCAGCTAATTGTAGGCATATTATTATTTATAATCAGGTGGTTTATTATTTTTTAGCATTTTCAGACAAATTTTAAAAACTTTTATCATATGAAAAATGGTCGGTCAAAATCTGTCTAGTTTTCTCATCTCTTCACAGTAATGTTTTTAAAACCTCTTCAAAATAAAGCTAATATATAAAGAAATACAATAAACATGCACCTCTAATTCATAGGTCCATGCAATAAGTATCACATTTTTCGATTGGCCTCTTACAAAAAATCTCATTTTTAGTATAAAGAGGTGCTCGCAGCTGCTTACGGTAAGCACCAAATGCACTAATTAGATAGGAAGAACAAACAGGCTTTTCAAAGTGCGTCCGTTAAGGGAGGTGGCCGCTGTAAATAAAATATGGGGTTTTCATGAATAAAAATAATCACAGAAGAAAGTGCTTACGAATATGACCTTGTGAAACGGTAATTTGAAAATGCAAATAAGGCATGCCTGCTAATAATCTACAAATTTAAATTTGTATGAGATAAATATGCAAAATCTAAAGAATATCTCATTTTTAGTTACCATAGTAACTGTTGCTATGCATAACTAAGGGAAATTAAATAATTATCAGATAATTATTAATTAATAGTTATTACTGAATCCAACCATCACAGTAAAAAAATATAGAATTTAAAACCAATATTTAATAATAAAGTGTGATATTTTACATGCTGACCTTAAATGAAATGAAATTTCAAATCAGGGCTTCAATATTTGTTATGTAGCATTAACATACCTGAGTATATCATTGACTTTTGATTGGTTCTATTTTGGGGAGGGAAAAGTGGTGGATCCAGGACTTTTAAATAGTTAGGTGGTTGAAGGCGAGGGTCTAAAAAATTAACTTTATGTCCTATGTTTTGCATTGCAATTTTTAACTTGGGGTGGGTGGGGGCTTGGAGAAAAAGGGGAGGTGGTGGGATGGAGGAGTTTGAATCCGTCTATTCATTGGGGCGATAGTAGCGGCAGTGTGGTTGGTGCTTGAATGCATGCATTTGACACTCTATAGTGGATGATCAACCAAAGTGTTGCAGTTTATCTTTTTGTGGTTATAGTCGGGGTGGGGGTGGGGAGGGGTGGTAGTCGAAAGTGGTGGTGGATGGGCATGTGGGATCTGCTTAGGTTAGCAAATAAAAGAAGTAAACAAATGAAAGAGGAGCTTCAAAATAAGAGAGGAGTAATCTGTTGCAAAGATTAAAATTCACAACGATCTGATAATTTATTCAAATTTCCAGAGGATATAACCTATAAAATGACATTAAAACTGGGAATTACAGAATCTATAATTAAAAATTAATTTTTTTTCTCACAACACAACTAGAACTATATAAAACATTAAGAATTTTTCTGACCAATGAGTTTCAAATCAAATAATCAAAGAAAATAAAATGTTTTTACTAATATACCATGTTTTTTTTTTATATAAAAATGCCTATGTTTCTCGCAACACTGCTTGTAGATTTTAAATTTACCCCAGTATTTTATTTTAGAAATCAATTATTAAACATTAGAACTACCTATTTGTAATAAATCAGCTAAAAAAATACACCACTTTGGGCGTTATGGTGAAGTAAAGTTTAGTTGCATTGAACAATTTAAAAAAAGTGAAAAACACCCCTTTTTAAATAAATGGTATCTCCCAAAGTATGAAATAAAAAAAAATAAAACATTTTGAAACAGGTACACAATGCATTGTTATTATGCATACACTAATTATTTTTTATAATTAAATGAACAACACAAAAATATCGTTCATCAAAGTAGTGCCAATATCCATTTTAAAAAACCTTAAAAAAGGACAAAATTTGTCAAAAACATAAATTTGGCCGTTGCCATGGAAAAATACTTGTGAAATAAAAAATACTTCATATTTGATTTCTCTCAACACATATATAGCCATGTGCAAAATTTGAAAGAAATCCATTTTTTTGAGTCTGCCACTTTTTTTGATATTTCTTTGATTCTTACAGACAATGGCTCTTAAGTTTTTACTGTAAGTTTTCTTCTGGAACATCTGTGGGTATTTCAACGCCATCCATCAAGATATGTGAAGTCATATTTTGTTAAAGATATTAAAATTGGGCTATGATCAAACTCCAATGGTTAATCAGCAGATTTTCTGTCAGTTTTTATATACTTTATCGAAACAGTTGCCTTATAGAAATCCGCAAAGGTTTAGAGCAATGCTTTCTCAGTGGCTCATGAAGTTCTACTGTTTTTTTTCCTCAATAAGTTGTTACTTTAAATATAAGATCTTCCTTATCTGTCAGTTCAAAAGAATATTGTGTATTGTGTGATTCGTGATCAGTCTGACCATGTCATGCAGAACCTATCAATGAATTACAGCGTTTCTTGTTATACCAATGATTCTATTTTGAATTGATCAATCATCCACTCAGTGTTTAGAATATTGGTTCTGATAGTTTAGATAGGTAAATTTGTTTAGTACCATTTTAACCTCATTTCTACAACGAATTCAATCGGTTTTTAAATGTGTTGGTGGTTTCAGAAATGACGACTTTGGTTGGCAAACTATTAAAATATATAATTACTAATTGTGAAAAAGTGGATCTCCTATCAGTCCTTTGTAAAATTTAGGTTTAAAAAGTCTAAGCTGATGTCCTCGTGTATTTCTGCTTAGATTGCATCTCATTTGAAGGAAGTCTTCCTTGGCTACACCCTCGAAATCTTTTGGAAAATTTTCAATCAAGTCACCATGAATTCGTCTGTCATACAGGGTTGTTAGGCCAAGAAACTTTAAACGATCTTCATACGAATAAGAATGGATAGCTGGAATTTGATTTGTCGCATGACGTTGACCTCTTCAAGTGCGTTTATGTCTTTTTGGAGAAATGGATTTCATACCTCATGGACACAGTAGAAGAAGAAGTCCCCAATTACCACTCCTTCCAACCTTGATAACGTCAAATAGTTAGGGTTTTTGAAAACAAAGACTCGATACCCAGGTTTCTCTTTCGAGATTTCAATAAAAACTTGTATCATTGAATTAATGAAAAAAATGTTTAAATAATTACATTATAGGGGGTCTCTGACCCAAACAAAAACATCTCGACATTAGGTCATATATATATGTTTTAAAATTTTTCTAATAACAAATTTCTAAATATTATTACATTATTATAGGTAATCTATATATAAATTTACGTAAGGGCAAAATTCGGTAAATCGCGCCTTACTTTTAGAATTTTTACTCGATGGTATATAAAGTTGGTTCGTACTTTCGGTACTGATTTTAACCACCTGATGTAACCCTGTTTACTAATTAAATTAAGTTAGATAATTAGTTATTGACGATTAAAACGAATTTAGGTTCAACGATTTGCCCCAAATAGGGTGTTTTCCGATCGTGGTATACACTGTCTAATGGATGTCAATCTTGAAAAATACCCGCCACAAAAATTCGAGGAGGCTTCGCATTTTCCTATCTCCTCCTAAGATAATTGTTTTTAATAGCTGAAAACCGGTTGAACAGCTCGAGTACAATATCATGATGTTGAAGACAGGCCGATTTTCTTTAAAAAATACTATTTTGATAGATTTAATATACGTTTAATATACAAATGTATTGATTTGCGATGAATGGAACATTCCAATCTCTGTGTCGTTCCACAAGTGTCTATTCCCTCAGGCGTCGTAAAAGAAAGTACTGTATACTCATTACAGAAATTCGATCCATTTGTGCTGCAGAGGTTGGATATAATTTTTTTTAAACGGATAATGAGCTGGTGCTAGCGTTTTCAGTCGCCGTGTATTTATTATGTACACATCTTTATTATTGCAGTTAAACCACCCATATCATCACCCTTCCCTCACTGGCATGAGTAGCGTTGTAAAGCCATAGTAGAGCCTGATAGGCCAACGGTGCATCATATGCCCTAAACGCAAAACAACTTTGGTGGGTAGGGTAGAAACCAACTTAAGTATGAATTGGCTCTAAGAAACAATTGAAAACCAACAATTGGTCTCATTTTGTGACAAGTTTCTCTTTCGGAAGTAATTCCCAGGGTGCTAATTTTAGTTGAGTACATAAATCAGTGTCTATTTATTCGTTTCTGTAAACGACATGTATTATTGTACGTACATTTGAAATTGCCAGTTTTTTAACGCTGAAATTATTATGTATTCGAGAACCATCTGTGGGCACGACCTAGATGGTATATTACTGTATTACATTATTATAGGTAATATTAATAATATTATAGTAAAAGACCAATCTTTTGGCACATATGGCGTTTCATACATATAACGCTTGACCTATTTTTTCCGACAAAAATCAAAACGATGACTGGTGGACAACAAAAAAAATGTTTAAATAATTACATTATAGGGGGTCTCTGACCCAAACAAAAACATCTCGACATTAGGTCATATAACTCTGTTTTAAAATTTTTCTAAAAACAAATTTCTAAATATTATTACATTATTATAGGTAGTTTTAATAATTTTTATAAAATCAAATTTCTAAATATTACTGTATTACATTATTATAGGTAATATTAATAATATTATAGTAAAAGACCAATCTTTTGGCACATATGGCGTTTCATACATATAACGCTTGACCTATTTTTTCTGACAAAAAATTAAAACGATGACTGGTGGACAACATGAAAAAGACAAATTTACAACAGACTGGGAAAAGCCTATTAAAAACTGTGTGTACTTTACAGAAATATGTGAAAACAACATTTTGAGAAAATGACACTTTTATATTTAATTTCCTATGTTTTTATGTGTAAAATTAAATGTTTATCTCATAATTATTATTGATCTTCAGATATACCTTTTTGGATAGATCTGATGATGTAAATGATTTTCCGTGAATAAAAAAAAATCCTATATTTTGACCTTGTTTGACCTCTTGACCACATAAACTGACCTTAAAACCCAAAACTGAAGATGGCATCCACCCCTATCGTTTTTGTCACCCCACAAAGGATACATTCAACATGGTTGCCTGCTATTAACAAAAAATGCCCCCCAAACTTTTTATAGAGGACTTTTGTGTATTTGGCCTCTCTACTATGAGGTTTATTAGACGGCTGTAAAACTAAGACTATTTAAACTTCTTTTATGGAATTCAATAATTGCAATGGCCTCCTAGCCGCGCCTGTGTCTCGCATAATAAATTATTGTATATATAAAAAACAGAGCATTCACAGAGATGTGTAGCGGTTTAAATAAGTACAGTATGTCAAACATAAAAGAAATCTTAGAGTCGATGGCCTAGTTTTACAGCCGTCTAATAAACGTCACGTGATATTCGATTTTGTCGATAGGTGGCGGTATAAATTACGCAATATTTCACTGCATGACGATTGGTGTGTACTGCATGACGATTGGTGTGTACTGCATGACAATTGGTGTGTACTGCATGACCATTGGTGTGTACTGCATGATGTTTGGTGTGTACTGCATGACGATTGGTGTGTACTGCATGATGTTTGGTGTGTACTGCATGACGATTGGTGTGTACTGCATGACGATTGGTGTGTACTACATGATGATTGGTGTGTACTGCATGACCATTGGTGTGTACTGCATGATAAATGTGAACGACGATTGGTGTGTACTGCATGACCATTGGTGTGTACTGCATGACCATTGGTGTGTACTGCATGACGATTGATGTGTACTACATGACCATTGTGAACTGAAGGCAGAGGAGGCGTTCCATAAATTATTGCCTTGTTAACGATTTAATAATACACTGCATAATGGTTATTGATGTACATATCGTATATTTTTATTTTAATGTATGGATGATCTGTTGAATTGTAAAATAATCTTAAAAATAAATGGGACAATTTTTATTAACAAAAAAAAGCCATAACATCAAAATATCAAAAGAAACAAAACAAAATATAAATTTGTTTTTTTCTTATAATTTGCAACAGTGATAATTATACTAACTAGATGGTACGCTCGCTTCGCTTGCATACTTGAATACACAATAATTTCAGCGTAACAAAACTGGCGATTTCAAATGTACGTTCCGCAGGACTATAATACTATAATTGTCGTTTACAGAAACGAATAAATAGACACGATGATTTATGTAGTCAACTAAAATTAGCACCCTGGGAATTACTTCCGAAGGAGAAACTTATCACAAAATGAGTCCACATTTTTGATTTGGACTCATTTAAAGAAACCCAATTTGTGTTTTGTATGTAACATTAGGGTTGAGGGATGGAAAAGCTGATAGTGTACAAATAGGAACAATTTTTTAATATATTCTTTATCCACTCAGTAACGAAATATTTTTTTCATGTTTTATACGCCTATATAAATAATATACCTCTAACTACAGTAAAACATTTGCGATTTAATACTTTGTTAAAACTGTCACTGTCATAATCGATTGAAATATTAAAGTACATGTCACGATACACCACTACGACGTTTATATTGTTGGTAATTATTAATTAATACAAACGTTGAGAAGGAACTGTCAGTATAAAGTTTATGTGTATATAATAATGTGTTTATATATCTAACAGTAGAGCCTATCCACAATCTCAGTAATAACGTTTATTTGTATATATTTTTATATTACACCTAACAGTACGAACATTCACAGTAAGAAATGTTCGATTCAAATGAGGATCAAAAATAGTTAATAGGTATTTACAGTATTGCTAAAGTTTATTCTCAAAGGGCCCATATATTTACCTACCGTATGTATTAAACCAAGGGCTCATAAATCTACCTACTTGTGTTAAACCAAACTCTGGCAGACTGAGAAATTGGGATGTTCCATTCATCGCAAATCAATACATTTGTATAATCGTATATTAAATCTATCAAAATAGTATTTTTAAAGAAAATTTTCAAAATTATGATGCTGTACTCTAGCTGTTCAACCAGTTTTCAGCTATTAAAAACAATTATCGTAGGAGGAGATAGGAAAATGCGAAGCCTCTTCGCATTTTTGTGGCGGGTATTTTTCAAGACGGACATCCATTAGACAGTGTATACCACGATTGGAAAACACCCCTATTTGGGGAAAATCGTTGAACCTAAATTCGTTTTAATCGTCAATAACTAATTATCTAACTCAATTTAAATAGTAAACAGGGTTACATCAGGGGTTAAAGTACCGAAAGTACGAACCAACTTTATATACCATCGAGTAAACATTCTAGAAGTAACGCGCGATTTACCGAATTTTGCCCTTACGTAAATTTATATATAGATACTAATAAAGATTATGATGTACTGAAAAAAAAGGTTAGAGTGAATCCCACAAAAAAAGAAACTAAAAAAAGTACAGCCAACAATTTCTTTTCTTTCAAAATACTTAAGACTTAAGATTTTATAATGCACGCTATTAACTCAACATGAAAAGCTTTTAAAACTTATTTGAATACATCATATAACACCACGTGTAGGCTCGTTATTTATTATATATATTTATTCTATACAAGTTATTTATTATTGTTTATTTAATTTTTAATCTTTAATCTTTCTTACTTCTGGTTACCAATATTATGGTCCTGTTGAAAAACATAAACAAATCTTAACTACAAAATGTTAAGAATTTAATTTAATTCTATTGATTTCGTTCTATTGTTGACAAAATATACGTATAATAAAATATATGTATTAATGTAAACGGATTGACTTGACCAATCACCTGGCGATTGAGTTACTCCTCATTAAACAGCCTGTAGTGCAGTGTTAAAAGTTCCAAGTTATAACTATTCGTCTATATAATAATATTATTGTAACATAAGCCTGTAAGCTTGTCTTCTCAGGATACATAAGTAATTATAAATTCAATAATCTGTAGTTTACATAACTGTATTTTCAATATACACAAATAAAAGAGAGTCTAAAGGTTTATAACCGAATACAGACTTTGTTACATGTACAATTGTGAAAAAGGTTGTATTATTATATTGATGTGATGATGAGAATCCCAGCCGATTCTGAATGAATCGTGCAAGTACATTGTCGACTGGTATACGGCGAGTATGATGTATACAATAACTTTGGTAATGTACCTGAGAATTATTGACAGTGGTGATGTTCTTAATGATGCTGGTGGCGTATTTGACGAATGCGACGATCTACCTGACTATGTTGCTGCCTGGTGAACCCACGCACGTTCCAGCCACGCTCCTGTATACCGACCAGTGGTGATTCCCACAAGGAAGTTAGGGTTCAGTTTCAAATTGATCAGCTAGGTCTGTTCTGCCTGTATGCCTTAGAGCTTCTATAAGCTGTGAACGCTTGGACTTCTCGTGACTCTGCCAAACCTCCAACATGCTTTGCATTGCTCCTTGTATGTTATTAGGATTGTCTTGTTTAAATGTATAAAGATTGGCTTTCGTGAAGCCAAGACGTAATCCTAGTTCTTCCCATTCACCGCACAGGTTGTTGGTTAGATCCACTAATTCTCCACCCGTTAATTCTCTGCTCGTCAAGCCTGCATCTAAAAATATATATATAAATTAAATATATATAAATTAAATAAATCATCCACTAAAAAAAACATCGTCTCTGATAGATTATAAATCAGATAAGGTAGCTTGCTAGACATTTAGTAGTAATTGTTGTATTTGGCCTGTATACACATTTATAATGTTATTAAGTTTTGTTTTGTATTTCTTTTTACTTCACCTGACGGAGGCATTCCTGCTTGACGTATACAGATGAGATTTTATAATGCACGTTTGTTTAACTGTATACATCATATCGGACATACTGTAGGCACATCTATATTACCTAAAGTAATATTTTACGATTATCAGTGTTGTATCTACACATACTTCAATATTTGCAAAGTATCATAGGAATATGTTTGTAATACAGTATCTCATTTGTATCTCATGTCACCTTATGTGGAGCCTGACGTGTCGTATAAGGTTAGGTTAAGTGTTATGTTATGGTATACTTAGTCTGGGTTCCAGACGGAGTTTTGTCTTAATATTAGTAAAAAGATAAATATTTTGGCACATATGGCGTTTCATACGTATACTACTTGATTTTGGATACTCCGTCTGGGGAAACACGCACAAGTCACGTGGTTTGACACCAAGAATTCTTGGTGCATACGATTATCCGGTTGACTAGTTTCAGCTGCATGCGATTGGCTACTCACTCGTACACCGTTTTAATATTCATATTTCAGAATTTCAAAGACTCAACAACTAAGATGATGCGCATGCGCTATGTTACGTTTAGACAACGTGTACTTGGGTACATTTATGAAAGTTTCTGAAGGCTAGACATAATTTTATATGCCTAGTACTAGTAGTCTGGTAAACATTTGATGAGATTTTTCCCAAGAACATGAAAACTCGTGATATGATAGGCTAGCTTCTCCGCAAATCAAACATTGAATGGATCATTTATTACGCGGAGATAATTTTGATTTAATTCCCACCCAGACCCTGTCCTGTTCTGTGTGGTGGTGTAGCCCTGTCGGGGTGCAGGTCAAGTCGGCCCCAAACCGTCTCGGCCAAAGTCAAGTCGGCCCCACGTCATGTCGGCCCCAAGTCAACTCGGCCTCAAGTCAACTCGGCCTCACGTCAACTCGGCCACAATAAAGTATGGAACGCAAAAAGTGCTTAATATTATTACGATTCTTACTATCCACGTTTTAAAAAAAATGAAGAAATAAAAAATATAATATATAAAAAAATGAACTCATTGCCGATATGAATAGAAGTACCCGCGTGTTACAAAAAACACGTGCAGGTACCGTATTTTAGGAAATCGAAGACGGAGGCCTACGTTCCACCATTTGGCCGTAGAAAAAATGATCGTACATCGTTTTTGTGCATGATTTGCGTTTTTTAAAAAGGGGAATCCCCCGGTCAGCGAAAACACGTAGCAGTTGTAGATATCGAAAAAGCTGGCAAACGCGCAGGGAGGCTCAGCTACGAAATTTTATTAAACGTAAATAAAGGAAAGTTGGTGAAATCATTCTTATTTTTTTTGCTAAATATATTATTGTCTAAATAATAATATTCATTAAAAGTCAGAATTATTCATAGTTAAAAAATTGTGAAGAAATATTATTTTATCAATCCCCTTCATTTGCACTTTTTGCGTTCCATACTTTAACGGGGCCGAGTTGACCGATTATTTTTTGGCCGAGTTGACGTGAGGCCGAGTTGACTTGAGGCCGAGTTGACTTGAGGCCGACTTGACTTGGGGCCGACTTGACTTTGGCCGAGACGGTTTAGGGCCGACTTGGATCGAAACCCCCTGTTGTTGTGTGCCGCCGGTGGTGGTATGTAGGCCTACTTTATTGGCGTTTTATTTGGCAGGTCATACGTGCGAATTGAGTAGGACCTACGAAAGAGGTCTAGGCCAAGGACTAAACAATTAATAAACAAAACAACTTGGCATTACGATTTTATATTTCAACAGTCTCGATCGTACATTCAGCACTGTACGTACTCGATCTTTTTCATTTTGAAACAAAATGATCATTGGTTGATTCGAAATCCATATTTACATACCGCCCGCCCCATATAGCCAAATACGGTATGATAAACTACGTCATTCTTATCGGATGTTTGCGGTCTGCAAATCGAATTCTATACGTGTTTCACAAGTCTGTATTTTCAGACAAAAATCGCGGTCGAAATAAAAACAAATAAATTAAAAAAAAAGATAATACAGACTTGGGGCAAGTCTATGGTATACTGTATGATACTATGAGATACATGTGTCACACATGTGATATTGTAATACCAAACATTCATATGATACTTGAGAAATCTAGATACATTACCATTGTGATGATATATGACGCAGGGCCAGTAATTAGCTTTTCATTTTTTATCTTATGTGGCGTCTAAACAGAGCGACAGAATTATAATGCATAATCCTCATTATATTTCCATTAATCAGCCTCAAATACTGATCAACAGTTATAGGAGAGCACGTATATTGTACGGGGATTTTAACGAAATGTTTGCATTGTGTGCACCTATCTGTAAGAACAATTCGCACTTGATGCAAAAATTTGAACCAACTAACCTGTAGCCTGAGGACCATCACTCGGTGTATCTATGTACAAAACGTAGGACTACGTATTAGTAAACATCTCAAAAACTAATTGCTCATATAAAAAAATGGTAAGCCTTACAATTGAATTATTATTAGCTTACTTTACAAAACGTTTACATAACATTGTTGCTAGATCAGTTTTTAGGTACAGTGACAACAAACTACCTACTGTAGGTCGAATTGTGCTTGTTTCTACATTGAAACGAGCAGCTAATAAAATAAAAGATAGTGACCAAATAACATAAGTGAGAAGTATCTGATATGATACCATACCTAACTATAAAGTGTACTTTTAAAATCATATTTCGCAAGTTTACTGAACTTTTGATTATTATTGTATAAACAACAAAATAAACAAAATAAACACAATATTCAAAACATTTTTTTAAAAATTAAAAAAAAATTGCATCGTTTCATTTTGATTTAAAAAAGAATCTCAGATTGTACACTAGTAAAACAATTTAGGCATGGATATAAAAAACACTCGTAATTAGTCTTTGATTGAAATATATTATTTAAAGTTATTTAATTGTTAAATTATAACTTATATATAAGCATAATCTATTGAAATGTTAACTTTTGGGTAGTATCCACAGTATGTCAGCCTATAGTAATAAAACATATTTTCCTATATATAACACTATAATCTATGAACCAGTTCTAGGTTATTTGTTCTCTATTTTTTACTGTAGTATAGTCTATCCTTAAACTTACCGCCAAAGAGTCGCTTGTAACGTGTCACATCCATGCCTTTTATGTTGCATGGCAACATGTCATCCTGGAAATCTCCAAGAATTTGCATATGCTTCTTTTCGGATGTCTCGCTACAAACACAGGGAATGCATCTGTGGAAGGTAATCCCCCTCCTACCACCGTCTCTGGAATGTCCAAATGACATCTCAATCGTTGACAACACCTTTCAAAAACAAGAATTGCAGTTTAATGTTTTTTTTAAATTAGGATGTCTATCAATAGCAAAAGTTGTACAAAATTAATTGTTATTTTTTTTTTAAATAAACCTCAAAAATACAATATTAAACGGAAATAAATATAGAGCCACCTTAATTGACCTGCATAAATTATTAACGTTGGCAAAATGTGTTTACTTGTCGAGTACTTACAAAAAAAAGCCTACAATAGGTAAATTTTAATATTATAATATATATATAAATACATACCTCTTTACATGCTTCGGGAGTGAGTTCACATACTGTGTTTATTGGTTCCATAATTGCCTTTCTACGCGTAATAGTTACCTAATATTTTTAAAGAAGCATGCAGTATATTGGTATGTGCATAGCAAACGTTATGAACGAATGTTCTGTCATAATATAGGCCTATACTTTATCTTGTCCAAAGTTGTGTAAGCTAAATGTGATTGTGGCAAAAATTATTAAAGGAATGATGTTTATGTTTCTTTTGTATATAAGGCATACAGTACTAAAGCGTTTTAAATCAATAATCGGTACCGGCAATTGCTGCAACATAAAGTTATTTTTTGCGTTTTACATTGTTTTTGTTCACCTTTGATAGTACAATATAATTACAGTAATAACATTTGAAGTTTCTCTGATGCCTGTAAATTTGGAAAAAGTGTTCCACCCGCGCCGGTAATGGTGGTGCTAAAAAGTTGCTATACAATAGGATTTAAAAAATGGATATTACTTGAATTATTTATTTATTTATTTCCCAACCAACAGTGAGCTCATGGTTCACCACTTACAAGAGAGAACACAGACAAACACGAACATATACAATAACAAACATTAAACTAAACTACTAACAATGTTACGAAAACTTACGGAAATTATTACTAAAGATATCTAACTCAGGGTTTCTTAAAGTAAAAGAATTATAAGTTTGACTTAATCTACTAATAAAACCATTTTTTAAAACATTGACTCTACTAAAAGAAATATGAAAAGTAGTAGATTACTGAAAATAATATATCATACCTTTAACAGGAACTTTCGCTCATTCTTCTTAGTTACGAATTTGTCAAGAGACAAGATCACGTGATGAAATTGGTCTAAGTAGAGTTCGGCCAAATCATGCGTTAATGCTGGATCATCTCCGGTTTTCTTCTGATATTTGTTAATGAACTCAATAACTAAATATGGAAACACTACGTCAGGCAGATATCCACAAAGGTCGTAATAGATACTGATAGATTGGTTGTCATCAGGTAGAGATCTCGATTCACTGAATGGAGTATCAAAAGCAAGTCGCAGTGGCACAAAAAACGATTGCTTGACACCTTCTGGTTCCTGAAATATTAATTGAAATTGTTAAAGATCTATTGTCCCTTTGACTAATTAAAAAAAAAATGTTTTTAATATTTCGAAAAAAGTGGGTCATTTTGAAGTATCATAATAGTTATTAACTTTCACCAAAAACTAGTCGGAAAAAACATAATTTAACCGAAATACATACCTTTTTTTTGTTCAAAAAATAACTTTGACTTCCAGTCAAAGTTTTCGATCAAAACATATCTCATAATGCAACGCGCTTGTTTGGCTACTCTGTATGCATAATAAAAAAAAACTTCTTCGCGATCTGTGTGAAAACACCTTCTCAACCGCAATGAGTTGTAAACAATCCTAATTAGCATCATGCATAATGCATACTCATGGTTTGAAATCTTTGTTTACTTTCGCTCGTGACGATTTTCCAAACGAAATGTAATCACATTAATTTACCTGTTAATTACGTAAAATTGAATAACTTTAATATTACTTTAATGTGGCCAATTTAAATTTAGAATATTTTTTTTCCATTTTGTTGTGTTTCAAGGGACAATACATCTTTAAAAAAAATATAAGACGCCATTTAATTGAAATCGTACACACAATAATAAATGTACTATGAGTATATGTAGTGCACTAAACCAGTAATTTTCTTATTTTGACCGAATCAGCTCGCAACACAAACATAAACCAGGAAGCATTATCAACGGGGTTATATTATAGGCCTAATATCAATATACAAATGTTTGGTATGATCGCTTCGCTCGCGTACCATCTAGGTCGTGCCCGCAGATGGTTCTCGAATGTCAGCGTAAAAAACTGGTATTTTTCAAGATGGACATCCATTAGACTGTGTGTACCAAGGTCGGAGCAAATAGTTGAAGCTAAATTCGGTTTAATTGTAAATAACTAATTATTTAACTCAACATAATTACCAAACAGGGTTACATCAGGTGGTTAAAATCAGTACCGAGAGTACAAACCAACTTTATATACCATCGGGTAAACATTCTAGAAGTAACGCGCGATTGACCACATTTTGCCCTTATGTAAATTCATATATAGAAGACAGGGACCTATTTCTGTCATTGTCAACCCACCTAACCAAGTATGCTCGAGTCAAGTACAAAAAACCCATACCGTTGCCGTGACTTGACTAGTAGAGGTTATCTTCCTACAAATGAAGCCAAATCGGATCATTAACTCTACGAGGTACTGGAACTTCTCCATGTTAATACCTTGCTCCTCCCATAATTTGTGTAACAACGTTTCATCCAGTATGCCTTTGTTAAGGTTCCAAAAGGCTTCACGATACATACCTGTCTAAAATAGAATACAAAATAAATATTATGATTTTTGTGTTTCTGTATAAGGCACAATACATTCTATGGTGAAAAGTATTAGGCCTCATACGTTTTCTTTTTGATGGATAATTGGATCATCAGCAAAACATATCAATAATATATTCTTTGGAAAGGAGGCACATCAGTGTAAATTATCTTGTAAATGGTAAGTTGATAAATAAATGAAACCGTCGCAGGTTTGAGACGTTGTAGAGAAAGAAGTAACAACCAACTACGAGCTATGATGCTCAAATTTCATATGATATTTAAAAGAGATGTAGAAATAATATAAAACAGAATTTGATAATCTAAATGAAAGTTTATTAAGCCAAAAAACGAAACATACATCTTAAGACTTTACAGAAAGCGAGAAAGTAAACATTGAGACAAATGATAATAAAACTAAGTTGTTCACATTATCCTTTTTAAAGGAAAATGTCAGCCCGTACTATGAGGTAACTTACTGGAAAGTCAGGTGGAATCACAGTGACAAACGCGGTGATAACTTTAACCAATCCCATAGGATCTACCACCACTTCGTCTTTTAATGATTCATTATCAGGCAGGTAGATGATGTCACCAAGATCATACAGGAAGTTAAGAAGGGCCGACTGTTGATTTTCCTCAAGAATTCCGCTTTTTCTTGCCAGAACTTTAACCTGAAAAGTTTACATCGAAATACAAAAATCTAATTTTCTTTTCTTACATCGTATCAGCAATGTGTAATACGAACAGTTTTACTGTTGCTTTTTCTTTTTACTATAAATAAATATTTATAATGTACATTTTAAAAGAATTTTAACAAATCAAAACCGTTGTATTACAAAAAATGTACCATTTTAAAATAAAAATGGTACAATAATGGATATTTCTTTTTAATTTACCTCTTCTAAAGTACATATCAATTTTGCCACCCGTAGATTATATATTTCACATCGAAAGCGCATCCACTTCAACGGAATAACCTTTTTTAAATGGTTCATAAGCTTATTAATTTCTTTTTTAAGATCATCAAAGCTCTTATCAGTAGTTGCTTCACTGTTTTCAACAGCAAACATTCCATGTACATGCTTTTGGTACGGTTTCCCTATGAGAGTCTCGTCAATCTTCTTTAACAACTTCTTTGACTGAATTAAAAAAAACAACAACTAAACTAAATTGTGAAGATGCAATTAGCCTACTATCAATATAAGACACAGGATATAAGCACATTATTAAACATGTTATGCAAAATGTTTACCATTTTCATTTTGTCTTCCTTGTATAAAACGTTAACATTGGCGACAAAATTTAAATTTTACAACTGTCTAAATTTTCAAATGTACAATTGATTGATGTAAGTTAGGATAACATACCGTACCGATTATGTCAGAATATTTTATTTAAAAAAAATGAAAATTAACGCGGTCAATTGAATGTATTAGGATGATAATTACAATATATAAAATGTAATAATAAACGTGACTGAAGTGAGTAAACATTGTTTATATATGATTTCACTATTAGGTCATCAAACGATTTAAATTTGATGACCATTAAACAATAATTTGGTAAAAAATATAATAAAATAGCAAAATTAGGCCTAAACCTATGCGACTTCAAGTCTAAATATGTAGTTGCGATCCTTAAAGGTATAGCGTATACTCCCACAAACCGTCTCATCCCTTATTTTTAGAATACGAATTTCTCCCATCATTAGTCCGTATTAGATCTCTTTACACTCGAACTGGTAGATATAGAAAGTCAACTCCATATAATAGCAAAACATCTAGATAAGATTAGTCTAACTATAAACTGTGTCTCATTGTAGGCATCATGACAATTTGTTGTTATTGGAATTTCTCTTTTGCCTGTATGCTTTTTTTAATCTTTTAATGTGTTTTTTCATTATCGTGTTTTTTGAGGTTTTTTTAAAATAATTTTACGAGGTTTGTCTGTGTACAAATAATACATTTTAAATGTTTTATATATTTGACAATAAATGCTGTGCAAGCAGCGCACTCAATCATTCAAAACTAAAGTAACGTTTCTAGAATTGCGTAAAATATGACTTGTACCATGTCATTTCGTTCCTCTTCCGTGTCTCCAAGCTTTCCTTTGTGCGTACCCACAATAAGAATAACAGGTAAATGAACTTTCTCCTTTATATTCTCAATAACGTTACGGCTATGAGAATAAACTGAGAGGATCGACGATAATATGAATTGGAGATTGGTCAAATGGTGTACACGTTCGTGCTAAAACATAAAACAAAATATATTATATATAAATTAGTTGTGTGTGAAATTTTCATTTCAGTTTATACAAAGCCAAACATACACTTCAACAATTGTTTTCACAATTAAACTTTTGAAGGTCATTATAAAAATAATAATTTAAAACAAAAATGATAATAATAATAATAATTCTTTCCGCGCTACGGTACAATATAAGCATAGTGATTTTTTTTTTTTTTTAAATAAATGATCTTCATCAACAGTTAGGATTCCTCGTGACTTGTTCAATCTACTCAACAATTGTACAAATGACTTAAAAAAACATACTTACTCCATTTGAATCTAGGACAATTGCAGGATCATAGAGGTTTTTACTCATGTCAAATACAACTAGATACACTGCTCCTAGTGTCATAAAGATCTAAATAAAAAAAACAATTATTTATACAGCTATTTACTATGACTAGAGGGTCATCTAGTAAGTGTAGACGATGGTTCTCGAAATGTTTAATAATGACTCGGGTAAAAAGCAGTCTGGTCCACGGACGTTTCGACAGCTTGTTTCGGTCTATTTTCGGGGGGCGGCTACCATAGCCTAATCTTTGTTATTGGAATTCTTTAATGAGATATTTTAAAATATACATTTTAAATGTTTACTGGATATTTATTGGTTATTTGTTAAAATAATGTTTCTTAGTGTCTTGATGAATTTATATTATGAAATACAATAAAAAATATCAAAATCCTTGATAAATTATCAATGAATTCTACTACATCTAGAACTATGTTTTAACATAACGTTGAACGTATATAAGTATAGTGGCAATTTATTTGAGGGGAGTTTATTCCAAATGTTTTTTTTGGGGAGGAGGGGTAGGTTCGTCTGCTTATTCAAAGCAGTGCGTTTATTTTATTACGGTAATTAGGCATATTTCTCTAGGCCTAGTTGATTTCTTTTCTAATTTGATCATCGTTAATGATTGAGTGTTCTAGATATTGATGGATTACGAATAGACCAAGGAAAGCAGATATTACAGTTTTAGGCATAACGCAATTATAACATTCATAGATAATAAAAATTAGATGAGGTCTCTCAATTATTTATCTCACAATTATTATCGTATGTATTACACCGATGATTTCTCTATTGAACATAAACATGTGCGCTTACACTCTGTATTCTATGGTAGATGATCTGTCCTCCATGATCCCATATTTTGAAGGAGTGTTGCAATGGAGTCGTTTCTGCTTGTTTTTCAAAAATACCCTGAATGATATCGTCATCAAACTGGCCACGTACTTCAAATGATGCATCTTCAGTAACGTCTTTGGTCACATTCAACACTAGTTTAATTTAATTTTTTTTAAATGTAAATAAAAAAAACAGTCATTATCATCAAATTCGTCGTCATCATCGTGATTATCATCAATCATCATATATCAACGATTACAATAACACACTTATCTGTAATCTTCCTTGACATTTACCATCATGCAATCAGCATTTCGATTCATTATCATCATCGTTAACATTAAAGTCGTTGATAATGTATTGATTTTCTTATTCACTCAATAAGATGTTTTATAATAGTTTACGCACTGTCTTTTGTATTTTTGTGAGGGTCCCTAATGATCAGCTTCGGCTGGATGGACCACCCATATTTTTGAAATAAAAAAATAAAAATAAACTGCATATCAAACACAACAAACCTTCTTTAGTTGATTTTTGGCTAACCTAAAACAAAAAGATTGGCAAATATCATTATTTATTCCATTCAAATCAGTTACTGTCACTTATAAAATGTATTACGGGTTTATAATAAATTTTTTTTTCAGGCTCATTTTTCTCTTTTTTGAATTAAACGTTCATGGTGTGTGCTGTAATGATATATGCATGTACGCGTACATCAACACTTCAAAACTATATCTACATTTCCAAAACATTTCGGGTTTATTTCGAGCGATTTGATCATTTATCCCACATTTAGTTGGATAGAAAATACCTTTTAAGTTGAATAGTTAATAACATTCTATTTAGGCCCTAACTTTAAAAGATATCCCGGAATTTTAGTAGATCAGAATTAACAAATGTGAGTAATAACATCTATAAACAATATTACCTATTTCAATTTAAAAGCAGAAAGGAAATACCAATGTATAATGATTTGATAACTGAATGGTACAACCAATTTACATTGATAACTATACTAATTACCATTGGGAACTATTGATCATTGTATTTGGCTGTTATTTAGGAGACATTGGCATTTATGAGCAATTAAAATGTTGTACAGATGCTAACACACCATTGGTACAAATCCTTTAATACATACACAACATGAACATTAAGATACTACATAAGTATACATGTTGATGACAATAAAAATAAATATTCATATCTTAAAATTCATTCATAAATTCTAGTAATTAAAGATTTATCTTGAGAATCACATTTAATTTGTCGATTGCAAATTTGGTTTTATTTAATATTATTTTGGCAATCGATTATAAATTATAATACTTACATCTTTAGTTTCTGTTGATGTTCCACCTTTAGCACCTTTTGAAAAAAAAAGCATGTTTATTTCAGTAAGGAAGTAATTAATTTGAATGCCCACATTTGCTTGGTATTTTTTCCTTTTCAGATATCTGTTTTGTTTTCGGAATTTTACATTAAGTGGGCCATATTGTAATTGCAATATGACACACTATACAATATAAAACAACTTATGATTTTGACTAATTTCATATACAATTGTTATAATAAATATTGTAATAATAAGTAATAAGTAGTGTAATACGCTAAAAGCTAGTAAAGCATACACAAGAGCACAAATAAAACGTAGCCTACATGATGTCTATTTTATTTAAACTGTCGTAAGAAGCATTTATTTCAATTCCTTTGTCTTACCCTCTTAAAAAATAACATTGTTTTGACAGAAAACTACAAATAAACATGTCTATGATTACCTATATCCATTTATTATAACATTATAAATTATCAATATTTAGGTCTTGTGTGCATGAAAACAATTATTCTTAAATCATAATAAAATCATTTTTCCGATTTACAGAGAGTGAAAGAAATACACTCGTATCCATGACTACTACCCCTTCTCCCTCTATACTTCCTCTACACTATAAACATACGTTATGTTATGTGTCTAGCTAGACAGAGTAGCGTGCGAGAATCCGCTGAGAAATAACACTTTGTTAGATAAAAATTAAAAATTTGTGACGTCACTTTGTCTCTTATCTTATTTTTTTTAAAGGAAAAAAAACAACAAAGACGATGGAAATCAGGCTTCTTAGTTTGGGTGTATTAGCCCAACTAGATGAACATACAATGGTTAGCACAAAAAAAAACATCTTTTCTTCCGGCATCTCCATTTAAAATGTAAAACTTGACACGTAAACCTAAGCCTAAGCCTAAACAACGTTTAGGCTTACCATTGTTAAATAATTATTATTAATAAGAGTCCAAAGGAATTTATTCACTCACCTTTGATGACCTAATATATCTATGTGATGAATTTAGAAATAAATAGTCTACTAGGTTATTAAGTAAAAGCAAAGATTAAACCTTGTGTACAAAATATAATAAAATAATTTACCACTGTTGGAAGTCGTTGTTTTAGTAACGGTCTAAAAGAAATAAATTACAATTATTAATAAGCAGGTTAATGTGAATAGTATTATTATTTTACCTAATTTATATATATTGTGCATTGTTTCTAAAATCATGTGACTACGTCATAAAACTAGATTACTTTAATCTTAAATAGAATCAGGTCTAACTTTATTATGTATGCGCATACAATATAACGTCGTTTTATATAATATGTAAAGAGTGTGTATTTAACTAAACATTGTACAATATTAATGTGATCATCTTCTTACACTGTTATGATTCAATAATCATTATACATTATTTTGTAAGGTTGTGAATATTATATAAATATAGAGCTAAAAAAGAGAAAACATATTCAGACAATGTTAAATTGAAGCAAAACGGTTTAAAATATATTTACCTTTTGAGAGGAAACTTTTCGTATCATACCACGTACTTTTCTCGCGAACCAAAATGTTTCTTTAGACTTCGGATGCACCACCTCCTCTTGATGTGGCTCGTTCATTGTTGTTTTGATCTATGTGGTGCAGTTGAAAAAGAATATTGTATTTTATTAAGTTTGTATTATTCTTTTATTACTATGCGTAACTAATGAATTGAAAAATCAGTGGCTATCAAAGATGATCAATTTCATCCGGCCTCTAGTATGTTCCAGTTGATGCGGAGCGGTCGGCGATTTCGTTCTATTAAGGCCAATAAGGCACCATTTAAAAATAGTTCCTTTCCAGGAGCTATTAGAGCATTAAACATCATGTAGACACTTTTTGTAATGTTTTTGTTTTGAGTTCGTGTTGTGTCCGTTGGATATTGTGCTCCACCAAAAGAGCAAACAGATTCTCTATGTTTTTTTCTTAAAACAAATGACAATAAATGATACTTGACTTGACTTAAACTTAATGCCATAACATAACCTATAGTCCAATGTATAACATGCTTAACACATGTACTAGTTTTATAATATTGTCTTTATCCGGTATGTGTTTGATATGATTGCATTACATTGCTCAGTGCTTCAATAGAAAGTAAATTCAATTTTTTAAGACCGTATTATCAATTTAAAGAAAGGGTCATGTGAGGTGGGTTTACAGTACATTGATGTAGGCCAAAGTATAATGTGATGCTTGTTTGATGGCTTGTAATTAATAAGTAAAAATATCATTATTTCTATTATTGTACGTACGTTTTCACACGAGGCGGGAGACGCCAGCTCTTCTACTTCAACATCTTCTTTACCTTCTATTCTTTTGTTGATATTTTCTTCAGCAAGTTTTCGATACAATGAGTTTGGGTTATCTATAAATCAGTAAATGTATTGTCTATAATAGAGTGAAGAAGCCTTCGGTTTCTGTATTAGGCCTGAGCTGAATTGAACGATTTTTTAGCATTAAGGGCCAATGTTATAGTATAGCCCAATATGCTCAGTTTACAAGCTAACTATAAAGGAAAATTATTTCAAGAAGAGCATAATTGATTTAATAAATCTAAGCAGAACTTCGATGCACGTCAAAGTGGGCACCAGATTATTTACACATCAGAGCTATGTATTGAAATTATGGCTGTGCAACCCATGAATTGAGTAATGTGATTGGTAACATAATTTTGTAAAATTATTATCTGATTATTATCTGATGATTATTCTGACGGTTTGTCAATAAGAAGAACGGATACAAACAGACACATTCTTAGAAGTGTGGTCGATAAATAGTATACAATTCCTGATTCAAAACGATATTGTTTTATCGACATATGATAAACACCATCGCAATTTCTGCGACAAGTACGTGCATTTATTAACTTGGTTATTCGTATAAAAACGTGTTAAGGGGACTTATGGTAAACGAAATTGCTTTAATATAGGACAGAATGGTATTATTTATTCAAGTAAATTGAATACTGTGAACAGTAAATATATAATTCAGAAAAAATGAATTGATTTCCAATCCAATCTATTTCAATACAATACTTGTTCATTTTGTGATGAATGGTCTATTATGATGAATGAAACGATGGTGAAAACGTTGTTATTTATTTTTACCACTTTCGTCATTCTCGTCCCATTTGTTTAATTCTGCGTTTGTTTCTATAGTTTTAATAACAGCCACTCCGTCTGTTATTTCATGATTGACGTTAAATCTGAAATTTAATAATTTAAAAAAACTATATATACACAAAAACAATATTGAACCAAAATAATATGAATTAAACGCACAGAATAAAAAAAAACACATGCTTTCTTTTAGAGCTATGTTTGTGTTCCCTAATGATATAAGAAACGAGAAATTAATTTATTGATATCTTTAGATTCGTTTGTCTCTCCCAGTCTATAGTGAGACATCAACAACATATTATATAAGTGACATTGAACGCCAAGAATTACATTTATATATATGCCTACATATACTCATATTATGAAGTTTATTGTGCACAGTAATTATTTGATTTTGTCACATATGAAAAAAACATAATATTAATTTAGTATACATTTTACTTTATGAATTGTTGACATACATTATATTCTGGAGTGCATGTTGTGTGCATTGATTTTGGTTTTAATTTAATGTAAATATACTTTTCTGAAATCGTCTACTTACTATACTTACTAGACGTAACAACAAAGCGGGCATACTATTTAGTATTGACAAGTACTCCAAATTAAAATATGGAAATTTATTATAAATACAATAATACTAATTGTTGGTAAATATTATTGTATTTTTAAAATATAACATAAATAATAAACACTGTGCTTATAAACAGAATATTTATTTTTTTTATATTATATGTAAGCTTATGAAAACTATTACTATTATGTTTGTGCTATTATGCTTAACTATCTACTTACTCCTTTCCAAGACAAGCATTTACTAAACAGGTTTTACCCACACCTTCCTGTCCAATTACTTTAAGAATTCCAAGATTCACTTCAATTTTACCCTCTGTTAATGCTTCAATGTAAGTCTTCTCTACAAGCTTACCACGCGCAGTAATCACATATGGAATATCTAGATCAGTTAATTATTATGTAATTTAATACAATGAACAGTTAAAATGAGTATTAATGTTTTTGAGTAAATACATTACATTAAACTCATTCAAAGATGTCTCATTATTATAATGTATATTGATTCGGATTTATAAGAAGTAGCATAGATGATTTACACTCAAATCAATCGTCTTCGAAGTTGTAATGTGTTTGTAGCCTAATGATTGCATTACATGGTAAAACAATTAACGTAATAATGTGATTTGATGAAATACGATTAATCATTAGAATTTATAAAAGCAATACAGTAGTTTTTATTTAAAGACCAAATACATTATACGCATATAAGCGTATGAAATAGTGAAAAAAAGAAATGAAAAACACTAATTCAAATAACAATATTCTTCCTTAAAATTCTATTGTATGGAACAATTATTCATACCTGGCGTTTCAATATCTATGTCGGGCAATGGTCCACCTAAAACAAAGTTAGAATATATGTGTAAATAAAAGTACATGAAGCAAAATGCGAAATTGTAAGAGATAGTGTAAAAACCTCAGACCTCACTCACAACATACTGGTGTAACATGGGCTTTAAGTGCAGCGTTGGAACCAGTTATTCCGTGTGACATCATAGAGGCATCGCCCATCTCCAACAAAATGTCCACTAAAAATGGTTTTGTTTAAAATGGCTGATTTTTATATTTTTTTCATATTGATTTGTTTCCTGTAAAGCGGGCTATAAGCCTAAATGTGATAAAAAATATTATTTATAATTATTTTCTTAAACTCAAAGCCCACAGTATAAAATACACAGTAGGTAGTTAGATATAAGAAATACAAACATAGATTAAAGATCACGGTCCTGTTCATGGTTGAAAGGTGTTTTTATTGTTTGATTTTGATATTATATTTTTTCATATTGCACAGTTTTTTTGTTTTTTTTTATTACGGAATAAAAAAAATGTTTTTGTAGAATGTGCAAGTTATTTGTATTATTGTCATAGTTTTGATTATCTATCTGTCATATTATATGTGTATAGGCCTGTTTTGTTATTGTTATTATTAAAACAATAATTAAAAATATCTCAAACTTTATTGATTTAATTTGATTCTATTAATAATGTTAAAGAATATAATGTGAGTATCGAGTCAAGAAACTTGTATTAATAATAAGCATTGGTTGAGAATTTATTTACATTGTTATTTTTTTTTTAAATATCTAAAACTTTATTTCTTAAATAATTCCAATTCTATTAATAAAATGTAAAAGAATATAATGTGATTTTAAAGAACAACAATCATTGGCTGAGAATTTACTTATATTGTTATTTATTTTACTTAAAAAAATAAACAAGTAAAAACAAGACAATGTGAAACATTACAAACTAAACCTATTTTAGATAATAAGTGGTTTTCCATTTAAGTTTGTGTTATATTTAAGCTGGACATACCTACATTGTTTCAAGATTAGTTGTCAGCTGATTTACACATGTTTACAGCCTACCTGTTAGCCTACTTTGTTATAAACTCACCTTTCAATATGTCAATTATCTCGGCTTTTTGACCTGTCCTTAATTCGTTGTCATATTTCTTACACGCATTTTCATTGTACAAATCTATTACAGATTTGCCATACTGTGTAAAAATGAATATGTTATGTAAAAGAATTCATTTTATTTTTTTTAAACTATTTTTTTTACATTATTAATCAAAATAGGAATCGAGTCATACTGATACTGATTCTAATGTATTCTAAAAAACAGAAGATCACGTCCTGTAATAAATGTCGCCACGTTTTGTTACATCTTATATAAATATATGATACGGCTTTACCACGTTGAAACACCGGTTCTCGTCAGATCACCGAAGTTAAGCAACGTTGGGCCTGGTTAGAGCTTGGATGGGAGACCATCTGGGAATGTGCTTTAAAAAAAACAGTCCTGGCTTTGTTTGTATCAAAACTGTTAGTGGCGTAATTATCGCTGTTGGTTTCGATTGAATAAAATAAAATAAATTGAAAAAAAAATTAAAAAATTAAAAAATAAAAAATAATTTTCAATCGATTATACAAATTATTATGACAATTTTTAATATTGTAAATTAGGGCCTATTGTTATTATTTTTATATTCGTAATTTATTTGGATTAATTATTACATTAGGCCTCCATATAACAAAAACTGTATACACAATTTAACAAAAACAAATTGTCATTTTACTATTACGTAACGTTATTTGATTTGACATTAAACCAACCTTATCTTCTTTTGAAACGTAAGATTTACCAGAACATTCCTTCATTAGATACACAATGATGGCTATGTGTTCGCTGTACGTGAGATCTTGTGTTACACATAAATGCAGAAGTGTGCGTTTGTTCTAGTAAATAATATATTATATTTTGTATAAAATATAAGTTTGATCTATATTAATGATTAAAATAAGTAACTTGTATCTTTGTCACATTAATAACACACCATGACGTCAAATATGTGTTGTTGTCGATTTCCTCCTGCTGTGAACGCAGTACGTTTTTAGCAGGAATTATTAAAAAAGTGTAGATAGATCTTTCTTTAGATATTTATATTCATAATGTTTACATGATTAATGTGATAAACACCATTACCTGTCTACTCAATGTACCCCTTTCTGTTCATACAACTGTAGGCCTTCGGTTTTTTAAATTCACTATCAGATTGCAATCAACACATGGCTCATTTGCCTGTTGTAGAGTACCTATTGAGAAGACGCGTGCTACTCTTGTACTAACATAGCGATTGGGGTGAACCACGTCTGGTTTATGTACCTTGTTATAAATTGTCACGCTGTTTTCTTATGTACCGGTATGGTAGGCGCTGTATCGCATACTATGTAAAGCCTGGTTTCCTGTCGACGTAAGAGCATCACTTTTGTTGCGACTACGTCGATTTGTCGTAAGAAATGCGGATTTTACAGGAAACCGATTACGATCGAAAATTTATAAAATCGACGCAACCTAAGAAAAATGGTAACGACAAACGATTTTACAGGAAACCGATGACCTAACAATTGTTGCGTTACAACGTTTACTTTCCGATTTTACAGGAAACCGGGATTTTTTATCTTAAGCCTGGTTTCCTGTCGACGTAAGAACATCACTTTTGTTGCGACTACGTCGATTTGTCGTAAGAAATGCGGATTTTACAGGAAACCTATTACGATCGAAAATTTATAAAATCGATGCAACGTAAGAAAAATGGTAAGGACAAACGATTTTACAGGAAACCGATGACCTACAATTGTTGCGTTACGACGTTTTCTTCCGATTTTACAGGAAACCGGAATTTTTTATCTTACGCTTGAATGAACGCTCTTGCGTCACGTTTCTTACGTCTCTTACGAAAGTTGACTTGAAGTCAACTTTCGCAAGAGACGTAAGCGCAATCGTAACAATGTTTAACGCGAATTCAAATTGCTTTACCAACAGCAATACAACTTACTATTTATTTGATTTTACAACGATTACAAACATAGTCCAACATCGTTACATGCGTTCTTACGGTAAAGGTTCCTTAGAAATAATATTGCATTATAATCGATGTCTTCAGCCGTTTTTCATACAGTACGATGAAGTTTGCTGTTAAAAAAAGCGATACTGCATGCAGCTGTTCATGATATGATAGCGTAGGCCTACATGTATCGAGTGATACAGTATCATTATTATTGCATTTGTTATGTTCTGAAACACGCAGAGATTAGGCTTGTATTTAGACACTGAGCTTTACAACTTATTTTTTGTCTTAAACTTAAAGAAACATCTTTTCAAGCTTCTGTTGCATTCGTTACAATAAACCTCAGTAAGATGCATTCTCACTTCGTACATGCAATATTTAGATTTTATAGTTTATTAGATCGGCTTTAGCTAGGTGCCACCCGGAAAGAACACTAATGATACAATGTTTTCTTAGGTCCTTAAATGTGTATGAACAGAAAGGTTACAGGTAAACGCACATTTTGGGGTGGGTTGGGGTGATTATCCAAAATGAAGGGCAAAATAGTAAAAAAAAAATACATTGTTGTCAGTAAGTACTGCCTTGAAACAGAAATGAGACCATTAATATGATCACATACCATATATGGACTACCATCCCGCACATTTGCATAACGATACCATGTTTAAATTTAGTATGTGACCACCATTGAAGCAAAATTAAACGAAGTGGTTTGTAAAACACATATGACACTAAATATTACCGTATTGTGTAAATGACTTACGTCGTTTAAATGATTTACGTCTGCTCCAACTTTGATGAGATACGTACATGTACGCACGTGACCCATATCTGCAGCACACATAAGAGGTGTATTCCCGTCCTGAAAACAAGTTTATAATACTTCATACAAAATATTACAGGTTGCTGGTAGAAGATGCAATACTGCGATTTACACGCGATTCGCAGATAATTACCATAATAAGCACAGTTGTATTCTTATATGTTATATGCCTAATCTTGTCTAGCTTTGCTAACGATTACCGGGAATAGTGGAGATATACATAATTAAACTGAATATTTAAAATGTAAAAACATTGCTTAAGATACGTTAGCGCAAAGGCTGTTTATGTTATTTATATTTAGCTAGCTTATAATGATGCATAACTTTAGTTAGAAATATAAATACAATAAAAAACATGAAAGACATGAAGCACTCGGGAATTACCAATCGTGATCTTAGAAATGATATGAATACTGTCTCTATGATGATATTTGAAGTAATCTTTTCTTTTCTTTAATTCTATGGATTTTAACACACGGAGTGACGTCTCTACAATCAAACACTTTACCTGATCAAACAAGTAAAATTATTTGCCAAAAAGACTACTAAGAAAATAGAAACTATTACTGATCAATGATCGGAGTAGGTTTGTTTATTTTGCAGAAACCAGATATCATTTAATTTGCATCAGCTTAAAATTATTGTTTACTTGACAAAAATTACCATATGAACAATATCATCTTGGAAGTAGCCGAATTAATTGTTTTATAATCAAATGCGCAATCGTTTTGTGTTCTGGCGGCTAAATTCCTGGAACATTAATTATAGGCGCTGTTTTTGTGACGGATTGATATCAATTCTACTCCAGGCCACTGGATCACTTACTAATAATAATGTATTCCAATTAATCATGTGTTTGTCATAACTTTGAACTTTGATTGTACTGGTTGGAATATTTGATCAGTATTAATTAGTCATTTCTAGCCTTCAATCCATTAGTTACACTGGAAACTCCTGATCCCAAGGATGCGATGTAATTCCACTCAACAATGTTGAATAGCAAGAGAGGAGTCATTGGTCGTCTAATTCACTTGCTATTGTTGGTCTTTTTAACAACATTTTTGATTTTGACGAGGTAACATTTACTGTATAGTCAGAGTGCCAATATAAGTATTATTGTTTCAGATTTTATTATTAAATTTTATATGGTTTCATCAAAACCAACAGCAACGAAAGTTTCCACTTAAATGTATGAAACAGAAAACAGATACAATAATACTATATATGAAGCAAACAAATTAGTCTATTGAGCACGATTATTTAAAAAAAGAATACACTGAGTCTTGAATGAAGAATTTACATTTGACTCACTTAAATAGTTATACAAGGAAGGCAAGCGTGTCTGAAACCCCCTTTTCGAGACATTTAATCTATTAAAGGGAACATAAAAAGTGGACTGGACTCTGGTTTTACGAGGAAGAGCATGTAAACTGAAAAGAGAGCAACAGTCGCAACAATTGACACTCTTATAAAGAAACATTAAATCACACTACTTCTTCCAAACTTAAGAGCTTAAAGACAATTAACAACATCAAAACGTTTACAAGGAAGCCTAACAAACTTATTTTGAACACGTTTGAGCCCTGTGGCATGAATATCAGAAATTGAATTAAAAATAACAAAGGATTATTCTAAATAAGGTTTAACAAGCGTTTTGAAGAAATTAACAAGGGGTTTGGGGTAGCTTCGTTTCGTTTATTTATTTTTTCCACTCACTTATATATATATATATATATCATTTACATTTACATAACATATATTAAATGTGGGTGGATGGAAGTCACAGTAAGTTCACTGAACTTTAAGTCGTGACTCCCGTATGCCTAAGTATACTAACATTGCTACAGAGTAGACTAAAATATGAATATATAATAGTGAAAGTACATAAAATAGAGAAATAAAAAAAATTTTAAATTATAGAAGTTAAGATAAACCAGGCAATTATATAATATATGATAAAAGGGATAATGATAACAATTAGAGTACAATATGAAATATAATTAAATATGGTATAATAACAAGTATAACGATACAATGTAGCGGAGATTATTGAATACCAGGGTGAAGGATTTAATGCCATGTATCACCACCAAATAAATAAGGATAAAAGATCGGCGAAAAATTATGTAGCATATTCTGACACCATTTTGTGTTTGAAATTAGATTTAAAACTAGAAAAGGAAGATTTCTGTTTAAGTTCATTTGAGAGTGAAGTCCAAAGTTTGGGACCAAAATAATACATAGAAAATCGTCGAGCCTTAACATTTAAATTATCAAGGATATAATTGTTAACAGAGGATCGGGTTTTATAGGAATGGCGTTCGTCAATTCTTGTAAATAAAGCATTAAAATGTGAAGGCAGTAAATTGTTAGATAAACGGTACATAAATGAGGCAACTTGTAATTTATTTAAATCATAGATGTTTAAAACGTTAAATCTTTTAAAAAGTAATTTTGTATGGGCTCTAAATGATTCTCCCGCGCAAATCCGAAGTGCACGTTTTTGTAGTTTAAAAAGGCGGTCAATTTGAGTTTTCTCTAGACTTGTCCAGGGGCATAACGTACTAAATTTATCTAGAGTAATTGCCCAACATAAATTGGCATAAGAAAGGTAAGGCAAAACTAAAGTATTATAAAGGGTTAATAAGGTTTTTTGAGGGAAGATATGTTTTAATTTGTTCAATATTCTAACATTTCTAGAAACTAGATTACTGATTTTATTTATATGTAGTTTCCAAGTCAGAGAGGCATCTATGGTTACTCCTAAAAATTGTGTTTCATTAACTCGTTTGGTCATTTTATTATCAATGTATATTTGTTCATTTAAAGAATTTGAAATTTTACGTTTAGAAAATATTATATAGTTCGTTTTGAATGTATTAAGAGTTAATTTATTGTGTTTGAGCCAATTTGAAACTTTAAGTAACTCATCATTGACAATTTTAAACAAGGTATTTAATTTAGGATGAGAGAAAAAAATATTTGTGTCGTCAGCAAATAAGATAACATTTAGTAATTTAGAGCTGTTTGGTATATCATTAACAAAAATCAGGAATAAGAGTGGTCCAAGAATCGATCCTTGGGGAACACCACAGGTTAAACGGGAATAGGAAGAGTTAAAATTATTTAAGGAAGTAAACTGAACCCGATTGGAAAGGTAGCTTTTAATTAGTTTTAAAGGAAGGCCTCTGATACCGTAATTTGAAAGTTTATGAATTAAAATATCGTGGTTAATAGTATCGAAGGCCTTAGATAAATCAAGGAAAATGCCAACAGAAAACTCATTTTTACTCAGGGCAATTGTAATTTTGTCAAAAATATCTAATAAAGCAAGATCTGTTGAATACTTTTTCCTGAAACCATATTGGCCTTTAAATAAAATGTTATGTTTAGTTAAAAAGGAAGAAATTCGATTATGCATTATTTTTTCAATTAATTTTGAGAAACAAGGAAGTAGGGAGATTGGTCTGTAGTTATTGAAATGATGAGGATCTTCTTTCTTGTAGATAGGGATGACTTTAGCTATTTTAAAAGAATCAGGAAAAATACCGGTTTGAAAAGAAGTATTAAAAATGTGAGTTAAGGGTTTACATATAAAATTAGAAACACGTTTAATAATTTTATTGGAAAACCCATCAAACCCAGGAGATTTATTATCTTTGAGGGAAAGTATTATACTGACAACTTCATGTTCGGTTACAGGACTAAGAAAGAGAGAGTGCACACATGGACGAGGTAGGGTAGAAGTATAATTATCATTATCCGACACATGTATTTTGTTAACTAAATTTGGCCCTATACTAGTAAAATAATTATTGAATTCAGTTGCAATTTGTTGAGGATTATTTAATTCAATGTCATTGTTAATAAAGTGAGAAGGAAACGGTTTACGAGATTTCTTGCCAAGGACTCCATTTATTGTTTGCCAGGTTTTTTGGATGTTATTTTTATGGAATTCAAATTTGTCACTGAAGTAATTCTTTTGGGCAGTACGAAGGATTTTGGTAAGTACATTTCGATATTTAACATATTTATCTTTGTCCTTTTGCTTTTTAGATATAAGAAATGTTTTATATAATTTGTGTTTTTTGTCGATAGATTTAATTAAGCATTTAGTTATCCAAGGTTTTTTTTCTTTCCGAATATTTCGTCTGGAACGAGTGGTTTTAATGTTGTTATTATATAATGTACTAAATATGTCGTTGAATAAAGCGTATGCCTCATTGGGTTCATTGGAGTTATAAATACTAGTCCAGTCAACATTTGACAAATCATTACTTAAGGCAGAAATTGAAATATCATTGACTTTTTTTATGTATATATATTTTGATTTAGGTTTCAGGTGTTGGAGAGGTTCTGATTTATGTACTAACAAGAAAACAGGAAAGTGATCCGAGATGTCCGAATATAGAATTCCGGAAGAAATGTTATCGTATAGATTATTACAAAAAATATTGTCGATTAAAGTTGCAGAATTACGCGTAATTCTAGTTGGCCTAGTAATAAGAGGATAATAATTTGATTGAAATAAAGTATTAACAAAATCAGAAGTACCTTTATGTGTTTTGGAATTTAACAAGTTAATATTAAAGTCTCCTGAAATATATGCTGTTTTTTTCTCATTATTAATGGTGTCAATTAAATTAGAGATATCTTTATTAAATGTGTTAATGGATAATTCAGGCAAACGATATACTACTCCAAGGATTATGTTTTTGGGTTGTGCATCGATTTCAATGAAAAGAGATTCCGAACCATTAGTAATGATAAATGATAAATCAGGGCGAAGAATATATTTAAATCTCTGGTGTAGGTAAATGGCAACGCCTCCTCCTGGTCTATCAGCTCGTGAAACATGCAAGAGGTTATAATTGGGAATATTATAAAAGGAAAAAGGCGTATTATGATTAAAAAAAGTTTCGGTGAAGCATAGTGCTGAGAATTCATGGTTAATAGCACCTACGCATACATTGATATCGTTAAAATGTTTAACAAGACTGCGTGCGTTTAAGTGAAAGATACTAAATGAATAATCTTGTGTTGAATATTTGTTGTTAAGACTATCGATATATTCATAGGCACAAGATTCAATATTTTCGGAAAATAATTGGGCATCGTTGTCATTAATAACATCTTTAAAATTAATATCAAAAGGGTTAAAAATTAAAGAATTAAATCTATCAAAGTCAATTCTATCGTCACAAAAGTAATAGTGAATGACATGCAAGAATTCATCATTATCAATAATGTGATTAAATGGGAATGCATCTATATTGTCAAAAGGGTCCATGAGAATATCTAACGATACATAATGTGATCAGTTTATTCAATAGTATGTAATAAAAGATGCCTGGTAATGTTACGTAAAAACAGAAAAGTACAAGAACGTAAATATAAAGAAACAAGTTAAGAATTGGGGGGTAACAATAAAACAAAGGTGAATAAATGGTTTTAAGTGGTTTAAACATCTTATGACAATGCAATTATGTGAGAACAGACTCCTGAAAACGCTATTGTAAAATTATTATGTAAAATCAATCAAGAGGCTTATACAAATTAAGCAAAGTATGCAGATGTAAGGAAAATAATGGATAAAAGATTCTTAGTCTGTTGTAAAATTTAATAATGGATTGAATTTGTAAAGAAGAAATGCTTCTTAGACAGTCCAAGTGTTTACAACAACATTCCGATCACTAGTATGGCAATGGAATTTCGAAAAGTTTACCGGAACTATTTCAATGGAATTTCGAAAAGTTTACCGGAATGCCAGTTGAAGTAGCTAATTCCCCTACAGTGAAAATAAAAGTTTGGAATCGAAGAATATTCTCAGATCCTTATGGTATTGGACTTTGTCCAATTTCTGATTATTAATTTGATAAATAAACGAAAAGGGTTTTGATTTAAGACTAATATTCATTGTGAAGTCATTGAGTTTCATACCCCAAGGATTAGACCACTGTATTAGACCATCCAAATTTAGGAATTGTTGTAAAATCGTTGATAAAAATGTTAAATAATAAAGTACCCAACAGTGAGCCCTGCGGAACACCAGAAAGAATAGGTAACCAATGACAATTGACCCTCAACAATAATTCTCTGCTGCCTTTCACTCAAGTAAGATGATAGTAGTTGGTGTAGTTTGCCAATGATAACAAATCTGTTCAACTTGTAGGGAAGGAACTCAAGTGACACCCCGTCAAAAAGCACGAGAGAAATCTGTATAAACAAAATCACCTTGCTGTTTGTTGTCTATAGAAGAATACGCTGTGCTTAATAAAGTAGCCAGATTAGTTTGGCATGATCTCCCCGGAGTAAAGCCGTCTTGAAACTCACTCAAAAAGGGAAAAACATGCTGAGATATATGATTATACATCTCATTCTCTCAAATACTTTGGAAATAGTACAAAGGAGTCAAACTGGTCTGTAGTTCTTTACATTACTCTGAGCACCTCCTTTGAATATCTGCACGTTTAAAACCGCCCAATATATGACACCAACGCCAGCATACGGTACATACCTTTTACATTTAATAAGTAGGCCTATGTCAGAAATAGACATTGTAGTCGCTTAGTACGTAGATGGACCAATTTCATCTTGTAGCTGCTGTTTTCAGTAGTATGCTGTTATTTACAATAAACAGCAACGCCTTCCTCGCGATTATGTTTACGATACATGTATAATTAATGTTTAGCTGTAAATTGCGTCATCAGTGTTGTTATTAGATACCCAGTGCTGACCACTACATCTGAACTATACTAATTTTAAATCAATTGGAACTCATCAGTCGTATACATTATAGTGATTGCGGATTTAAAAAAATAATCAAAACTGATTACATTCCAATTTTCAAGAAGCTTAAATGTTTCAATATTTACATCTCATTGAGACTGTGCTTGTGATTTAAAAGATACAATATACAATAGTTCAGTTCAGTCAGCTCAGTACATAAACAATGGTACGAAGACGTAAACTTACTGTGTGAGTTTTCATTTAAATTATACTAGTAAGAGGCAAATTAGTCCTCTATCAGATAACATTCTGATTAGGCGGATTTCGTTTTGCAGGTTCGCCCTACAATCGCGAAGTGTTATTTTAACTGGGGTTAGATACTAAAACATGTTACTGAGAAAATGCCAATTTTCAAGTTAAAATTTAATTCAACAAATTGCACTATTTCTGTATCCTTTCGTATATTTGTTGGGAATAAATAAATTCATATTCATATAAAATATTTTCAAAATAGTGGTACACAACAATGACACAAAAAAAAGATGTGAAAACAAACTCTATTTTACGGTCTTGTCACTATAAATAGGTGCAAAGCTAAATTAAAAAAAAAATTTCCAAACCAGTGTTACACTGTAAAAAGGACTTCGGAAAATACATAGATAAAGCATAAATCAGCAATTTTCACTGCCTTCTCAAAACATGAATCTGACGAGGGTTAGTTTCACAGGAACAATAGTACTTCCTACTACAAGTGTATTAGTAATTGTCGTGGATACGCTAAACTTCCAACATATACACATGCAATGATTAATAGCCTACACATTTGTATAAGTTTTCTTTGTTGTTTATGTCAGTTTCATGTTTTTTTGTCTTTTTTTGACAATTATTGCAATTAAAACGCAATTAATTCATCAATCGTCATACTCCATTCTGATTAGGCCTGTAGTTAATGACTCTTGGTTTCGCGGCGCCTTTCCACATATCATTTCATCATATCCCATAATATTACTATTGAAACCGACTTTAAAGATTTTTAAAAAGCTTTTTTGTGATAGTCTCAAAATGCCAAGATGCATTGTGGAACCATCATCGTCAGATCTATGCATTGTAATTGGAAATAATCAAACAATGATGCTGTTTTGATGTCAGTGGTGGGTGTTATGGGTGGCGGCGTTCATTAGAGGGAGGCGTTTGTTGGTAACATTTCATAATAAAATAAATTCCCTAGATATGAACCAATACAACACCGTTATTTTTTTATTACGAACACCTTTTTGGTGAACGAGTTTTTTTCCGTTGCAAAAATAAAGATTTTATTATTATTTTAATATAATCAGAAGTGATAAATACAGTAAACAATTGAATGAATTCTTCTACAAACAAAATTATGTGTGTGTTATAATACAATATTGTGTGTAGAAATAAATGTGGCGGGCCGTTTATTTGAGGGTGGAGGTTGAATATTCCAAAGAGTTGTTATGGGCTGGAGTAACAATAAAATCTCTGTACAAAACGCGTGTTTCTCTCTTTAAACGACAACATGAACTAATTATATAAATTATAATGCAGAAGGTTATGGTTTGGCTATTTAGTTATTATTATAATTATTGTGAATCAGACTGTTTAAAACTTAGTGCGACAGACAATTTTCTCACATATTTTACCTACAACTGATGTTAAGGCAACTGGCCTGAGATCATTCATATACTTTAATAACACGGCTTTTTGGAATAGGAACAATAGATGATTGTTTCCATGTTTCTGGAAGTGAACTAGTTGTGAAACACAAATTAAAAATAATTGAGAAAATATACGATAACTGCATTGCACATGATTTTAAAATATTTGGTTTAAGTTTATCGGGCCCGGGAGCTTTCTTAGCATTCAAATTTCTAAAATACTTATATACTTCACCCTCATTTGTATCAATTTTTATGTCATTTATATTTGATTCAAGCTGACACTTCCGTTCCTTAATTTCTTTTGAAAAATCATATTTGTTAAAACGATTGAAAAATATATTTAATTCATTTGCATATTCTTTGTCAATTTTTGGTAGCGATACAGATTTTTGTTTATTATGTATATGTCCACTCATTAACCTCATTCCTTGCCACACCTCTTTCATGTTATTTTCCGTGAACTTCTTTTCAACTTTATTTTTAAACTTGTATTTTTCTTTACGTATTGCACATTTTAATTCTTTTTGGACCTCTTTTAATTTCGCTTTATTACCTTCAGCAAATGCTTTCTGTTTCCGGTTAATAATAATTTTCACATCTTTGGTTATCCACGGTTTATTATTCGCAAACACTTTAACCTTTTTAGTTGGGATAAGCATATCACTACAAAAGTTTATATATTCAGACACTGTGTCCGTAAGATCATTAGCGTTATTAATAAACATCTCCCAGTCCGTATCATCAAATGCATCTTGTAGGCGTTCCGTTGCTTCCGCTGTCCATTTCTTTACTTTAATAGTCCTTGGCTTCTCTCGTTTAACTAATGGAATGTATTTCGGGTTTAGTACGATTAAGAAATGATCTCCCAAGCACGGCCACTGGGTTGAAACATATGCGTTTTTCAAGTTTGTGTAGCAAAGGTCTAATATACTTGTTTCGCGCGTAGGACATGTAACGTGTTGGTAGTAGTACTCGTCTTCTTCAATGATCCGCGATTAAAATCTCCGTTTATGACAACGAATGCATCGGGCGAGGTAGCTTCTATGTTGATTTCATGATTAATAATATTGTTCTTGAAAAAGTTTCTGTTCATAAGGATTTAGGCGTTATGATTGATTCTTCTTTAAATTTTTGTAAACATGTTTAATATGTTGTAGCTAAGAGTAACAAACTCCTGGGATTCATTTGGAGACATTGCAGACATATCAATGATAGTAAGGCATTGATTCTTATGTATAAATCTTTAATTCGGTCTAATCTTGAGTTTTGCTCTGTTATTTTTCTTTTTCTCAGTCTATTATGTTACAACGTGTTCAAAATAAGTTTTGTAGGTTTTATTTCCGTACATTTGGTCAAAATCCCAAGTTAGTTCTACTTAAAGATAGAAGGAATGTATTTTATTTAATTTTCTTGTATAAATGTATGAACTCTGTTGTTGATGGTAACTTTATTTCTTATTTTCACCTTTCCGTTCCTGTTTATAGATTAAGAAATCCGGGGTTATTTTTTGTTCCACCGGGAAGGGTTAAAGTAACTAGGGATGGTTGGATCTGTCGTCTTCCTAGATTATTTATTTCTATTGGCTATTGTAATCTGTTTTTTGATATTTTTTGTGATACTATTTATTGTTTTTGGTTGTAAGATTACTGTTGCTATTACTTCTATTTAATTACTTTCTTTATGATAATTTGCTATGGTATTGATATACCTGTAATTTTAGCTAATTGTTTTGTTTAATTATCAATATAAATTACATTTATTGATTCAATCCTGTTATGGGCGACTTTGGTCGCTGTTGGATGAAGATGAAATAAAAAAAAATACAAAGTAGGTCTTTTTGATCTATAATATGACCCGCATTGTTAATTGGTTCATTTTGGTATGTTATTACCGGCACGCCATTTAAATTAAAAACTTTTTAAAAATCACACTGAATTATGTAGCACCCCTTATAATTAATGTTTGTAAAACTTACATTGTTTGGAAGATCCAATTTAGCACCTGCCTTGACCAAAATAGTGCAAACATCTGTGTGGCCGCAATATGCAGCCAAAAGTAAAGGTGTCCATCCATACTGAAAGATTACAAACATTATGGTATAGTATTTTTCACTCTACAACATATTTAATATCGTACTGAAATCAATTCGATGTGATCATTTAAAAATAACTTTATGTAAATAAATAATGCCAAATAAGATTTTTCGGATGATGTATTGTGGCGTATACATCTATTTTGCTTGTATAATATTCTTTTTTTATAGTACTGTACAAAATAAATGTTTCTTAGCTTTTTCTGAAATGTAAACATTTCCAGTAGTGCTAATTTATCTGAATGTAAATTATGGTACAGAGTGGTGTTTGCGTCTAAACAGGCAGTTACGACTGAAAACGTATCCAGGCTTCAAAATGTTCAGGTAACACATTTTGAATGCTAACTTCTTACTAGGCCCATTGGTTTCATTTTGCCGTCACGGGGAGGAGATATTAATGAATTACCAAATCAAATGGATATCTCGATTCATATCCTTTTTTTTTTGTATATTATATACAAAAAAAAAAATAATATATCACTTGTACAAAATAATAACAAAAACATGACACACCTTACCATTCTGTGCTCTAAAGGCAGATGGTAAACACTATTACGGAATCTACAATGCTAAAAGTGAGAATACTTTCAATGACAGATTTATAAAACAAAAAAGACGTAGACAAAATACGTAAGTCTATGCAAAAAGTAAAAACGCTGAGCATGAGCCTTTTTGATAGTCATAGTAATAATACTTATTGTTGTGCCATTTAAAATCTCTAGTGATTTATTTACAATGTCAATTCCACAATGGGTATTTCATATAGTAGGTGATTTACATTTTGTGTTATAATTATTTCGAGTGTTTCACCTGCTGTGATAGAAACTATACTGTAGTGAGTTAAAATATAAACATATTATTAGTGTATTGGTAAACACATGATGTACTGCAAACCAAAATAGTGTATCTGTGCGCATAATAGTAGGTGACATTTGTAAATGAGACCGTTTTATTTGACACGAAAAAGCATGTAAACTCCTAAAAAACGTACTTAATCATATAATGTAGTACATTTTGAATGTTGACATGACATGATAAACAATAAACATGTTACTTCTAACAGAGTTCAACTTAGATTGTTCTCGGGTTACTTGGATTTCGTTCTTAAATACTGTGTATTGTCGTATTTATTGTCATGCCATGTGTTCTCTACATTTCGATATTAAATAAGTTAGGGTACGGACATTTCTCGTAGTATTATAGGGTAACACCGTGGCTTAAAAATATATTGTTTATTATAAAACATAGACCTTTGCAAAAACACTACCTTAACCTTGCCATATACAATGATTTAAAATTCTGAGTTTAATATTATAGTATTACTGTTGAACCTCCGTAAGAGGCCGCCTCTTGAGCGGCCGCGGCAAATTTGTTTACAACACATTAGATTGTTTGTATGGTAAATTACCTCCCTGTAAGCAGTCACCCCCAAAAAAAATCGTATTGACTTTTGAAAACAAGACCATATACATGGCTGCATGCGCCCGCACAAATTTTAGCTGACCGACCAACTGACCGACCGACATATTGAGCTGTAGAGTCGCGTTTTGCACGCGACTAAAAATACAATTTTGATACTAATATTGTGCTTTATATATTAGGTTTATTTCGAAGCGGTTTTAAAAATATTTCTGTGAAGAACATTCCTGTGTTTTTTATTAGATGAGATGAGAAAACTACACAGATTTTTACCAACCGATTGTCTGAAAATCATAAATAATTCTAAACCATCTGATTATAAATTAAATGGAGAATATAGAGGCTGGTTGTGTTCAGAAAGCCGAAAAATATCGTGATTTTGGCCCTCTATCGGCAGAATCTCCCGTAATCGGCCACTTTTCAATTCCATAAAATAAGGCAATTAATAGTAGTTGATACCTTAGTGGTTATAACAGCCCATGGCTCAACTTGAACTCATCAAGCCCAAAGACGTTCATTTTTGTCGCAAATACTGTAATATGTAATATATAGAGTAAATGGAAGAGTAAGCAACTGAAGAAAATATATTTAGGGCTAGCCTAGATATCATAAGGAAGCGAATTAATTACAATTGTCACGGCTGCTCTCTTCAGAAAAAAGCGAACCTACGAACCCCACTTGCTATGGGCTTGTCCTTCACCTTAACGAGTTCGAGTTATCCACGTTAACGCACACCCTGTAACTAAAATGAAATACACATACTCTATGACCCGAAAAAAATGTTTATAGTGTGCTGAATTGTGTCTATTCTGTGTCATACAATATTAAGTGCGAATAACCAATAAGTGAAAGTTAATATTCTATTCTATTCCGTTTATTCAGTAAAAAGGCCTAAATTTCAATCAGATATGTTACTTTTCACTATGATGACAAGATTACGAAATCAGCAACAGTTGACCACATACGAATGACAATCGGTTCTTTTTAGTGGACTGAATTATTATCATTAATTGACTTAAACAGCCACCAACTGTTAGTACTCAGTTTAATAAAACCAAGTCCTACTTGTACAGAGAACTCGACATGAACACTTTTACAGATACAATATCATTTCACTATAAAACTTTGATATCATGTGTATATAAACAACACTGGATGTGTTTACAATTGCCATGTCACGGGAATACGGTTGAGTTTCATAGAAAACAAAGTTGTAGAGATTATAAGTTTCTGAAATATACTGTAGTGCTGCTGTGTTATCTGAGAAAGTTTATAATCTAATCACATTATTTGTTCAATTATCTCAACACAAATACCAATTGAAATGCCATGGTTTCTGTGATTAGTTCTTTAGTTCTTTTAAATATGTTTACTATAATTTTTCCCATCTCTTCTGAAAATTGTTTCAATTGCCTGACAAACAAGGAAAACGCTTATCGATCATACTAACAAGTAAGTTATCAGGGATATAGTTATTTCTTCAGGTTAATGTACTTACATTTCCATCATCATCCATCATAACCATTATCTTCTATCACGTAAAGTATTAAGAGTACACGCCTGTTCATGGGCGCCATATTATTGCTCATATATTATTTTACCAAAAATATTTTGCAAACATGGTTAATGTATTGGTTAGATTCAACGTTACTTTGTTTACCAATTGGGGTAGTATATTCATGTGAAGTAATAATATTAACAAGGTCGACACTTGGGAAACCAAATTTTCTGGAAAAAAGCAATGAATTTGATACTGCATGATATTTTTTTTCTGTTATTAACCATGTTAAGAAGTAAAAATAAAATGTCAATTATTGCTTTATTTTGGGGTTAAAGGTCACCAAATACAGGCCAAAAATACCAAAAAATCGTATTTTAAAAATAAAACCATTAAACTAGTTTAGATAAACGGCGATTCTAGAAAAAATAACAGCGAATTTATCAAAACTGTTGTTTTGCTCTTTTAAAGTGAAATGACATGGTTTCTCCAAATTCCATGGTTTCAAGACACTATTAAAATATACCAAATAAAACATTTTTAGTGGATTTATATAATTTAAGATGTCTTCTTCCTCAACAATATTAAAAAGTTTCGATTGTCACATTTACCATTTTTGGACTTTTGGCACACTTTGAATTGGTTCTGGTCAACTGTGCTACGGACCAAGAGCTATTATTATAATCGGTAATAGTGACCCTTTATAACTTGGTGTTGTATATGTTGTGCCAGCGTGCGCGATATTGGTACATTACGTTACGTTCTAGGCGTTGTAGTAGTAAACAACCTAATGAAAGTGACATTGGGTAGACTTGTGAATGGTAGTTGCGAATGAATTGCCGTTTCTTACACAGGGAGCATACCGCCTTTCGTAACTACATATTTTGGTCCCTGGATGTGTATCGCATGGCCCCCGGATGTCGACGCGTGAGCTGGGCGAACTTAACTTCTAAATAATATAGTTACTGTATAAATGTTTCTTACAAAGACAAGTGCGTCCTATCACTAGTAAAGTTAGTAACTTGATTCACATTTTGGATCCTGTCACTTTGATACAGCACAGATATCAACGCGTGAACAGCAATGAAAATGAGTTCCTGAATTAGTCCTATTACTGTGATATTATTTAAATATATTTTTTACTAGAAAATTAGTTTTATGAAATGTATTCTACAAAATTAGTAGGCCTAATAATTGTTTTCTCTCAGAAATGAAGTGGGGGGAGGGGGCACGTGTCTGTTTATGAGTGAGAATCAATAAGGCATTTAATTAAAATGCAGACCGTCTTAAAATTACTTGACATGTTTCAATAAATATATATTCTCATTATCAGAACTGTAATCAAAGCCTAGAGTACTTGTATACGTACTACACAGTTGCATTTAAATGAGTCAATAATTAGCATGAAAATTTACGTAATTAATACACAGTGAAAGAGCTTATTTTAGTAAGATGGAAAAATCAGTTACAAAAGCCGACGATAAGAGAGAATTACATGTTGCTACTCGGAGACTGCGGCAATTAACAAACTCATAGAATAATAAATAAAGACGCATGATGACATAAGCTCTGGCTTAAATAGTTTAATTAGTAAATGAACATTCACCCATGTAAAACTGCACATAAAAGTCATAAGCAAATATAAGTTATATAGCAATAATTTTCCAATTCTAAGTAAGCACAACAGGGATGCTCAGAGAAAAATAGCCCGCGGCAGGTGCCAATTAAGGCACCGCCTAGAGCAGCCCACCAAAGAGCAAGAAACAATGAAGAATGTTCACTTACTCACATGAAACTGAGATAAAAAAAATGGTTCAACCAGGACTCCTTGGAAGGGTCTCCAAAGAGACTGATAGGTACAAAAATCACCATTAATACAACGATGCTCCCCATGAAAGTATACGCAGATACTTCATGGCAATATGTTGAGCATCAGCACCGTCCACCCAAGGCTAATCCAAGGGCTCCACTACCGTACACTGCAATGGGAGCAAAGTTATACAAACACATCGCCAATAAAAAATACTGAGAGAAAACAAAAACGCATGGATGTAAGTGAGTTATAATGTAAATGTAGATTTTTATTATGTTGTTGAAAATTCGCAGAAATTAAAATTATTCAATGAAATACAACAAGATTACTAACACCCTATCCAATTAGATTGCCAAGGGCTGTAGGTTGTCAACAAAGCATGTCCCAGGTTTACACGATGTCTAGAACAGAATTGGTGAACTTTCAGAAATTGTCTTCGGTTTTTCTGTAGGTTGATCCAATATTTAAATCAAAGACACATATAATATGAAAAAATAATGTTTTAAGTACATATTGATAAAATATTAAAGTGATTGGTGGAGAATTGATGAACGGGAACGGAAAAAGAAAAGAGTAGGCACATGTTTTTCGATTCTCAAGCCACGGTCCGTTAGTTCCATTGTCTCAGGCTGAGTGAGGCTAACCTGTGACTGTCAGTAGAATTTTGGCTTAACGGAGGTTAAATCTTCTATATAATTGTATTTTAACCAACATTGATAATAATAATGATTAATATATTTGCTATTCCTAACGTTTCGAAGAGTTAATAATAGGTACTTTAATATTTTTAAGTGTTTTAAAACATATTAGTTTGAAATGCCCAACATTTAGCAGCTAAATTCATCATGGGGGATTTCAACTCATGTTCATTAAAAGAATACCTACCTACATACCAGCAATATGTTGATTGTCCAACTCGCAACAATACGTGTATCGACCTTTGCTATGGAAATATTGATGGTGCATACAAGTGTAAAGCTATGGCGGGTCTTGGCAAATCTGATCACAATATGATCAGCCTCATTCCAATATATAAAAACCGTCTTCGTGATAAACCCTCAAAGAAAATAAAGGTAAAACGTTGGACTGAGGAAGCCAGCGAGACCCTTAAAGGGTGTTTTGAATGCACAAACTGGGATGCATTAACGGAAAATGCAGAAAATTTGAGCGAAGCGACCCTCATTGTATCCGAATACGTAAGATTCTGTGAAGAAATGATTATACCTGTATCAAGAATTAAAGTTTTTTCTAATAATAAACCTTGGGTGTCCAAAGAACTCAAAGAACTCCTTAATAAGAAAAAGAAATGTTTTTATGACGGAGAGAAAGAGAAGCGATAAGATATACAGAAGCAAATCAAGCGGAAAATTATTGAATGCAAAAAGGAATATAAAAATAAAATTGAAAGGTCCTTCCGAAATCGTGACTCATCTAAGGTTTGGCAAGGTTTGCAGAATATTACTGGTTATAAACCGAAGGCAAAGGGTGTTGTTGTTGACAATGAAAAGAAATATGCAAATGATTTAAATGCCTTCTACAACAGATTTGATAAAGTGGACGTTGACTTGAACATGAGGGAAACAACAAAACGCGTTGATGAACTGCCGGTACCCCCGGAACATTTTCAAATCACTGTGGACGAAGTGAACTTATTATTTAAAAAACTTAACCCACGTAAGGCAAAAGGTCCCGATAATATTAGTTGTAAGACTCTTAAAATGTGTGCCGATCAGTTGGCCATTCCTTTTTGTAAACTTTTTCAATCCTCTGTAAATGACTCAATAGTTCCAATGTTGTGGAAAAAATCAACAATCATGCCCATTCCCAAAAAACCAAATCCCAAGGAAATGAATGATCTTAGACCTGTGGCCCTTACATGTGTACCAATGAAGTGTTTAGAAAAAATTGTTAAAAGTAAGCTAGTTGCCTCAGTGGAGAATCTGCTAGATATAAATCAATTTGCATATCGTCCAAACAGGTGTGTTGATGATGCAGTGCTTCTGCTCCTTAATAATGTTTCTGAGCACCTAGAGAAAAAAAGTTGCTTTGCGAGAATTCTTTTTGTTGATTTCTCTAGTGCATTCAATAATATTCAACCATATGTTCTGGCTAATAAGCTTATCGATTTAGAAGTTAACCTACTGATTATAAAACGGCTACTTAATTTTTTTAAATATAGAGAACAGCGTGTTAAGCTTAATCACACGTTGTCCTCGTTGTTGAAAGTTAACACGGGTGTTCCACAAGGTTGTGTGTTGTCACCTTTATTGTATACAATATACACAAATGATTGTAAGTCAAATAATACAAAAACTGAGATTATTAAATATGCAGACGACACTGCTCTGATTGGTTATCTGGATTCAAAAGATGATTCAATGACAGGCTTCTTAGACAGTATTAATATTTTTCACAAATGGTGTAAAGATAATTTTTTAGATCTAAATATAAATAAAACTAAAGAGATGGTTTTTGATTTTCGGAAGAAGATAAACTACCTTCCCAAGATCAAAATCAATGGTGAGACCATTCCGGAAGTTAAAACTTACAAATATTTAGGGGTTGAAATTGATAATGAACTTAAATTTGATGCAAATAGTAGGTGCATATACAATAAATTACAAAAACGTCTCTTCTTTCTACGCAAATTAAACTCTTTTAAGATTGACCGTACTATTTTACAACTTGTTTATACTTCTATCTTAAACAGTGTACTTAGTTTTTGCCTAATATGTTATTATGGTAATTCACGTTTTAAGGATAGACTTTTACTTAATAAAATAGTTAAACAAGGCAGTAGAATAGTAGGCTCTGAACAAATTCAACCTGAAGTTTTATATAAGGAATTAGTAATTAAAAAATTGAAAATTATTTTAAAAGACCACGCTCATCCTCTGCACTATAAATTTAACAAAAGTCAACGTTGTGACAGACTCCTTCAAAGAAAAATTAAAACAAATAGATATGGCAATTCATTCGTCCCTTCCGCTATACGATTATATAATGAATGATAATATCATTCATTATATAATCGTGTAATCGTATTTTATGCGCTAGTTTTATTTTTTGTAGTTTTTTAATCGACTTTTTAGGATTTTATATGTATATTTTGCATGGCTTTTTTTTTATCGTATTTTATATTTTATGTACTGTATCCATTTTATATTTGTATGTACTGTACTTTTGAAAAGGCCAACAGAGTTTCCCCATGGGGATAATAAAGTTTTAATTGAATTGAATTGAATTGAATCCCTATTATAGTAAATGGAATCGTCCGTACCATGAAAGTTAAATACTTTATGAACAGGTCCACTTATTTTCAAGGGATATTCAATGATTATTATTAATTGAGGATTATTTTTTATATTTTTTGAAATAAAGTATGAAAGGAAACATATTCTGTAGGTTTTTGTTTTAAATAGACACGATGGTTTATGTAGTCAACTAAAATTAGCATCCTGGGAATTAGACCTACTTCCGAATGAGAAACACATTTTTTTTTATTTGAACTCATTTAAACAAACCCAATATATGTGTTTTGTATATAACATTAGAGTTAAGGGATGGGAAACAGGATGGGAAGAACAATTTTTTTTAAGTGAATTTATTGTAATTAATTAAACTAGGTGGTACGCTCACGTACCACCTAGGTCGTGTCCACAGATGGTTCTCGAATACACAGTAATGTTATCGTAAAAAAAAAAAGAAGAAACTGGCGATTTCAAATGTACGTAGCGCAGGACTATAGTACATTGTCGTTTACAGAAACGAATAAATAGACACGATGATTTATGTAGTCAACTAAAATTAGCACCCTGGGAATTAGACCTACTTCCGAAGGAGAAACTTGTCTTAAAAATGAGTCCAAATGTTTTTATTTGAACTCATTTGAACAAACCCAATTTGTGTTTTGTATATAACATTAGCGTTGAGGGATGGGGAATAGGATGGGAAGAACAATTTTTAAACATATTATTTATCTCCTCAGTAACGAAATATTGTTTTAAATGTTTTATAGGCCTATCAATAATATATCACTAAATGCGGTAAAACATTTACGTTTTTTGTTTTGTTTTTTGATTTTTTGTTTTTTTACGATTCAAATGGCGACCAAAAATGGTTAATATGTATTTAGAATATTTTCAAAGTATTGCAATATCTCAGTTTTAAGTTTCTTCTCCGGGGGCTCATAAATTTACCTACAAACTGGGAGTCTAAGAGATTGGATTGTTCCATTCATCGCAAATCAATAAATTTGTACTTAAACGCATATTAACTCAAAATAGTATTTTTTTAAAGAAAAATTGGCCTGTCTTCAACATTATGATACTGTACTCGAGCTGTGTAACCGATTTTCAGCTATTAAAAAAACAATTATCGTAGGAGGAGATATGAAAATGCGAAGAATCCTCGTATTATTGTGTGCAGTCTATTAGACAGTGTATACCACGAATACACCCTATTTGGGGCAAATCGTTGAACCTAAATTCATTTTAATTAATTGTCAATAACTACTTATCTGAATAAATTTAATTAGTATCAGGTGGTTAAAATCAGTACCGAGATTCTAACCAACTTTATATACCTTCGAGTAAGCATTCTAGAAATAACGCGTGATTTACCGATTTTTTTCCCTTACGTAAATTTATATATACGGTAGATTATTATTTATCAACAGGTATTTAATCTCTACAGTAATGGAAAAAAATATGAAAGAAAATTATCAGAATCAGATTCTTCAATGAACACATGTATTTCCGACAGTTTGAAAAAGAAAATTGATCGTGCAAATAATGTTTACGATTCAACATATTTTTATTTATTACGTATTTCTATGGTAGCAAAACATATTTTTAATAAACATTTCATTTAAAATTGTGTATTTATATTATACAATTAACTGGTGAAAAAATGAGCATGATGTGATTTATAATTGAAGAGCTATGTCAGAGTTTGCGTATTTTTGCGATTAACCAACACATTTTTATTTTATTTTTCTTTTACACGTTTCCATGGTAACAAAACATATTTTTCATATTTTATTAAAAATTGTGTAGTTATAGTATACAAAATAGTGAACAAATGGGCATAATGTGATTTATAATTGAAGAACTATCTTTGATTTATATGTATTTTTGCAATAAAACGACATTACATTACACGTTGCCATGGTAACAAAAACATATTTTTGATAAAGTTTTGATGGAAAGTTATGTATTTATATTATACAATTAACTGGTGAAATGGGCATAATGTGATTAATAATTAAAGATGTATTATGATAAAACAATATTTTATGATTTTTTTTGTAAATATTTTTATAGAACATTAAGGATTTACATATCAATAACAGTTGGAAAAACTAGGTTGGTACAATTTATGGTTAAAAAGATATATCCAATTATGTAAAATTATCAATGACTGTTTTGGACCCCTTTTAGCTTTTAATAAATAAAATAAAACATAGAAACCAATGTCTTACGTGCTGTCCGTTCGGCCATTATGAACCCCTAGCAGAAATCGATGTAAGAATACAATACAACAAAATGTTAATAATATCCCAAAACGTAGTGTGTATTGCCGTACGATATAATTATTATAGGTATTATACATTATGTACAATGGAGCTAGGCTGAATTCAAAACTTCACTTGACCGAACATATGGAAAGGTACACGTTTGTTTGTTTGTGCAATTACTAGGCATAGTCGTTTGTAGACGTTAATATAGAAAGTTAGCTTTTATATTTTACTAGGAAGTGGAAATGTGTATATATATATATATATATATATATATATATATATATTTTTTTAATATATAAAATATTATATATTATTAAAAATAGAATTTAACTCGTCACTTTGACCTAATATATATAAATGAATTAAATAAGCAACAGTGTCCCAGTAAATATATCACACAGTAATGAAAACTGGATACTCGATGTAATATCTGAATGTTAGTCTGTTATCGCTCGACATACCATACCAATGTGCAATGTGGTTTGCCGTTACTGTAGTGCCTGTCTGTTAAAGCACGCTAGATTTCAGTGTAAATCGTACTCTCGGGCCTGAACATCTAATACAGTACTGTTTTAAAAGAGCTTTTATAACAAAAATGTTTGTCGTTAATATCTTCCTACGAAAGGAAGGATTTATGTATGGGCCTTGTCTTCGACTAAGGCGAAATCAATGTGCGGGTCGTTATCGCACGACATATACAATGCATGTGCGTGTCGTTCATCGCACGACATATAAGAGTATATGTGCGGGTAATGTTTGTGTCGTTAATATCTTCCTGCAAGAGGATTTATGTATGGGCCTTGTCTTCGACTAAGGCGAAAGTAAATGTGCGAGTCGTTATCGCACGACATATAAAATTCATGTGCGAGTCGTTCATCGCACGACATTATAAGAGTATATGTGCGGGTAATGTCTGTGTCGTTAATATCTTCATACAAGAGGATTTATGTATGGGCCTTGTCTTCGACTAAGGCGAAAGTAAATGTGCGGGTCGTTATCGTACGACATATAAAAATGCATGTGCGAGTCGTTCATCGCACAACATAACAGTATAAATATCGTTAATATCTTCCTACAAGAGGATTTATGTATGGGCCTTGTCTTCGACTAAGGCGAAAGTAAATGTGCTAGTCGTTATCGCACGACATGTAAAATTCGTGTGCGAGTCGTTAATCGCACGACATGTAAAATCGTGTGCGAGTCGATAATCGCACGACAATAAAATTCGTGTGCGAGTCGCAAATCGCACGACATGTAAAATTCGTGTGCAATCGTTAATCGCACGACATGTAAAATTCCTGTGCGAGTCGTTAATCGCATGACATGTAAAATTCGTGTGCGAGTCGTTAATCGCACGACATGTAAAATTCGTGTGCGAGTCGTTAATCGCACGACATGTAAAATTCGTGTGCGAGTCGTTAATCACACGTCATGTAAAATTCGTGTGCGAGTCGTTAATCGCACGACATGTAAAATTCGTGTGCGAGTCGTTAATCGCACGACATACAGTATAGTATAAGAGTATAATAGGTAATGTTTGTGTCGTTACTATTTTCCTACGAGAGGACAACATAATTATACAGACATATATATATATATATATATATATATATATATATATATATATATACGGTACGTATAAAGTCGAAAAAACTTGTGTTAAATCACAGTGGCGGCCGAACAGTTGGCCCTCATGTAAACTGGAATCACACCAGTAGCCTGGACACACCCTAAAATACACTCACGTTACCACACATAGCCTACAGTACATAGGTAGACTTTCCATAACGGAAAGGGCTGTATTTGTAGTCGTGGTAGTTATGAGTAACTGAGTTGCATCGCATAAGGTGCCGGATTGTTAGAAAACTTACTTGTAAAAACGTTGTCGTGTTAGAATGGAAATCGGTGATGGAAAATAAGAAAAATTGTCTTCAACTTAATGTGATCGTGTTAACAGAGAGGGTGCTTGATCAAAGAGGTCGAAAACCCACCCTCTCCGTTCTTAAAATAGAATTGTGTTCCCAGCCCAATTCTTGATTGTTTTAAAAAACACCCATTTTTTATTTAAAAATAAAACATTGCAAATCGGCGAGATTCGATGGCATGCGTGACTGGCGAAAACTTGCATGTTTTGTCGTACTGTAGGCCTATCAGTAGGCATACAGTGACACGTGTATCTTACGTATCCCACGGTACAAAATGTCATACAAATCGTACATTTAATAATTCGAACAGTCTAGATCGTGAACATAATTCGTAGCGTACGTATACACAGTACACGACGTACGCTTCGCCTAACTATACGCATTTTGATCCCTGGATGGAACATGATGTATATATTACGCGTAAATCGTGTGTTTCACGATGCCACTGGATCGGTCACTTAATAATAATAATTAATTTAATTTTCCAATTCATCATGTGTTTGTCATTACTATGAACTTTAATTGTACTGATTCGAATAATTAATCAGTATAATAATGCTTACCTTCTGATCAATGTTAGTTACATTGAAAACCTTATCCCAAAGATGCGATGTAAATCAACAGTTGAATAGCAAGAGGAGACATGGGTCGGCTAATTCACTTGCAATTGTTTGTCTTCAGTTTAACAATTATTTGATGACAAAGTAACAGTTACTGCATAGTCAGAGTGACAATAGTTATAAGAATTATTGTTTCAGATTTGTAGTAATTACGTCAAGTATAGCCTCTTATATATTCTCTGGTGGTAGCCATGTCAACCACTTGACAGTTATTGTGCATGGCAAAGTGCAAAGTGCCCTGATATTTGCACGGTAAAATCTATACAACAACACCTGCAGCCCCATGATTATGTTTAACAATAATATGTAAAATTAATGTTAAACATCAGAGATGTTATCTATCGGGTTGCCAGTTATAATGTAATAAAAACAAATAATACTAGAATATAAAAACTACATAATGAAAAAAGAAAACCTGGATAACCCCATTTCGTTAACTATACTAACTTTAGCTAAATTGGAGCTCATCAGTCACACATTGTAGTACATTCCGACTATCAGGAATCTTAAATAAACAATGGTAGGAAAGCGTAAACTTACTGTGAGTTTTTTGTAATTTTGGCCTAAAACAGTTTGGGTGAATTGTGTTACTCACGCTCACTCTGCAATCACGATCTCTTTTCGCGAATTCTAATCTCACATAAATGGGCAATAAAATCACTAATAATTAAATTCTACAATGTAAAGGAAGCCAATGAAGTTCGAAACCCTTTGACACATCAAATATAAGCCTATCGGCCCGTTGTGTAATAATTTCAGTTTTTTACCAACAAATAGCGTGTTACATTAGTCCAGTCTATAAAAGGATCAGTGGCATCATCGCACTTCACATTACCTATAAACTGTCTAATTCTGCCTAAACCTCTCGCTCACCCTCTAGTAAGTGTGGACGATGAATCTCGGAATATAACAATTTAAAGTACCATGTTTATTATTTGGGGCGTGATGGGTGTTAGGGTGGCGACGTTCATTCGAGGGAGGCGTTTGTTGGTAACATTCCATAAATAATACATTCCTCTAGATATTGACAAACCTGCCTTTAAATATAATAAATATTAAGACTAAAAATAATTTTGGTAAAAATATAGCAGAACTTGTATTATCAAGATACTGATTTATGGTGGCCCATCTTGGTTTTGTGTTGATTTGTTTATGTCCTTTATTACTGTATGTTAATTTTCATTGATATGTATGCTTTTGCTATTTAGTGTTAGTCTTTGAAGTAAATGTATTTGTTAGTATGGGGCAAACCTTTTGCTATTCGTGACTAAAGAGTAACATTACAACACCGTATTTAAACATTATCAAGAGGTGATAAATAAATACACAATTCTATCAAAATGCTTGGTAAATTGTAGATATAGGAGTCAATGAATTCTTCTACAAATATAATTGTGTTTGTGTTAAAATACAATATTGCGTTGATAATATTATGTGGCGGGGCGTTTATTAGAGGGTGGAGGTTGAATATTCCAAAGATTGTTCATGTGGGAGAGGCGTTTATTCAAATAAATGCATTAGATCTAATTGGCATAATTAATACATTGTTTAGTTTCAATCAAACAACAAATAATGACAATCATGAGTAGGCCATTTCGGCATACGCAAGACGTTTTCAAACGGCTTGCAACAACATAAGCCAAAGCATCCCGGGTCTCACGGCGATACACATGCAGGTATGCAGTATCTATATATAAATTATGGTTAATTCTGACATAGGCGAGCACAATGCAAAAACTTTGGTACAAATCTCCGCCTTGGATACATACCTTATCTATCCGAGATGTACCGCGAAACGTAGATTTGATAACATTAGTGTGCACGCCGACGCTATTGTTCCATATTTATATCTTAGGAAGATATTACAAAGAGTTTTTTAACAACATTTATGATTTCAACATTGGATTTTCCTCTCAATTTCAATTCTTCCCGGTCAAAGTAATTTCCGGGTTTAAGATAAGTTCACCTTAGTTTCAAATATTTTCTCTCTTTTATACACAAGGGAGCAGTTAAAATAATAGATTTGACCCTAAAGGTGACTGGAAACAGGCACTTTCCATCAATCAATACAGTGTCCCTTTGAAAGACGAAAACAAAATTGGCCATTAATCATAGCCATTTCAGTTTTTTGTTTATTTTAAAACATACCACACGTGTGTGAAGGTACAGTAGTTAAATAATAGGAATTATACTGCAAATTAATAAAGATCAAATTAAATATACGCCATAAAGAATCAGAATATATTGTGGGGAATAGTATTATAAAATTACATAGGGAGATTTGATAAGACATTTTTCGAGTGAAATCCCGATAGCTGAGTTTTATTGAGTAAGCTTGCAGGAATAACTGTAGGCTATCTTCCTGTGTCCCGTTAGGACCGAGATGTCTGCCCATGTTGCAAGCCGTAATGTCTTCTTTCTTGGGCCCACTCTGTCACGGCAGTTAGTTTCAAAAAATGATTAAATTAAATAATGTATTAATAATTATTAGGATGGTATTCATTTGAATAAACGCCTCTCCAATAAAACATCACTTTGAATAATAACCCCCCCCCCCCCGCCCCCACACAACCCAACTATCTAATAAACGTCCATTCACATATTTAGCATTTGTTATTTTTTTTTACCACTTTTCATATCTATGAGAGGATTTCATTTGATTATAAATGTTACCATATTATTAGAACTAAAAAATTTAACATATATCCCTCGAATAAGCACCTCCCTCAAATGACCTCCGCCTCCCCAAAGGGCCCTACCAAACAATAAAAACTATACTTTAAAATGTTATTAATCATCTAAAACACTGTGAAACAAAGTAGTTCAGTTTTACGAATGTCAAGCATTTTCAATAATGGTAACCGACAGAAAATGTATAAGGAGAACATTATCATTCCGAGAACCATCGTCTACACTTCCTAGAGGGGGAGCGAGCGAAGCGAGCTCACCCTCTAGTATATTTAATTTTGCTTAAGTTCAGTCTACACTATCAAACTTTATGTGAAAAAATTGATATGCCCATATTATAGGCCTATGGATATCACTACCATATTTGGGCACATAACATTTTTTTTATTCTACATTTGTTTGTATGTGTATTATACAAACATGGTGATGTTATTGACACCGATATCAGACCTTCTGTTCTTTCAGACCATCAAGCTATTTCGTTGAAAATTATAAATAGTCATAAGAAAAAAGGACCTGGAAATTGGAAATTCAATAATAGTTTTTTGGAGGATAAAGATTTTATACAAAGCATTTTAAATATTATTGAAAATATTTAAAAAAATGAAAACAAGCTTAATCCAAGTCTCTTATGGGAATACCTAAAAATTAAAATAAAGGAATTCTTGTGTAAATACGGAATAAATAAGAAAATCCAAAAAAAATATAAGAAAGAATACATTAATTAAAGAAGTGTATACGTTAAACGATGAGCTTGATGGTGCTTATGATCAAAAGACAGAAAAGATATTAAATAACAAATTAAAAGAGCTAAACCAAATGTATACATCTGAAGCAAAAGGAGCACAAATTAGGGCTCGAGTAGAATGAACTGAAAAAGGAGAAAGAAATACTAAGTTCTTTTTAGGTTTAGAAACCTAATGGGAAAATTACTACAAACACCCAGGAAATTCTTAACGAGCAAGTTAGGTTTTTCAAAGAATTGTATAAAGAAACCCCTTCAAACCAGGAAAATATTAATAGTTATTTTGGTAGTACTAAAATCAATACACTGTCATTTGAAGAAGAGCAATAATGTGAATGTGTGTTAACAAATTATGAATGCAAGATGGCTCTTTTAAACATGAAGTTAAATAAAAGTCCTGGTATAGATGGGCTAACAGTCGAATGTTATCGCACATTCTGGGATTCCTTAGGAAATTTATTGTGTGATTCTGTTAACTTCAGTTTCTTGAATAAAAAACTGACATCTTCGCAACGTAAAGGTATTATTTCATTACTGTATAAAAAAGGTGAAAGAGAGAAGCTTCATAATTGGAGACCTATTACTCTTTTGAATATTGATTATAATATTATTGCACAAGTGTTAGCCAATATGTTACATTCGGTCATTAGCTCCATATTTAATAATGATCAAAAGGGATATATCAAAGGCAGGTTCTCGGGTGAAAGCATAAGATTAATAGAAGATTTACTTGATTATAGTGACGCCTATGACACCAACGCAAGTATAAAACAACTACCGTATATTTCGGTGTATAAGTCGCACTTTTGACACGCAAATTTGACCTCCAAATTAAGGGTGCGTCTTATACACCGAACATAAATGCCTCACCACACAGATTGTACATAGGCCTAGGCTATCGTCACCTCGTTTGCTAGGCCTGAGTAGGCTAGGCCTAGCTACAGTAACTAACTAACGTAACGGCAACCTGCTTCTGCCTAGGCCTAGTTTTCAAGTCATTTTAGCATGATGTTATACTAAATATGATGAAAAGATTTGTTCATTATGGCGCTCCGATAAAATTTCATTTGTACGTAAACGTTTACGTCGTACGATTGGAATAGTATTTATTTATACAGTAGTTATACGCACGATCGCCGTACCCCAAGCGCAAGCCCTTCTTTTGGTGGCACATGGTGTGCGGTATTCGACTAGTATATTCTCCAGGTGATTATAGCATGGACCTAGCGTACACACTTCTCGGATACATAGATACTAATCGAATACGATTGTCTGTGAAAACGTGCGCCCTCTCGAAATGATCGAGCGAGGCTAGCCCACACACGTGCGTGTTACACACACGACGGTCATGCACTCGATGTTGCGGCGAAACTCATGAATAACAAGTGAGAAAGAACTTGTTGAGGCTGGGCGCGGCCGAGCCTAGGTAAGAAAAAACCTAAATAAAGGACGCCGTTGTAGATATAACAAAATATATTATCACAATAATATTGATTACAATTTAAAAAAACATTGTTTTGATGAAATATAAGGTGCGTCTTATACATCGACGATATAAAAAATACCGATATTTTACTCTCAGTTGGGGGTGCGTCTTATACACAGGTGCGACTTATACACCGAAATATACGGTATATTCTACAAATAAACAGGATCAGAAATAGACAATGTAGTCGCTTAGTATATATACCAATTTCATCATGTAACTTCTGTGTTCAGTGTTCTGTTATTTACGTACACTATACAACAACACCTGCAGCCCCGTGATTATGTTTAACAATAATATGTAAAATTAATGTTAAACATCAGAGATGTTATCTATCGGGTTGCCAGTTATAATGTAGTAAAAACAAATAATGCTAGAATATAAAAACTACATAATGAAAAAAGAAAACCTGGATAACCCCATTTCGTTAACTATACTAACTTTAGCTAAATTGGAGCTCATCAGTCACACATTGTAGTACATTCCGACTATCAGGAATCTTAAATAAACAATGGTAGGAAAGCGTAAACTTACTGTGAGTTTTTTGTAATTTAAATTATAATAGTATGACGTTAATTAGGCCTATTTCAGATAACAGGATAGCGGATTTTGTTTTATCAGGCTCACTCTGCAATCACGATCTCTTTTCTCGAATTCTAATCTCACATAAACGGGCAATGAAATCATTATTAAAAACATGTAAGCTTATACAGTAGGCATATATTTATAGTATTTATTAATCTATTTTTTGTATTGTTTTACTTGGTTTCATCGTATTAATAGCCTATTCGTGGATACTATTTTAAAAAATACAAACAAAGGTTTGCATTTTTTGACGATGGTTTCGCTGTATAGCTTAATGTCTGTTTCTATAGAAACTCTCAGATCAACCGGCGGACGCTTTAAATAATGTTGCTGATGACTTTTATGATGATTTTGAAGAATAAACTGAATAATTAAAAATGAGGCATATAAAAATCATTTTGCAGGATTGATTTCCGTAATATAAATTATGTAAAAGCGTTGTTTCCAGTTTTTATAGTTGAGGCCGACATATCGAGTATGATGTTATACAAAATTATGATTGCTATAAAAACATGATAGGAAAATAACTATTGTTGTTACGTTGTACCATGTTGTGTTGAAGTTTAACAGAACAATATAAATAGTTCTAATGGTTCTGCTAATTTAGTATTATTTATATAATGTAGTGACAGTACTTTAGGTATGTTATTACCGGTTCGCCATTTAAATTTGAAAATGAAACCATTTATTTTAATAACACTGAACTATATAGCACCCTCATTAATAATGTTTGTAAAACTTACATTGATTGTAATATCCAACTTAGCACCTGCCTTGAGCAAAATACTGCAAACATCTGTGTGGCCCTTACTTGCAGCAGAATGCAAAGGTGTCCAACCGTTCTGAAATATTACAAACATTATGTCATAGTATTTTTCACTTCACATCAAACTATCTAATATTGTACTAAAATAAATAAGGTGTGATCATGTGTAATACAAATTCAATTAAATAATTACATTTATATAATCATTTAAAGTATGTGTAATCAGTGCTACTAAGCGCCTTTGATGATTACATTGTTTACTTAATTATGGCAACACAAACACAATATAAGTATATTAAAGTTACTTTTTGAAACTTAAAATTCAGCACCCGTCTATTTACAGGAACTAATTCAGAAGTATAACCCTGGTCGCCAGGGACTCAGATCTACATAAGATATTACTCGTCTTGTTGTTCCTAAAACTAATGGACTATTTAGTGATAAATCATTTTCTGTCATTGGACCTAAGTTATGGAACAATTTACCTATTAATGTTCGTATTGCTCCAAGTATACAATGTTTTAAAAAATTGTTAAATAGTTTTCTTAATTTAGATATGTACTCCTTTTTTATTTAGAGCGAACGCAAACAAGGATGAACTAACTCAGAACATAATCACTAAGCGTTCAACCCCAGGCAGGCTGCCCACGGCAGACCGGAATACGTGAGGGTACGATCCTCCCTGCCTCTAAAAACTAAACACTTAACAAAAACGAGATGCGAGAAAACAGAAATTACGATATGTACTGCTCTAATTAATGTACAGCGCTTTGGTCTTTGGGGAAAAGCGCTTTATATATACATATACATATAGTATAGTATAGTATACAATACATTGCCATAAATAGGTTGTTAAATGATACGGGTATGTACTTCTTGTATCTAATTTGTAAACAACAATATAATTTTAATTATAAATTTGTAATATTAAACCATTGGACAGTGTGTGTGTGAAATATGTAATGTACTTCCTCTATCTAATTTATAAAAAAATATATTTTAATTAGACTTGTCTTTATTCATTAGGCATAATGTGTATGTACCAGTTCCAGAAACGAATGAAAAACGATTATTAATAAAAGTATGAAAGAACACTTAAAACGAACAATGCTTAATGGTTTTCCTAAAAATTTAACTCAATCATCACCGTGATGAATTCGGGATATTTGCGTCATAACATGAAATACACATAATACTCTATGATCTGCAAAAAAAAAATCTTTATAGTGTGCTGAGTGGTGTCTATCAATTTTGTACATATAGTAACAATGTGGTCCAAGCATGAGCTTTTTTCTTTTCCTTCTATTATTATCCTTAATAACATTGCTAATTAATTTCATTTCTTATAAGAAACTCCTTATATTCTTGTGATAATCCCGCGATAATAATAAGTAACATCAGCAACACTAAATACGTACACTTTTCATAAAGGAGAAATTATATCCAGGTTATTAGTGTATGGGTAGTAGCACAACTATCATTTATTCTGGTGATTACCGTAACAGATCACAGTTTAACGTTGGGAAACATGTAGTGTTAATTTAATATAGGCATAATAAAATAAAAAATAAAAATTATTAATAAAGATTACGGTATAAGTTCACCTTATCAATAAATGATTAGGAGAAAAAAAATAATAAACCGGACGTGTTGGTCAGCCGATTGCAAATTTGAACCAAATCAAATGAAAACGGAATAAAAACAATACCATATATTTATATTGTATGATCAATATTGCACTTGTTTAGTGAATTTTAGATGTTAAAACGGCAACAATACGAGCTAGGCCTACTTTGTAGTGGCATGAAAGTAGAGTATGGCTTACGTGGTTTAACGTCTGAACTGTACTAACTTTAAATCAACTGAAGCTCATCAGTCATACATTTTGGATTTGACAAAACATTTAAAATCAAAACTGATTACATTCCGATTTTCGGGATGTTTAAATATTGTCAAAAAGGTAGGAAGACCTAAACTTACTGTGATTTTTTTGTATTTAAATTATAATAGTATGAGGTTAATTTGGCCTAAAACAGTTTAGTGAATTGTGTTACTCACGCTCACTTTGCAATCACGATCTCTTTTCGCGAATTCTAATCTCACATAAATAGGCAATTAAATCATTCATAAAAACATTCAAATGTCTTAAACTAAATTCTACAATGTAATGAATTAGTGACACCTCAAATATAAGCCTATCGGCCCGGGTGTGTATATGTATGTTAAAAGTACAGCATTTATGCAGACAGCATACACTTGCTGATAGTTATACATATACATACCTATTGACAGTAGCAGAATCGGGTGCTTATTTGCAGTTTTTTTACCAACACATAGCGTGTTACATTAGTCCAGTCTATAAAGGGACTAGTGACATTATCGCACGTCGCATTACCTATAAACTGTCTAATTCTGCCTCTCGGTCATCCTCTAGTAAGTGTGAGCGATGGATCTCGGAATGTTAAATAATAACTCGGGTAAAACATTGGTTACCCTATTTATTGCAATGCTTGCTATTCGTTAAAATAAACATAATCTGTTTGTCAGTGTCTTTTTTAGACTAAATAAGATGAGGAATATAACAATTTAAAGTACCATGTTTATTATTCGGGGCGTGGTGGGTGTTAGGGTGGCGGCGTTCATTCGAGGGAGCCGTTTGTTGGTAACATTTCATAATTAATACATTCCTCTAGATATGGACAAACCTGCCTTTAGATATAAAGAATATTAAGACTAAAAATAATTTTGTTAAAAATATAGCAGAACTTGTATTATCAAGATACTGATTTATGGTGGCCCATCTTGGTTTTGTGTTGTTTTGTTTATGTCCTTTATTACTGTATGTTAATTTTCATTGATATGTATGCTTTTGCTATTTTAGTGTTAGTCTTTGAAGTAAATGTATTTGTTAGTATGGGGCAAACCTTTTGCTATTCGTGACTAAAGAGTAACATTACAACACCGTATTTAAAAATTATCAAGAGGTGATAAATAAATAAACAATTCTATCAAAATGCTTGGTAAATTGTAGATATAGCAGTCAATGAATTCTTCTACAAATATAATTGTGTTTGTGTTAAAATACAATATTGCGTTGATAGTATTATGTGGCGGGGCGTTTATTAGAGGGTGGAGGTTGAATATTCCAAAGATTTTTCACGTCGGAGTGACGTTTATTTAAATAAATGCATTAGACCTAATTGGTATAATCAATGCATTATTTAATTTAAATGAAACACCAAATAATGACAATTATCAGTATTTCGGCATAAGCAAGACGTTTTCAAACGGCTTGCAACACCATGGGCCACAGCATCCCGGGTCTCAACGGCGATACACATGCAGATAACGCACAATTGATTTGATATTTTTATGGGGTTTTTTTTTGCAGTATATATTTTATTTTGCTTAAGTTCAGTCTACACTATCAAACTTTATGTGAAAAAAAAGTGATGTGCCCATATTTGGACATGATGATGTCATATCACTACCATTATTTGGACACATTACACTTTTTTTATATTTTATGTATCTTCATTTCTTATTCAACGTATAAAATGGAACTTCGTGTAATCGCTGACGGGATAGCGACATATTCTGACACTTTGCTTGATTCAATAACAGTAGGTTGGCTGTAGACCACTTTGCAATATACTCTACTACGACGTCCTCTTGTAATGATAATATATCACAATCTGAGCGAATACATCTTGAAAAGAATGTGTCATCCGCGTATTGTCAGGGTTTATTTTGTAAATGTGGTTGCAAAACATAAACATTAAATATTAATGGTCCAAGACATGACCCTTGTGGTATAGCCTACCGGATATAACTGATGTCCATGACAAATACTTGCCCTGAAATACCGGGTGTCGCGATACCTAAGATCATGAAAGCTAAGACCCTCTAAGACCTAAGAATACAAAACCTAAGACACAAGACCAACTAAATGTATCGTAAAAAGCATTAATAAATGAAACCTACTATGTTTAAAATTGTGTATAGATAAACAATAGACACGTTTCGCGCTGGCGAGGTCACCGTCAGTTTGACCTTTTAGTGGGTATACAATGGTAAACAAACAAAGCGAGAGATATGTTAAAGCATGGGAGAACCGAGAGATGATCATCTTAAAAAGCAATCGTCAAAACTAGCCTTTTGATGGAATGGCATGGTAAGGATGTTATTTATTTTCTAAACTTATGTTTTATATATTCACTGTAGAATTATTTGGGCATTTGGTTCGGAATCATCGACTTTATTTATGTATTGTCATTTTTGGTTTGACACATATATTACGGTGCATTTAATACATGTTAACTGTTGATTTTATTTACAAATGTTGCGTAAATATATTAATTATTATCTTTCATTCTTCTTCATGCTCCTATTGCATCTTCCATGTATTATGCGATGTTCTTCGGCGCTTAAACAGACACCCAAGCCTCCTAAGCCTAGACGAAGTACCGCGCATTAGGCAAGGCCACCGGGCGGGCGGAGAGACACGAGCACATCGTGGACGTACCTTTCCTTGAAAAATTTCCAAGATTTTGCGCCACTATCCTTCGGAGCCGACGCAAACCACTCAGCAAGTGTTTGAAAATTCAAAACAGGAATATTTTTCAGTGATTTTGTGTAGTTAAATTCACGATTTATCCAACATATACAACATTTATGATGCACCTTGCAACAAAAGCACTCGGCAGTGGCCATTTCGCTATGCTTTAACACGCACTAGGCGAGAGGTGTTCGGTTTGTTTACAAATCTATACCCACTATTTCTGATTGGTCGCCAGCGCGAAACGTGTCTATTATTGTTTTTAAGCTGTCGTATATTTTATAATGTGTAATCTTAGGCCTTGGATCTTAAGTTTCGTGATCTTAGGTCTTAAGGGATCTTAGGTTTCGTGACACCCTGCAATACCACACGTTGATTTATACCGCTAAAAAAAGTTTAACCACTTTAAAATATTGCTACTAACACCATAATGTGCGCCCAAGGATTATGTGCCAGATGGAGTCAAACGCACGAGAATGATCAAATGATATAATATCTATACGAGATGCGAGATGCGTGTCGATCGAGGAGTCGTTGTTTCGGCGAGTAAGGTGGAACATGATTTTCCGGTATTATACCCATGCTGTCTTTTGTAGAGAAGATCAAATTCGTTAAGATGGGCGTTCAAATCCTCTGTTACTAGACTCTCGAGCCGCTTACATAAAATCGACGTCAGGGCCTCTGGTCTATAATTCTTAAAATCCGTTTTATGTATGGGAACGATGTTGGCCTGTTTCTAGGTGGATGAAGCTTCTCTTCTCTAGACAAACTAAAATTGTATAGATCAGACAAAATTGGTCACAGGCTGTAAGTATCATATCAATAACGCCATCAGGCCCAGAAGCTTTGTGTGTAGTCGTTTTAAATATTTTATTTAATATCCGATCAGGATGAATATACAGATCCGTAAGTTTAGGAACATCTAGACATGGCGACGTGATTTCGTTCGTACTACCATTTTGATCAGTAAAGTACGATGCAAACAACGAGTTGAATCCCTAAGATTTTATTAGGGTCATTACAAACAGAATCATTTAAAAGACAAGTTGTCTACACAGGTTCTCTTTGACTTAATAAAAGACCAAAACTGTTTTAAGTTATCAGATTTGTTCATTAGATTATACAACGATCGGCTATAAGAACATTCAATTGAATATTTTATTTTATTTCGTAGGCTATTCTCTTTATCCCAGTCATATCAGCCTTTCCAGTTTGCTTCTGGTCTTTAGTGATTAATGACCTCAATTGACGTTTCCCTCCTATATTATTATACGTTTCATGTAACACATTATCAATTCCTTTAACTTTTAAAATTATATTCCTATGATGGGTGTGGACAGTAGACATAATCAATGATAAATGACATTTCGCGTATTATCATATTCATTCTCGGTAACAGTGGGTTCAGTTCTGTGGTGGGTCAAATCGCATACAATAAACATTTAATTGGTGGATGGTCAAACATTGTAGTTTCATTTTTCCCTGTTCATACCTATATTTTTTTTATTTTTTTTTATTCAGTTGACAACCAACTACGATGAAACCGCCACTAACAGGTTGAATGTAAACATAATAAACTATAATAATACATTCAAATATGCAACAATAACATAAACAAAAATCGGAACACTATAGAGATTTAACAATTTTACCCTTAAATACATTTAAACTATCATAAAATAAATCAATATCCAAACAAGTAAAAAGCACACTATTAAATGTGTTAGGTAACCGCTGAAAATACCTGTTTTTTGCATTCAACACGACCACAAGGAACGTGAAGCAAACACTTCCTGCGAGTACGAGTTGGTATATTCAACTTAAACAAAGCAACAAGAGGACAATAATAAACAGAATTGAAAGAGTTGTACAAAAATACCATATCAAAAACAACTCGATTTTCGAGAGAAATAAGAGTAACATTATAATTAGGACAAGTGCGAGTAAGGAATGTAATAAATTTGTTCTGAACATTAGAAATACGCCGAGTTTGTGTACAAGAAATTGAATTAAAAATGACTGAACAGTACAATGATGTTAATTCTCCATCGAAAAACAACAATTTAACTTACTATCAATCAAAACTCCCAAATCCCTTTGAAAATTAACATAATCTAATTCCTGATCATTTAACTTATATTTGGTTAAAATAGGCTTTCGCTGATTATACTATGCCCAAGAAAAACCCGTCGTGTTATTTTAACATTCTTACTACATCAAGACGTAACTGAGATTTCACAACACAAGTCCTAAGTAGCATTTCTGTTACCAATCTCATCTTTGTTGCCTCCAAATAATAACACTAGGTATATTACCCGGGTCGTTATATGTTGGGTTTTGTACATAATGTAGGGGACACCTCATGAAACGTCACCAAAAACATGCATAATGCAGTAGTCATATGCGTCTTGCCCGGGTCTCTGGTTTCCATGGGCGTGGTCATGTTATCGAGAACCATTCATATACACTCACTGGAAGGTGAGAGAGCAAAGCAAACGAATCTAGTTATTATAAATACGCTAACATTTACCTCATGGAAAACATTTAGCTCGTAGTATCATGAACGTGCGCATATAGCGCATCGTGGTGTTAAGCCGAATCACAAAAATATTAGTGAAACGCGTAATAACATTGCAGTAATTATTATTAATTCATAAATTTAATGAAAATATAATCAAACAAAACAATTGTTCTGGAAGTTGTTTAAGGGTTTATTTATTTATTGTTCTACGATTTATTTTTAAACAATGTTAATATATGTTTTGGTATTGGAATATGTCATATTTTCGATGAATTAAATACACTTATTTTAATAGCTACAAGATATATATTCAACTGTAACATTAAAGAAGACCCACTGTATTTTAATAAATGTAAAGTCAGTGTTAAAAGAAATATTGAAATAGAAACAAATGTTGATTTGAAAATGACAATATGCATACAACCTAAAATTAAAAAATTAGGAGTATAGTCTACCTTTTAACTACCATGATATGTATAAATGTTTGTTTGTTTGATTGTGTTTTGTTTTGTATCTTGTTGTTGAGAACCATTTTTTTTGTCTTGTTGCTACAGCTGGTGGCGCATTGTTGTTTTTTTTTTGTAATTGAAATAATTAAAAAAAATATTGCGACAGCAGTTATTACAAATTGCGACAGCAGTTATTACAAAGTACGGCAGCAGTTATTACAAAGTGCGACAGCAGTTATTACAAAGTGCGACAGTAGTTATTACAAAGTACGAGAGCTCGATTACTACAAAGTGCAAAGGTTATCACAAAGTGTGACAGTTTTGTCACCATGTGCGTACGACAGGTATTACAAAGTATTATGTGACGATCATTACAAAGTGTGACAGTACAAAGGGGGTTTACAGATAGTTATTATATATGCGATATTTCAAGACAGTTTATCAGGAATCGACCCTATTTTTGTTATTTCTTGAGTTAAGTTTCGGGATCATTAATTTGAAAAATATAGGTCTTGGTGAGATCTTGCTTGGAGGTTTCTAGGTCCCGGTGGCGATTTTTTTTTCGTACATAAGTTGGGGACCCCCTCATGAAACGTCACAAAATAAACATGAATAATTCATCAGTTAAATTTTCTTGCTCAGTGTGCACCCACGCGTATAGCAACAAGAACAACTGCGATACGATTCTAGGCCTAGGCGATTCTCCACTGTGTTTGCGGCGTGCGATTTCATAAAAGAATAGCGGCGTTTTGTGTGGATTGTCGAAATAATCTGTCTTTAGTTTTTGGTTTTTTTTTAATATAATTTATTACTAAAGAATTACGTGTTAAAATTATAGTTTCTATTAATACTATTAGGCCTAATTAGTAGTCTCTAAAGCTCGTATCTATTCTAGTAGTCTGTGTGGGTGTGTGTGTTACTGTTAGGTACTCCGAGTAATAAATTAAACAATTACATTACACAAAATTTATTCTCGTGTTCATATACGCGCATTTTTAAAGTTACATTGAGTACATGCATATTGTTTGATAATAAAATAACAGAATTAAAAAATTACAGTACACAAAATTATACACATTCTTTATTCTCGTGTGTCTAAACTTTCTTTGGGCTATGACCAATACTACTAATGTGTCTTGCTTAGCTGTCGATTAGTCTCGACACATTTTGCATAGTGGTAGTGTGTGTATGTGTGAAGACTGCTCAAGAGTGCGCCAAGGCAATCACGTGAATCCTAGGCCTAGGAAGAATCGTATCGCAGTTGTAATAATCACTTGTTGCTATACACTTGGATGCACACGGAACAACAAATTTAACTGATGAATTATTCATGTGTATTTTGTGACGTTTCGTGAGGGGTCCCCAACTTATGTACGAAAAAAAAAATCGCGTCCCGGGGTTTAAATGACCGCGACTTTTAAACTATCATTGGTTGATCTAACTGCCCAATGTCAAGATTAACCTTGACAAGGTAGCGGTGTTCCGAGACATGTGATGGTACAACCGTGCAGTTTTCGACAATACAGTAATCCTTGATACAAAGTATGAAATGATATATGACCCGCAATGTGATTTGGTTCATTTAGGTATGCTATGTACGCCGGTACGCTCTTTAAATTTAAAAATTAAATATTTATTTAATCACACTGAATTATATAGTAACACTTATTATTAATGTTTGTAACACTTACATTTCTTGGAAGATCCAATTTAGAACCAGCCTTGAGCAAAATAGTGCAAACATCTGTGTGGCCGTTTTGTGCAGCCACATATAAAGGTGACACTCCATCCTGAAACATTAAAAACATGATGTTATAGTAGTTTTCACTCTAAACAAAGTATTAATATTGTACTGAAATCAATACGATCAATTAAAAATAACGTTATGGATTCAAATAATGCTACTTTGTTAAATTAAATAAAGATTATTAACCTCTGGTGTTTACTTTAAGATAATGTATTGTATACGTATACATTTGTCTTGCTTGTATAATATTATTCATATAAGTACTGTACAAATGTAAACCAAATAAGTGTTTCTTTGCCTTTATCAGGTAGTGCTAACGAGTGAAAATTATGATAAAGTGGCACTTGAACTGGCAGTTATGACAAAAAATATAATACTAGGATCCAAATTCTGTTCAACTAAATACTTACTATTGGTTTTGTTGTAGAGTTACTGGGCTGGAATAGTTTTTTTTTATATTTTTATTTTTTTTTAAAGATGTTTTACTAAATCAAATTGATATATCGATTCATATCCTTTTAATGTATCATTTGCATAAAATAAATAATGTAGCTCGTACAGAACAACACAATACAGAAACAGAAAAGTCACCATTAAAAAAACATCATTCTCTAACATTCAGTGTTCTAAAGGCAGATGTTAAAACTATTACGAAACCTATTTGCACGAGGGGTGATGGACCGCTTCCTTGAACTTCAAAAATGGTGCATGCGATAGGTTGGGTCTTGTAAAATCGAATGTGTTTTCTTAGTAAAGTATCTAATGATTCAAATTGAGATCTGCTTGAGATCTGCTCTGCTAGTTTGAGTTCAAACGTGTCCTTTTGTGCCATTTTGATACCCTTACCCTTAATTGGTCGTGCCATTTAATATCACTAGTGATTTATTTACAATCTCATCTTCAGAGTGGGTACCGTATTAATTTCATATTGTAGGTGATTTTACGTTATAAAATGTCGTCATTGTTTTCAATTGTTTTCACCTGCTTTGATAGAGACAATACTGTTAATAATTGTTTATTAGTAAACACATAGTGTACCCAAAACCAACCCAGTGTATTTGTGCACATACTAGTGTGTAACATTTGTATTTTAGAGCGTTTATTTGACACGAAAAAGCATGTGAACTTCTGAAAACGTACATAATCATAATTATAATGTAGTACATATTGAATTTTGACGTAATGATTGTTGTTGTTTTTTTAGACCACAGTAAGTGGTTGGTGTAACTTCACATTAATGATATATTGAAACATCATATGTTAATTAGTCACCTTAATATGGTCATTTGCCATATACGATGATTTAAAAATTCAGAGTTTTAATATTATAGTATTACAGTTGAACCTTCGTGAGTGGTCACCTCCCTTAACGGTCGTAGTTTCAAAAGCACGTTTGTTCTTCATCTAATTAGTGGACCTCCTGTAAAGCAGCCATCTAATGTGAGCGGCCTAAGCAAATTTGTTTACAACACATCAGATTGTTTGTATGGTAAATTACCTCCCTTAAGCGGCCACACAAAAAATTGGCTGCAGTCGCGTGCGCAAATTTTAGCTTAGTATTTACCGACCGACCAACCGACCGACCAAAATAGTGAGCTGTAGAGTTTGCACGCGACTAAAAATACAATTTTGATACTTATATTGTGCTTTATATATTAGCTTCATTTCGAAGCGGTTTTAAAGATATTTCTGTAAAGAACATTTCTGTGTGTTTTTAGATGAGATGAGAAAACTACACAGATTTTGATTGACTGAAGAAATGATTTGCACATTTGTAGAATACATTTTGCACATTTAACGGCGTTTGCACAAATGTGGTTGTTTGCACATTTGAAGGTAAAATGTTTGCACAAATGTGGTTGTTTGTACATTTGAAGGTAAAATATTTCCACAAAAGTGGTTGTTTGCACAAATGTGACTTTTTGCATATTTAACGGCTCCACACGGGCACTACACGAGCGAAGCCCTTGATCAATATTAGGACCAATCAAGGTACTTTAAACAGTCCTGGCTTAGTCATCACTCAGATAAATGTAAGAATAAAATGACACTGCTGTCAATACAGACGTCGTATGCATTGTCTATTAAGACTGATGCAGGCCAAAACAATAATAAAAAATGCTTTATAAATTTAGTTACACAAATAAAAATATGAAATCATGAGAAGAAACACTCGGGAATTTACCCTGTGAGAATTATATTCATGGCTAATGCCTCTATGTTAATAATTTGAAGTAATCATCGGCTATCGCAAGGCGTAAACACCTACATCGGATGTAGGCATAGGTGTTTACACATGTGTTGGAAAATCAGATATTCTTTAATAGACCGTATAGATAGATAGATAGATCGTTGTTTTCTTTGTTTTACTAAATAATGGAAATAAGAATTTAGTCGAGTCGACTTTAGATTTGCAAGTAACAGAGAAGCATTTCTGTTGTCCGTTGTCAGATGGTTATTGGATCTGTGTTGTTGATTTCCCTAATACTTATGTAATTAACCGCTTTAAGTCACCCTGCATAGTGGGTATTAACAATGTATTAGAACTCTAGTAACTGCCGTTTTCTACTTTCGACTCAATGTATTTAATTTTTTTTATGAATATGAACAGTTTGTCTTAAATGAAAGTTAAATTGAATTTGAATTGCGTGTTTATTGTATTAACAATTGTCTGTAATTTTAGTATTAATTTGTTTAATATTTTCTTATGATGGTTAATTTTACAGGAACAACTTGGTACTTTTTTTTAAATTCTTTTTTGGAAATTAGTGCAATTAAAGCGTAATTTTAATTAATTAATTAATTAATTTTGAATTAAAATTCAGCAATCGTCATATTCCATTTGGAATACTACGTCCTGTAAAATGACTAGAATTTACTCATGGTTTCCACATATCATGTTATCGCACCCCATCCTATTACTATTGAAACCGAATTGAAACATTTTCAAAAAGCTTTTTATGGTGGTCACAAAATGCCAAGGTACATTAAAGAAACGCTCATCGTTAGATCTATGTGTAGTAATGAGAAATATACAAACAATGATGTTGTTGTGATGTCGTGGGTGAGTGTCAGGTGAGGCGGCGTTCATTCGAGGGAGGCATTTGTTGGTAACATTTTATAAGAAAATAAATTCCCTTAGATATGAACAAGTACAATACCGTGTTTGATATTATCAAGAAGTGATAACAGTAAACAATTGTATGAAAATGCCTGGTAAATAAATAGATATAGCAGTAAATGAATTATTCAACAAGTATAAGTATGTTTGTTTTATAATACAATATTGTGTGTATAAATTTACGTGGCGGGGTGTTTATTAGAGGGTGGAGGTTGGATATTCCAATGATGTTTTATTGGGGAGGAGGCGTTCATTCAAAATAAATGCGGTATTAGTTATCAGCTATTAATAATATAACAATTATCGTAGAAGGAGATAGGTGTATGCGAAGCATCCTCTTATTATTGTGTGCGGGTAATTCTCCAGATAGACATCCATTAGACAATGTAAACCACGATCGGAATTATCTAACTCAATTTAATTAGTAAACAGGGTTACATCAGGTGTTTAAAATCAGTACCGAAAGTACGAACCAACTTTATATATCCTAGAAGTAACACGCGATTTACCGAATTTTGCCTTTACGTTAATTTATATATAGATGAAGTGACCTTTAAAGTTCAGTATATACATATATTTATCGGCTAAATTTTAGCATAGAAAATATAAGAACCGCGAACGTAAGACGTAGGCCTACCCACGGGCCAAGAGGTATTCTTTTATTATTCAACTATTCTAATGTTTTAACATCGCTAATCGCGCGACCCTTTGAAACTTGTCGTTCTATATGATGTGCGAGCGTGCGCGATGCTATATTCTAGGCGTTGGAGTAAACAACCCAACGAAAGTGACAGTGGGGAGACGTGTTAATGATCGTTGCGAATGAACTGCCGTTGCTTACAAAGGGAGCATACCGCCTCTCGTAACTACGCATTTTGGTCCCCGGATGTGTAGCATGGTCCCGGGTGTCTTGAGGCCAAGTAATAAGATAATAGAGTTACTGTATATTATATGTTTCATACAAAGGGACACCACCAGACAAGTAAATCCTATCCCTAGCAAGTAACTTTGATTCAGATGTTGGTCCTTGGAACTTTTATACAGCCCAGATATCCACACGTGAACCGCACTGAAAATGAGTTCGTGAATTAGACGTTTTACTGTAATATTAAATATGTTTGTTACTAAAACAAGTTTGATCAAATAAATTCTACAATATTAGGGCCTAATAAATCATATTTTTCCTCAGAAATAAGGGGAATGGCGCTTCTGCACACGTGCCTGTTTGTGAGTGAGAATCAATAATGCACTATGATTAATTTTAAGAGGTTCAGGGAAGTTACCATTTACATACTAACAACTTGCGTACGATTAGTGAGATAAGATTGGAACCAATCTCAGTACAAATCCTTTTTTTGTAAAACAATTGCCTTTTTTAAACGTCTATAAGATTTATGGTTGAATGAGCTTATTGAAAACCGGATTGGTAAGTACTGTATGAATAATTTTATTTTTGGAAAGATACATTTCAACATTTCCTCATTTATGATGATAATTAGTGAACAAGGTAAATAAGCCTATGCGTTTTTTTTTTAAATTATCTTGGCGAATGTTCGTAAGACACACATTAAAACGTGAGGCAACGTATTTTAGGACAGAATATTGTTTTGTTGATAACTATTTTATTATTTGTTTTATAATTATTCTTGTGTCCGAGATGTTTTAGTGGATTTTCATAATTATTAGGTTTGTCTTAATTTCCATCAATCTTATAAAGAAAGTAATTATATTTAGCTATTTTGATCGGCCTAAACCAGGCAAACTAGGATTTGTATATCTTTCCTAAAATTGAAAATAAACTCTTTTTTTGTGAGTGAGTGAGTGGCCGAGCGGTTAAGACAGTGGAACCGTAATTACGTAGCCATAACATCGGCAGGGGTTCGAGGCTCACTCACTCCATGGTTCTGGTGGTAGAACGAGTCTTCTCGGATAAGGACTATAAACCGTAGGTCCAGTGTACACATCCAGATCGTGTGCACTTTTTTTTTTTTTTTTTAAATTTATTCTGGTTTATTAAAAACAAAGACATGGCAGTACAAAACTGAATTGCGTCCAGTAACATAAACATTCAATATAAAAATATATATATATATCTATATATAAATTTACGTAAGGGCAAAATTCGGTAAATTGCGCCTTACTTCTAGAATTTGTACTCGATGGTATATAAAGTTGGTTCGTACTTTCGGTACTGATTTTAACCACCTGATGTAACCCTGTTTACTAATTAAATTAAGTTAGATAATTAGTTATTGACGATTAAAACGAATTTAGGTTCAACGATTTGCCCCAAATAGGGGTGTTTTCCGATCGTGGTATACACTGTCTAATGGATGTCCATCTTGAAAAATACCCGCCACAAAAATGCGAGGAGGCTTCGCATTTTCCTATCTCCTCCTACGATAATTGTTTTTAATAGCTGAAAACCGGTTGAACAGCTAGAATACAGCATCATAATGTTGAAGACAGGCCGATTTTCTTAAAAAAATACTATTTTGATAGATTTAATATACGTTTATACAAATGTATTGATTTGCGATGAATGGAACATCCCAATCTCTCAGTCTGCCAGAGTTTGGTTTAACACAAGTAGGTAAATTTATGAGCCCCTGGTTTAACACATACGGTAGGTAAATATATGGGCCCTTTGAGAATAAACTTGCAATACTTTGACAATACTGTAAATACCTCATTTGAATCGAAAATTTCTTACTGTGAATGTTCGTACTGTTAGATGTAATATAAAAATATATACAAATAAACTTTATTACTGAGATTGTGGATAGGCTGTACTGTTAGATATATAAACACATTATTATATACAAATAAACTTTATACTGACAGTTCCTTCTCAACGTTTGTATTAATTAATAATTACCAAAAATATAAACGTCGTAGTGGTGTATCATGACATGTACTTTAATATTTCAATCGATTATGACAGTGACAGTTTTAACAAAGTATTATTTATTAAATCTCAAATGTTTTACTGTATTTAGAGGTATAGTATTTATAGGCCTATAAAACAAGAACAAAATATTTCGTTACTGAGTTGATAAAGAATATATTTAAAAATTGTTCCTCTTTGTACCTATCCGCTTTCCCATCCCTCAACCCTAATGTTACATACAAAACACAAATTGGGTTTCTTTAAATGAGGCCAAATCAAAAATTTGGACTCATTTTGATAAGTTTCTCCTTCGGAAGTAATTCACAGGGTGCTAATTTTAGTTGACTACACAAATCATCGTGTCTATTTATTCGTTTCTGTAAACGACAATGTATTATAGTCCTGCGGTACGTACATTTGAAATCGCCAGTTTTGCTACGCTGAAATTACTGTGTATTCGAGAACCATCTGTGGGCACGACCTAGATGGTACGCGAGCGAAGCGAGCGTACCATCTAGTATACAAAATGCATTAAAAAAAAAAAAGAATATACAATTACAAACTTACAAAGATATATATCAAAAACGAGCAAAATTACACAACCATCTAATATAAAAATATATATATACACATAAATTCATAAAAAAAAAAAAAAAAAAATAAAGAATATACAATTACAAATTTAAAAACTGCGAGTAAAATTATTAATTATCCGTAGGCCTATCAAAATTAAGAATTGCATATATATATATTATTGCACTATAAGGTCATTGTTAATCAGGAATGGGAGTGTGGATTTCTTAAATCTTTCTGTTCTACATTTAATTTGGGATATTTTGTTTGCGTTTCTGAGAGATCTACCTGTCGCTTCAGCACGGGTATTGGGGATAATATTACTAAATTTTTCATGGACACTCCTCCCAAACTTCAGAAAAAGCTGGAGACGACGGTCACAGAGCCTATCAAGAGAAAATTTCTTTAGGGCTGCAGTGTACGAATAGTACCTCCTCCCTAGTAAAATTCTTAAAAACCTCTTCTGGACCGATTCCAGGTCAAAGCTTAATTCGGAAGTCAGGGAGGAGTGCCAGGTTGGACAAGCATATTCAATTATGGGGCGTATGAAAGATTTATAAATCTTAATTAACTGATCTTCTGGTGCACCAAATCTTTTAAGTACCTACACAATATGCATGGCTTTATTGGCCTTGCTAACGATCTCACCAATGTGTGTATCCCACTTAAGGTTATCTTGGATAGTTACACCTAAAAGCTTCAATTGCTTAACAGTCTCAACTTGGACTCCATTATTAGTCAGTAAATCATAGTAACCAGGAGTTTTGCAAAAGTTAATCTCCACTGATTTACACTTATTAGGGTTAAGGGACATTTTATTTATTTTACACCATTCCTCTAAATTACTAAAGTACGATTGAATAGAGTCCTGACAGTTATTTTTTGAGATATCAGCGAAGGTTAGATCGTCGACAAATTTCCACCTTGTAATGCAATCTGATGCCGAGTCATTGACCATTACTTAAAAAAGGCTTGGGCCAGATTTCGTTCCTTGCGGAACACCGCAAAATATAGATGTCCAACTGGAAATAGCGCTACCATAGAGCACTCTTTGTTCTCTACACGTTAGGAAGCTACAGAACCACGGGATGATAGATTTCCTGACACCAATTGATATCATCTTACTGATTAGTACCTGGTGTCTAATACGGTCGAAAGCTTTGCTGAAATCTACAGCAAGAATTCGTGCTTTGTGACCAGGTTTTTCCAGTCCAGAAAGAAGGTAGTGTAAGAGTCCAATAAGGTAATGACTCGTGCTGATACCTTTGACATTACCAAACTGCTGTTTATCTATAATGGTAGATAGGTCTTCATTTAACCATTTAGTTAGAAAATGTTCAAAGATTCGGATAAACAGTGGCGTAAGCGAGATCGGTCTAATCTGTTCTATACTGACTGTACCTTTTTTCTTTGGTATCGGTATAACGGTAGCTTGTTTCCAAGCTTTGGGTACAATACCTTCTTTCAAAGAAGAATTAAATATATGCGTTAGGGGTTCTGCTATTTCGGGTGCAAATTCTTTGATGATAACTGGTGGAATTTCTCCAGGTGGAACTGATTTATTAATCTGCACTTTTAATAATTGTTGTTTAACTTCAAAGCATAAAATTTGTGGCGGTGGACTCTCAGCTGGGAGGTATGTAGGTAATTCGTCAAGTTTGAGAGGATCCAGTTCACGACAAATTTTTGCGAGGTGTTCATTAATTTGTTTAGAGGCAACGGAATCTGGGATCGGTAAAGGATTATCAAATGTAATTCTTGGTTTGTCTTTACGTTTACCACAAATCTGCTTCACTTTGTCGTACCATTTTCGGGGATTGCTCACCTCAAGCATTTTTACTTTATAACGATAGTACTTCTCCTTAGCTTTCTTTATTTCCCATATTACCTTATTTCTAAGTGTTTTGTAACGTTCATGTTTTTTCTTCCTAAAAGCAGTTTGTCTATACCTGATAAGTTTTTTAATGTATGGAGTGATCAAAGGTCTATCGGTAGAATACACTCGCAAATGTTTGGTAGGAAAACACTTGTTGTATGCGGAGGTGAGGGTATCGTTCATTATGTTCACTTTATCATCTACATCTTTTATATTATAGACCTGTGACCAGTCAAATTTGGTAATCCAGTTTTCGAAGCTTCTCATCGACGAATCAGTACAAGGCTTAAAAATCTTTGTAACCATTTTACCATTACACTTAATTGAGTTCAGCGGTTTCCAAATAATGACATTGTGATCACTTTTTCCAAGTGGGGCTTGAATTGTAGGAGTCATATAAAAATCTTTAAGGTCCGAAATTATGAGATCAAGAATTTTGTCTCCTCTGGTTTTATCCTTAACAACTTGGTGCAAATCAACGACATGTTTAATTAGAGAGGAGATATCAACACTGTTGAAATCCCCAGCAATAATGACTTTCGCTAAATTTCTTCTTGAACGGATAGTGTCAATCGAATTTCTAAGATGGTTTAAGAGGTCACGTTGATGGTCTTTGTTTTGGCTGGGGCTACAATAAATGGTACACACATATATTTCAGAAACTTCACGGGGAAGCTTATAAGGCTGTAATTTGACCCAAACACATTCTAGTTCGTCTGGAACAGTAATAAAATCAACGTGATCAGAAGGAATGCTGTTGTGGACGTAGGTTGCTACACCTCCTCCTCTGGTATTTGTGCGGCTCTTATAGAAAATGTTATAGTTACTGACCTTGCAAATATAGTCTCCATTAAACCATGTTTCCGCAAGTGTACAAACTTGGATGTTATTATGTTCGAGTGTTACCTGAAGGTCTTCCATTTTATTACAAATAGAACATGGATTCGTAAATAGAAAAGTGGGAAACTGGTATTTCGTCACTTTATTATTATTAATCTTATTAATATTAGCTGAGGTAGATATTGGAATCAGGTTAGATTGATTGACGCTTCCTGATTTATTTAGTCTAACTGAACGGTGTGTGATCAAAGTATCAATTGTTTTCCTCATTTTACGGCCACCGCGACGTCCTCGGTGACGTCTACGGTTTTTTATGACACCTTTTCCTTGCCATATAATAGGTTCGTTTCCGTTACGAAATATTCCATTTTCTATTAGGGTTTTACAGCAAAAATCGTTCAGTATTTTACTCTCGCATGTAGAAGAAAGAAGTAAAATTTCATTTCGAGTATAGCAAATCATCGTTTAGGTTGAAATGACCGATTTATGTTAGGCCTACGCAAGGTCAAGTATGAGCTCCACTTAATTGACCGTAACGGACGCGACAAGCACACCACCTGCAGGCTCACTACGTACGTATTCCCAACACAACAGGGCTACCTATACATAGCCTATAGGCGCCTAGGTTCAAATTATCATCCGGAGAGTAAACAAAACCTCGCACAAAATTAGGTTATCCACAAACAAAAAACATCAAAATATGATACAAATTAGCACAAACTATTGTACGACAACCATAACAAAGTTAATCCAAACAAAAACGGAGAAGGCTGCTACCGACGTACTCACAGCGCCAAATTTACATCTTTAAAGAACCTAGTACATCTTTCGAGACGAGTAGGGGGTTACCCCGGTGTATTAGTACATCACAGCCACTGATCACCAACTGGGCCCTCTGGGAGACCAGTCTTTGACTGAAGAGGTTACCCAGTATAAATATATATTTCAATTCAATTCAATTTATTGTCATCCCAATTCAGAGAAAAATTAACGTTATACGAGCACGTCAAAAGTGACAGGCTACGGACGTGTAAATTAAAAAATATAAATGTTTTTAAACATTTCAACATTTTTAAACATGTTTAGTAATTTTGGTCAGTATAGTTCACTATGTCGGTGGGTCTGTCGGTCTGTCTGTCGGTCTGTCTGTCGGTCGGTATCACTATGCATTGTAGCACGCGACTTAATGGCTGTTGGCCTTGTTATATATTTGTTGCTGTTAGGATAAAAAATATTTCACTTCAAAGACTTTCCAAAATAGTGATACACAACAATGACAACAAAAAAGAGGTGAAAACAAATTCTATTTTACGTTCTTGTCACTATAAATATTTTGAACAACTGAGTTGGACAAAAAGGTGCGTTATATTGGTTCAAATGTGCAAAGTTGAAATAAAAAAGATATTTCGAAACCAGTGTTACACTGTAAAAATAATTTTGGAAAAGACACAAATAAAGCATAAATCAGCAATTATCACTGCCTACAGTACTTATCAACAAAACCACATCACCAAACGCGTGGTCATAAAGCAAATATTCAATTCACAGTCATTCATTTTCTGATTTGTTAAAAAAATTAATTTGTGTATTGTTTTATATTATTGTAATTCGATGTTTTCTTTATTTTTAGTATTATAATGACAATTATTATCGTATTGTCAATAAGGATTTAGTCGAGTCGACTTTAGATCTGCAAGTAAGTAACACAGAAGATGTTCTCTTGTGCGTTGTCGGGTGGTGATTGAATCTGAGTTGAACATTTTTAATAAGTAGGCTATTTATTAGATTTTCCTAATACTTAACGTCACCCTTAATATGTATTAACTGTCCTTTTTAAATTTTCGACTTACAGTATATTCAATATATTTCATTCTTGTGTTGTGTTAAGTAGCTAACATTATGAATAGTTTGTCTTGAATGAAGTTTAATTTAATTTTAATTGCATGTTTATTGTATTTTATTTGTCTGTAATTGCAGTATTAATTTGTTTAAAATGAATCTTATGAGTGTTTACAGAAACAATGGTACTTCCTATACAGAAGTATAGTAGTATTGTCGTGGATGCGCCAAACTTCCAATGACACAAACGCACGCACACAGTACAGGCCAATGATTAAAAACCTAAACATTTGTATAGGTTTTCTTTGTAGTTTAGGCCTATATAAGTTTCAGATTGTTATTTGTAAATTAAAGTGCAATTAACACTACAATCGTCATATTTCATTTAGAGTAGTACGTCCTGTACTTAAAATTTACTTTTACAATAATTGACTCACGGTTGTATTGCGTCGCCCTTCCACATAACCTTTTATCCCATCCCATCCTATTGAAATCGAATTTAGACATTGTAGGCCTAAATAGATTTGTTATGAATGTGACAAAATGCTTTGATACATGCTTAAATGAACTCTCATAGAACTGTCTATTATAGTTACGAAAAATATTCCAACAAATAAAATTATATTGTTGTGACGTCACACCAAAAATCGTATTTGGTACGCTACCAATAATAGGCCTACTACTGTTTTAATAGTATAAAGATTTCTCGGCTATATAAATAAAAGAAGGGGTACTATACAGCTAGAGCTGTTCCGCTTTTTGATAATCTCAACCGGCTTTACAGATTGTTGTTATCAATTCGGTTCGAACGTAAACGAGTTGGCAGTAAAATGAATAGAAGTTTTAAAAAGGAAGTAAAAGAGAGGCGTAGGTAATGAAGGTGGCCGAATAAGGCCTATTTCACATCTTTTTGTTTGATGGATGCGTTTATACCTATTATAGATACTGTCAACATTTTGTAGAAGAATGGTGCTCAGTTTAATTGCTTAATTATTTAAAAAATCGAAAACAATTTTTTAATTTTAAAGGAAAAAAATATGACATTTTAAATGTCAACTATGGGGTACCATAAGGCTCAATTCTTGGGCCTTTGTTGTTTATTTTATACATAAATGACTTACATGATAGTGTTGATGGGATTTGTAAAACAGTCCTCTATGCAGACGACACTGCGCTTTTTTATGCATTTAAATCAAATGAAGAGCTAACAGTTTTAACTGAACAGTTGGAAAATGTAAAACAATGGTTAGATAAACATAAATTAACTCTAAACATTGGATAAAACCAAATATATGCGTTTTGGTACTCATGCACGTGTTAATAAAACAACAGATGAAACAGTAATTTTTGATAACATTCCGATTGACAAAGTTGAAATGTTTAAATATTTGGGACTTATACATTTGATGAACAACTCTCATGGAAAGTACATATTGATTCTATATGTGCAAAACTATCAAAAATTCTACATCTATTTCATAGATTGAAAAGTTTTACATCTCCTAAAATTATTAAAAGATTATACAATGCTCTATTTTTATCACATATTGACTATTGTTCAACAGTCTGGGGTACTGGTTCAAAGGCCCATATTTTAAAATTGCAAAGGGTACAAAATAGAGCTGCACGATTAATACTAGGTGCTGATATTCGAACTCCTGTAAGACAAATGCATTGATTTAGGTTGGCTAACAATTAAGACGAGAATTGAATATCATACAATTTGTATAATATTTAGATGTTTAGAAGAATCTGTACCTTCATACTTATGTGATACTTTGCAATATATTAGTAGTGTACACAATATTCCAACCAGAAACTATGAAAATAATATGTTGTATTTGCCCAGATGTAACCTCGAAATATACAAACGTAGTTTTGTTTATTATGGAAGTTCACTCTGGAATGGCCTACCTTATGAATTAAGAAAACAAAACAATTATAACCGTTTTAAATCACTTGTTAAGATTCATTTATTGTTGCCGGTGGTCTAGAATGGTTGCAGTGAAATATATTTAAATATGGTATAAAAGTTATAATAATAATGAGAACATGCATTGAAGTTTAGTTTTAGTTTAAGTTTAGTTTAAGTTGTTTTAAAATTATGTTTAAATGTGCCGTAGGGCCCCTCGGAAGAGCAGTTTTATTTTATTACTGAGATGGCTACCCTACTGAAAGAAAACGAAATAAATAAATAAATATAGACATGGCGACGTGATTTCGTTCGTACTACCATTTTGATCAGTAAAGTACGATGCAAACAACGAGTTGAATCCCTAAGATTTTATTTGGTCATTACAAACAGAATCATTTAAAAGAAAAGTTGTCTACACAGGTTCTCTTTGACTTAATAAAAGACCAAAACTGTTTTAAGTTATCAGATTTGTTCAAACGATCGGCTATAAGAACGTTCAATTGAATATTTTATTTTATTTCGTAGGCTATTCTCTTTATCTCAGTCATACAGTGGGAAAGCCACTTCGCGTTTTGACCGTTAAATCGTGTAAAATCGACTTACTTCCACATTGACGATTTTGAAGCGCCACCTATCGTTGAAAACTGAAACCACGATTTTTCGTCGCCTAGCAAATAAGTGCTGTTTTATTTTAAGCTCTCATGAATATTTAAGAACCGCCCAACATTACCTATTATGGTAAAAGCATTTCCTAATAAGTATAATTGAATAACCAATCGGTTTCCTTCAAAGAAACCGAAGCTAATACAATACATTCGGCGACTGAAGTCGGGACTCGTGAAATTTATAAATGTGGTACGATTTGACTACTGTTTAATTGTCCATTTTCTGAATAGTCGGAGGTGCATCCCAACAAATTAAAAAAATTATAATCAATTGTTTTATCAAGAATAATATTAGTTTAATCGAGTATGATATATTTCTATCCTGTTCAAAATGTGTTGGTGTATTCTCAGGCCTCGAAAGGTAGGTACATTTTCTAGCTGTGAGCGTGGACGATAGCGAGACGTGTGTTGTACTGTGTTGATGCTGATCCGATAGTCGTTAAGTTGTACTGATTACGAGTATCATTGGTCCTGGTCGGCCTAGCCTGGTGATCCCCCCCAAAAAATACTTTTTTTCAATCAGTATTAATATTATTATTTAATTTTTCATTTAGTATTTGATTTATTAGGCTCAATAGATGCCTAGCTAGGCTACTACTACTAGTAGGCCTAGATTATATAAATAATAATAGTAAATACTGTAATTTAATTAATAAAATACAGCTTCCATTTGCCTTACTTTCATGTCATCATATAATATTATAATTATATATACAACCAGACATTAACATTTTTTTTAAATAATATTTATTATTTTTTCTGACACTTTCAGGAATCGTTGATGATGCAGAGTTCTTTGAGTCTTTGTGACTTCAAACTGAGAGTGAAGTGGATAAAAAGATGACACCGGTACCTACAGACATTAGAGAGCTTTCGCTATCTCGATCGGGAACGAGAACCAGCATTAATTACCGGTTCTCGATCTCGTACTCGTTTTAAGAACAAATGTAGTTTCGTATCCTCGATCACCGATAATATGAAAACTATAGGTGGCAGCAGAGTTCTGGTACGCTTCAAAGCATACGATATAAACAAAAACAAACTACTGTAGGCCTACTGTATAGTAGTACAGTAGTAGTACTGTGTACACTCGATCGTAACTAATCGGCACCAGGTCCTTGGGTACTATTAAAGTAACGTGAAAATGGCCGAAAATTTGGTAGATTTTGCAACAATTATTTGGAAGGTCATTACTGCTTGTATGGAGATCCAGCGTATCCTATACGCCCATGGCTGATTTCACCGTTCAGACAAGGAGCTGCTAACTTAGATCAGCGTCAGCAGGAGTTCAATGCTGCCATGTCTTCTGTACGTGTTTGTGTGGAGTGGGTATTTGGAAAGATGCTACAGAACTGGGCTTTTGTGGACTTCAAGAAAGACCTTAAGGTGTTTTTACAACCAGTGGCAAAATACTATATTGTGGCTGGTTTGCTAACCAATTGTCATACTTGTTTGTATGGGTCAGTAACTGGATCATTTTTTGAAGTCGAACCCCCAACACTCGAGGAGTATTTGGGCAACGCTTAATTGAAAACTATAATAGATCCTCAACATAATTATCAATTGCAAATATATGTATTTATTGCACTACTACTACCATAGGTCAAAATTACTTTTCAATTACTATATTTATAAACAGTCTACTATGCTAAATTTCATATTTAATTAGATTGTATATAACATTACTATCCACTTAGTAACGAAATATTGTTTTGATATTAAATGTTTTATAGGCCTATCAATAATATACCACTAAACACAGTAAAGAAGTACGATTTACAATACTTTTTTAAAACTGTCCCTGTATTCACAGTAAGACAATTTTGATTCAAATGCCAAACAAAATGATTAATATGTACAGTATTTTACAATATTGTCAAAGTATTGCAATATTATATGTAAGTTTTATTCTTCAGGGCCCATAAATTTACCTACTTGTGTTAAACCATGGGCTCATAAATTTATCTACAAACTGGGAGTCTGATAGATTGGAATGTTCCATTCATCGCAAATCAATACATTTGTATAAACGTATATTAAATCTATCAAAATAGTATTTTTTTAAAAGAAAATCGGCCTGTCTTCAACATTATGATACTGTACTCGAGCTGTTCAACCGGTTTTCAGCTATTAAAAACAATTATTGTAGGAGGAGATAGGAATTGTGTGCAGGTATTTTTTCATGAGAACATCCATTAGACAGTGTATACAAAGATCGGAAAACACCCTATTTGGGGCAAATCGTTGAACCTAAATTCGTTTTAATCATCAATAACTAATTATCTAACTAAATTTAATTAGTAAACAGGGTTACATCAGGTGGTTAAAATCACTACCGAGATTCTAACCAACTTTATATACCATCGAGTAAACATTCTAGAAATAACACGCGATTTACCGAGTTTTGCACTTACGTAAATTTATATATAGATAGTGAGAATAAATAAATTATTTATTGGCAAATGCCTTCAAACACTCTATTAGAGCGTCCCTCTCTTCTTTTTCTCTCTCTCTTCTGAAAAACGCCTCCTCCCTCTGCAACTGCAGCTCTTGCCTTCTAACCTCCAACTCCCTTTCCTTAAGATCCAGTTCTCTATTCTTCATAGTTGTGTAATTATGAAGTGAATTTGTCTTCATCTTTTTTTTTTCACTGGTTTTATCTGCCATAAAATATAAAAACAAAGTACAGTATAACACCATTAAAAATGTTGAAAGTATTAACCCTTTCTGAAGATGTTTTGGAAAAAAGTCTGGGTTTTCAGTTTTATGACATAATTTGTCATGATATATTTTAGAATATAAAATATGGAACCAATCAAATAGATTTTTTTTTTCACTGAATGAGATTTTACATAATGATTTTGGTAATCATTGCTGTGTCATCACCCAGGGTAAAATGTTCATGCTTGTTTTCAAAGAGTTAAAGTTTATAATTACTTTAACTTACTTTATATATATAGAGTATACTAACCTCTATTTACTGGACCCAATGTTTCCAATGCTCTTTTTCTAATTTCTAAACCTGATTCAAACAACACCTCTGATTGAGTATTTTGCTTGATTTGTGGCTCTCATCCTTCAGGGTAGTTAGTTCTGTTAACAGCTGTTCTCTCTCTGAATATTTTTCAGCACATCACGATCTGAAAAATTACATTGAATTTCTGGTAATTTAAAAGCAGGTTAATGAAAACTTTATACATACATATTATTTATTTAGCACAGCGGGTGAAAAGTATTATTACCTTTTTTTATGCAGATGTCCTTATTTTGTAGACATTAGAAAAGCTTACATACCTCATTTTTACTTTATGTTTCCAAATAGTTATGTTAACTATGAAGAATTCATAAATACACTTACTTTCTTAGTGATTCTAACTGCTGCGACTTAAATATCCTCAAGAGCTTTTCAACCCTCTCTTTAACTGATCTCGTGTTTACCTGCAAGGTGGATGAACGAAACACCTTGAGGGCAACATTGAAATTTGAAGCTACATCGTTCCATTTTTCTCCATTTTCATAAGGGTTTAGTGACAGGACCTCCTTCAGCAGCATTATGTCCGTTGCTGCGCAATACCTTATGGTTTTTTTGCTATAAAGAAATAAAAGTTATATGATTTCAACTATTTTCATTTTCATAATTAATAATATAGACCATTCAGTGTTTTTAACACTCATTATTAATATTATACAGAAAAGCTCCATAACGAAAATAATCGATAATCGATCGAATAATTGATCATTTTAAATCATAAATGACGACTTACCTATTTTCTTTCTGACCCAGTCCAAGCTCTTTAATTTAACAGCTCCTGTTAAATAAAATTGTAAATATTTTGGTGGAGAATATAATATTTTTACAGCTAAGTAGGCCTAGTTTAAGTTAGGCCCTAGCTGTTTAATAAATTATACAAGCTATGTGACTAGCCTAGGCCTAGTAGTATTAGTAAGTAGGATCGGAGGCCCTGCCTGGCACCTACACCGCCTAAAAACTAGTTTAGGCCGCCTCCTCCTCTAGGCGTAGGCTAGGCCTAAACTAAATGTTTTCTGACTAGGCCTAGGCCTACAGAAAGTTCACAAATATATAATTTAGATTAGTGTTGAGATGAGTCTAATTCTTATTTTAATAACTTATATCAGGAAAAGTACATGAAACGCTTTTTGCTATTGTTCAAAAGTTTAACTCACCATGTCGCGACGTCGTGTATTTCTCGATTTTGCAGACGAGAACCAGCTCCTGTATCTCGGGCTACGAGCATTAGTTAATTAAAATTTCACATAAACTAATGACGTCATACACAAAAAACCCTTACTTTCTCGGCGGCTCGTTCCCGATCGAGATAGCGAAAGCTCTCTATTGTCTTCATACCCAAACTATAATTTAATTATTTAAAACAAAATGTTGAATTACAAATATATGTATGTTGCAGAGGATTTAGATGAATTACAATACAAATATTTATGTTGAATGCAAACCTACTACACTATATTATTATTCTGTAAATTATGTTATTGTCATGTGGTAGACCTTAAAAATTGAATATTTATTGTATGTTAGGCCTATTTTATATTTGATTAATACTGTATTTTAGTTTAATATTACTATTAATTTATATTATACAGTACTAGTTTGTACATGTTTTTACCCAAAAAAAATGAATAAATAATTTGTTATTCAATCTAATTGCTTGTTTGTTCATCAATAACAAAACAATTGTAAGCAAGTATATAACAGTTCTTGTTAGCCGCTTATTTTAGGTCATAATATTATTATTAATATTAGCTAGGCCCGACGCGGCCGATCACAACGTCACTAAGTGACTTTCCGCCCCTGGAACAATCGCTCGCTAATAGGGCTAGGCCTCGGACTCGTATAAAAGCTATTATAATAGTTATGATAAATATTCCTCAACTAAAATGTATACTGTGATAAATAAACAAGTAATAATATACGTTGTATTGGAATGTATTTATTTATATGAATTCTTATACGCGGACAATTATAAACATCGTGTATATCGTTCGATATAAATAAATTCATAAACACGATGACGATGTGTTTACAAAATGGCGGTTTCGCTAGTTTTCGATGGAACAAATAGTGGTACCTTTAGTTTGAATAGTCGGAGCTGCATCCCAACCACCGAATTTTGTATCTTAATATCGTATTCTGTAGATTATTAATTTTTCTAACAGGGATTTTAAATTCAGGACTGTTCAATTTTTCTAAATATTTTATTTCTAGGGTACAATTTCGGAAAAAAGACATTGGTTGATTTTGCCGTTAAATTACAGATTATCGTTTTGTTCAACGATCGGCTATAAGAACATTCAATTGAATATATTTTATTTCGTAGGCTATTCTCTTTATCCCAGTCATATCAGCCTTTCCAGTTTGCTTCTGGTCTTTAGTGATTCATGACCTCAATTGACGTATCCCTCCTATATTATTATACGTTTCATGTAACACATTATCAATTCCTTTAACTTTTAAAATTATATTCCTATGATGGGTGTGGACAGTAGACATAATCAATGATAAATGACATTTCGCGTATTATCATATTCATTCTCGGTAACAGTAGGTTCAGTTCTGTGGTGGGTCAAATCGCATACAATAAACATTTAATTGGCGGATTGTCAAACATTGTAGTTTTATTTTTCCCTGTTAATACCTATATTTTATATTTTATTGTATTCAGTTGACAACCAACTACGATGAAACCGCCACTAACAGGTTGAATGTAAACATAATAAACTATAATAATACATTCAAATATGCAACAATAACATAAACAAAAATCGGAACATTATAGAGATTTAACAATGTTACCCTTAAATACATTTAAACTATCATAAAATAAATCAATATCCAAACAAGTAAAAAGCACACTATTAAATGTGTTAGGTAACCGCTGAAAATACCTGTTTTTTGCATTCAACACGACCACAAGGAACGTGAAGCAAACACTTACTGCGAGTACGAGTTGGTATATTCCACTTAAACAAAGCAACAAGAGGACAATAATAAACAGAATTGAAAGATTCTTACCTTTAGTAATTCTTACCTTTAGTAAAGTTAAGAGGCAATGAGTTTTTTTTTTAAACTCGTAGGGAGCCTCTTCTCTCATATGTGTGTATGTGTGTGTATTTGTCAAGCTTGTTTTTGAATGAATTTACACTCTTGCTATTGACAACAGATTCGGGCAGCGAGTTCCACTTGTTAATTACTCTAGTGTCAAAAAAATTATTCCGTTTAGTTGAGTTCCATCTAGGTTTCCTTAATTTAAAAGTTGAGCCTCGAGTGATATTTGGACCAACTTCAGATGCTAATTTAAAAAAGGAGTGGCGATCTATATTTTCGTAACCATTCAAAAATTTAAAAACTTTGATGAGGTCTCCGCGTTCCCTTCTTTCCAGTAAAGTTGGTAAACCTAGCTGTATCCTGCACTCTTCATAGGGCAAGTTTCTGAGTTCTGGTACAAGTTTTGTAGCTCGTTGTTGGATTTTCTCAAGTTTATTGATGTCTTGTTGTAGATATGGTGACCAGGCTTGAACTGCATACTCCATAACCCGACGCACAAGAGAAGTATAAAGCGACATGAACATCTGTTTATCCATATATGTAAAGGATTTCCGTATTCGGCCTACAATTGAATTGGCTTTGGCTGCAACTTTGGAAACTTGTGTCGACACTTTAAAATTAAAGTCAGACGTTACATAGACTCCGAGGTCTTTCTCAGCAGAGGTTGTATCAAGAACTGTACCATCAATTGAATAAGTGTGTTTTGGATTTCGATTTCCAATGTGCATTACTTTACATTTAGATTTACTAAACTCCAGTAGCCACTTCTTACTCCACTGCTCAAGTTTACTCAAATCATTCTGCAGGGCATCTCGGTCGTTTACTGAATCAATCTTACGATAAATCTTAGCATCGTCTGCAAATAGTTTACCATCTGATTCAATATTATCAAGTAGATCGTTGATGTAGACTAAAAATAAAGCCGGACCAATAACTGTGCCTTGAGGCACGCCACTGAACACAGGTAACCAACTTGAAACCGAACCTTTGATTGAAACACATTGACGTCTATTTTCTAAAAATCCACTTATCCAACTTAGAATATTACCTTGAATGCCATAAGCTCGCAATTTAATTTTCAGCCTAATGTGCGGAACTGTGTCGAAGGCCTTACGGCAGTCCAAGTATATAACATCAACGGGATGTCTGTCGGCGAGAGCATTTTCTACATCGCGGAAAAATTCAAGCAATTGTGTTAAACAAGAACGATTAGTACGAAAACCATGTTGATGTTTGGTGAGTGTATTTTTAGTTTCGAGATGGATCATAATTGTGTTAGTTATGATTTTTTCTAAAATCTTGCAGATAACTGAAGTTAAACTAACAGGGCGGTAATTTAGAGGATCAGACTTGCTGCCATTTTTGAAAATTGGTGTAATGGTTGCGTCTTTCCAGGCAGCTGGTATTTCACCTGTTGCTAACGACTTTCTGAACAGTAATAACAGTGGAGGGGATATGTGGTCACAACATTCAATCAACACTTTAGGGTGGATGCCATCAGGTCCAGGGGATGATGAATCACGAAGATTTTTAATATGCATTTTAACGTCATCAAGTGTAAAGTCCACATTGGTCAAAGGATGTCCATGAAAAACAGAAGCCATGTTTGGAATATTACGATTATCATTAATTCACTTGCTTCCTGATTGGTGGAAGAAAAAGATCCATCCTGTTTTTTTAGTTTGGATACCCCTTTCTTAATTGAAGTTTGACTACGAACATAGCTATAAAATGCCCTCGGATTTCTCTTAGCATTTAGTGCGACATCCTTCTCGAAATTAGCTTTAGCCATTCTTACTGCCGAAGTAGCATCATTTCTGGCCTTACAGTAATATGTATGTCTTTTGTTAGACCTATGACGTCTGTAACGTTGCCATGCATCCTCCTTCATTTGAACTTTATTTAGTGCAAATTTTGTCATCCATTTCTGTTTACTTGGGCGGAGATTTGTGTTTACAATGTTTTTCGGAACACAATCAGAAATCAAAAAGTTAATCTTATTGTGAAAAATGTCCCACATTTCTTGGACAGATTTGGTTTCAAACAAGCTTTCCCAATCAACATCAGCGAGTTGGGCATTCATTGTAGTGAAATCACCTTTAAAAAAATTAAATTTAGTATATTCTTCTGCGCTTTGATCAACAAAACAATCTAATACAAAATGAAAAATTATAACGGCATGGTCGCTTTTCCCGACTGGAGCATCATAACGTAAAATATCAACATCAAGTTCATGTTTACTAAAAATTAAATCAAGTAATGAAGGCTCGTCGTCTCCTCTTACACGTGTAAATTGTGTCACATGTTGCGTCAAGAACGAGTCATTTACTACATCTAAAAGTTTCTGCTGTTCACTCAATTCGCCGCGTCTAGTAGAAAGAGTATCCCAGTCTATATCTTTAATATTGAAATCTCCGCAAATTAAAATCTGGTCAGTTTTGTATGAATTAAATTTCAACAGCGTATCCCTGATCATCTGGTTGTATTCACCTCGAGAGCTAGGGCTACGGTAGACACAAGCGATAAGAGCAGATTTCTCTCCATATTTCAATAGACAAGTTATCACTTCTATATCAATCCAGACTTCGTCAATTACAATTTCAGAAACAATATCCTTGCGCACCAGGATTAGGACGCCACCACCTCCATCACTTGGAATGCTATCTCTTCTATAAACTAAATAAATATTAGTATCAAAATAAGTAATTGTATCGTGACTCTCTTCCAACTTTGTCTCAGTAACAAAAATAAGATGGGGGTTTTCTTTCACAACCAATGAACTGAAAAGGTTTCTTTTGTTCGATAAACCATCTAAATTTGTATACAGGCATGTAAGATTTTTTAATTCGCTTGGTTTGGTTTTTGCCGTTGGCCTGTCTGTGTTTGACCCTGGTGATTTTCGTCTACTTTGATTTCCTTCAGTAACCCGTTTCTTATTATCCATCGTTTTTCTTTTATCCCGCGACTTTCGAGCTCCCAGTTTTTTTGGTTCCTCATTTCTACGAGTTGTTTTCTAGCCTTTCTCTCCTTAAGGGTTCGATCAGGAAACATTAATACATTATGAAAGTCGGCAGATTTTTGTAATTTATTTCTTGCCTGACCAGACAACAAACTAAGCTTGGTAGCTTCATCAGTAAATACAACTTTAAGTAGTCTCGGTTTAGTAGAATTTGTATTTGGGTTATTATCATGAATCCGAAAAGCTGTCTTAATATCAACGTTACCAACGCAGGCAACCAAAGCCATCCGTTTAACAATTTCAATATCATCTGCTTTCTTTTCGTCTGATGTTAACTTATTTGATTCTTTAAGACCCTGGATAATGAGGTTCGGCTTCCTCGCTTGTTGAGCATCGATTTCAATTTTAAAATCGTTTAGTTTTTCGTCAACAGCGGAATTAAACTCCTCACTATCTTTAAAATCAGTCTTCTCTTCTAACTGACATACACGCCTCGTTACATCATTAAGGGATAAGTCGATGGATGCAAAGCGCTCTTCTAGTGTATTTAAAATGTGCGAGCCCCTGAACAACTTAGCAATTGAGCCTTCATTTCCTCTACAAGAAATGCAAATAAATGGGGGAGAATCTTCCTCGCTGAAAGCGGTATACTGAGCTTTAGAAATCTTTTGGCATTTAATATGATACCATTTTTCACAGGCATCACAAGCAATACTGTTATCCTTTCCTTCAATCAACACCTTCCCACATGGTTGGTTTGCGTTACCTTCACATACAAAAATAGCCTTTCCAAAATTGTCAGCCTCTTCTAGGCCTAGGCCTATCCCACCATGGGCCCCTGCAACACCACCTTTTTCAGCAGAGCACTGCATCACTGATTCACTACTAAGCCCCCGCTGTTGAGGCCTAGCTTTCTCGGCAGTTTTTTTCGGAATATTTCTGTTTGCCATTGAAAGTAAAGTTATGAATATGTAGTATGAGAGAAGTTAGCAACCCTAGAAAACCAAAATACCTCACTTTACCAGGTAAAACAAATGCAAATTCTTGACTTTTTAAAAGATCTCAGCCAGCATGATACACACACTACTTTGTCGCCCTCTTTCTCTCTCTCTATATGAAAAGTTGTACAAAAATACCATATCAAAAACAACCCGATTTTCGAGAGAAATAAGAGTAACATTATAATTAGGACAAGTGCGAGTAAGGAATGTAATAAATTTGTTCTGAACATTAGAAATACGCCGAGTTTGTGTAAAAGAAATTGAATTAAAAATGACTGAACAGTATTCCGGGTGGGGGGGGGGGGGGGTTGCACGACTGAACGGTACAATGATGTTAATTCTCCATCGAAAAACAACAATTTAACTTACTATCAATCAAAACTCCCCAAATCCCTTTGAAAATTAACATAATCTAATTCCTGATCATTTAACTTACAGTATATTTGGTTAAAATAGACTTTCGCTGATTATACTATGCCCAAGAAAAACCCGTCGTGTTATTTTAACATTCTTACTACATCAAGACGTAACTGAAATTTCACAACAAAAGTCCTAAGTAGCATTTCTGTTACCAATCTCAACTTTGTTGCCTCCAAATAATAACACTAGGTATATTACCCGGGTCGTTATATGTTGGGTTTTGTACATATGTAGGGGACACCTCATGAAACGTCACCAAAAACATGCATAATGCAGTAGTCATATGCGTCTTGCCCTGGTCTCTGGTTTCCATGAGCCTGGTCATGTTATCGAGAACCATTCATATTCACTCACTGGAAGGTGAGAGAGCAAAAAGCAAACGAATCTAGTTATTATAAATACGCTAACATTTACCTCATGGAAAACATTAGCTCGTAGTATCATGAACGTGCGCATATAGCGCATCGTGGTGTTAAGCCGAATCACAAAAATATTAGTGAAACGCGTAATAACATTGCAATAATTATTATTAATTCATAAATTTAATGAAAATATAATCAAACAAAACAATTGTTCTGGAAGTTGTTTAAGGGTTATGTTAAAAGAAACACATCGACTACGATTTATTTTTAAACAATGTTAATATATGTTTTGGTATCGGAATATGTCATATTTTCGATGAATTAAATACACTTATTTTAATAGCTAAAAAAGTATATTCAACTGTAACATTAAAGAAGACCCACTGTATTTTAATAAATTTAAAGACATTGTTAAAAGAAATATTGAAATAGAAACAAATGTTGATTTGAAAATGATAATATGCATACAACCTAAATGAAAAAATTAGGAGTATAGTCTACCTTTTAACTACCATGATATGTATAAATGTTTGTTTGATTGTGTTTTGTTTTGTTTTTTGTTGTTGAGACTTTATGTGTTTTCCCGTGCATCGTCAGACTTCATTAATCCCGCCATTTTTATTTGCTTTTTTGATGTATATTAATATTTAAGGTGATTTTATATATTATTGATGTATTTTTAATGTTATTTATTGAGATGAGATGAAAGAAAGAAAGAAACCATTTTTTTTGTCTTGTTGCTACAGATGGTGGCGCATTGTTGTTTTTTTGTAATTGAAATAATTAAAAAAAATATTACAAAGTGCGACAGCAGTTATTACAAAGTGCGACAGCAGTTATTACAAAGTTCGACATCAGTTATTACAAAGTGCGACAGCAGTTATTACAAAGTGTGACAGTTTTGTCACCATGTGCGCACGACAGGTATTACAAAGTATTATGTGACGATTATTACAAAGTGCGACAGTACAAAGGGAGTTTACAGATAGTTATTATATGCGATGTTTTTTTTCAAGACAGTTTATCAGGAATCGACCCTATTGTTGTTATTTCTTGAGTTAAGTTTCGGGATCATTAATTTGAAAAATATAGGTCTTGGTGAGCTCTTGCTTGGAGGTTTCCAGGTCCCGGAGTTTAAATTACCGCGACTTTTAAACTATCATTGGTTGATCTAACTGCCCAATGTCAAGATTAACCTTGACAAGGTAGCGGTGTTCCGAGCCATGTGAGGGGTACAACCGTGCAGTTCTCGACAATACAGTAATCCTTGATACAAAGTATGAAATGATATACATTGACCCGCAATGTGAGTTGGTTCATTTAGGTATTGGTTTTGTTTTAGAGTTACTGGGCTAGAATATTTTTTTTTTTATTTATTTTTTTTTTAAAGATGTTTTACTAAATCAAATTGATATATCGATTCATATCCATTTAATGTATCATTTGCATAAAATAAATAATGTAGCTCGTACAGAACAACACAATACAGAACAGAAAAGTCACCATTAAAAAAACATCATTCTCTAACATTCAGTGTTCTAAAGGCAGATGTTAAAACTATTACGAAATCTATTTGCACGAGGGGTGATGGACCGCTTCATTGAACTTCAAAAATAGTGCATGCGATAGGTGGGTCTTGTAAAATCGAATGTGTTTTCTTAGTAAAGTATCTAATGATTCAAATTGAGATCTGTTTGAGATCTGCTCTGCTCGTTTGAGTTCAAACGTGTCCTTGTGTGCCATGTTTATACCCTTACCCTTTATTGGTCGTGCCATTTAAGATCACTAGTGATTTATTTACAATCTTCAGATGAGTGGGTACCGTATTAATTTCATATTGTAGGTGATTTTACGTTATAAAATGTCTGCATTGTTTTCAATTGTTTTCAATTGTTTTCACCTGCTTTGATAGAGACAATACTGTTAATAATTGTTTATTAGTAAACACATAGTGTACCCAGAACCAACCCAGTGTATTTGTGCACATAATAGTGTTGTGTAACATTTGTAATTTAGAGCGTTTTTTTGACACGACAAAGCATGTGAACTCCTGAAAACGTACAGAATCATAATAATGTAGTACATATGGTTGGTGTAACTTCACAATAATGATATAATGAAACATCATATGTTAGTCACCTTAATATGGTCATTTGCCATATACGATGATTTAAAAATTCAGAGTTTTAATATTATAGTATTACAGTTGAATATTTGTGAGTGGTCACCTCCCGTAGTTTCAAAAGCCCGTTTGTTCTTCATCTAATTAGTGGACTTCCTGGAAGCAGCTATCTCATGTGAGCGGCCGCAGAAAATTTGTTTACAACACATGTACATCAGATTGTTTGTATGGTAAATTACCTCCCTTAAGCGGCCACCCAAAAATTGGCTGCAGTCGCGTGCGCAAATTTTAGTTTAGTATTTACCGACCGACCAACCGACCGACCGACATAGTGAGCTATAGAGTTTGCACGCGACTAAAAATACAATTTTGATACTTATATTGTGCTTTATATATTAGCTTTATTTCGAAGCGGTTTTAAAGATATTTCTGTAAAGAACATTTCTGTGTGTTTTTAGATGATATGAGAAAACTACACAGATTTTGATTGACTGAAGAAATGATTTGCACATTTGTAGAATACCTTTGGCACATTTAACGTCAAAACTGACCGTTTTTACATTTAACGGCGTTTGCACAAATGTGGTTGTTTGCACATTTGAAGGTAAAATGTTTGCACAAATGTGGTTGTTTGCACATTTGAAGGTACAATGTTAGCACAAATGTGGTTGTTTGCACAAATGTGAATTTTTGCACATTTAACGGCTCCACACGGGCACTACACGAGAGAAGCCCTTGATCAATGTTAGGACCAATCAAGGTACTTTAAACAGTCATGGCTTAGTCATCACTCAGATAAATGTAAGAATAAAATGACACTGCTGCCACTACAGACGTCGTATGCATAGTCTATTAATGACTGATGCAGGCCAAAACAATAATAAAAAATGCTGTATAAATTTAGTTACACAAATAAAAATATGAAATCATGAGAAGAAACACTCGGGAATTTACCCTCTTAGAATTATATTCATGGCTAATGCCTCTATGTTAATATTTGAAGTTAAGTAATCATTGGCTATCGCAGACGTAAACACCTACATCGGATGTAGGCATAGGTGTTTACACATGTGTTGGAAAATCAGATAATCTTTAATAGACCGTATAGATAGATAGATAGATAGATCGTTGTTTTCTTTGTTTTACTAAATAATGGAAATAAGGATTTAGTCGAGTCGACTTTAGATTTGCAAGTAACAGAGAAGCATTTCTTTTGTCCGTTGTCAGATGGTTATTGAATCTTTGTTGTTGATTTCTCTAATACTTATGTAATTAACCGCTTTACGTCACCCTGCATAGTAGGTATTGCCAATATGTATTAGAACTCTAGTAACTTTCCTTTTCTGATATCTATCTTGGACTCAATGTATTTCATTTCTTTCACGAATATGAACAGTTTGTCTTAAATGAAAGTTAAATTGAATTTGAATTGCGTGTTTATTGTAATTAAGAATTGTCTGTAAATTTAATATTAATTTTATTTAAAATTAATGTAATGATATGGAAGTTATTGAGTATTGAGGGCGCTACGTAGTCATTCTGAAATTGGAATACAGGCGACACTGTGTGATATAAGGCCGTGCGTAAGCAGAGCGGGTCTTTTGTTTGTTGTGTTTCAGGCTCTCGCTATGTTACAGTTCTGATATAAGGCTGTGCGGGTTCTTTTGTTTGTTGTGTCCAAGCTCTAATTGTTATGTTCTTATTTTGTAAGTACTAAGCTTAACTTGTATATATGTATAAGCAACTGATTTACCATTATGTTAACTATAATCATGCTTACAATTAATTAATTATAATTGCATTTACAATATTTATCTTAGTTTTGCTCGATCAGGAGTTATAACGAGTTGATGCTGTGTCATACGTTTGGTGTTGTACAGTATAACTTGAGGTACTATTATATTGTGATTGTTCGTTGTTGGATTGGTGTTGTGAATTATTACATTATTACTTATTTATATAATTGACTGTAAGATACAGTGGTTGTTATTTGTTTATTAATATTGTGTAGGGCTTGAATTCTTGTACTTTAAATGATTTGTATAATAATTTGATGCTGGAGTACAATACGAATTAATAAATTGGACTGAAGAAAAGAATCAAAGTGTATTCTTCTTTATTTGTTTGAAACCACGACATTAATCTTATGAGAGTTAGTTGTATAGGAACAATATTACTTTCTTAACATTTTATAATAAAAATAAATTCCCCTTGATAGAAACAAGTACAATACCGTGTTTGATATTATCAAGAAGTGATAATAGTAAACAATTGTATGAATATGCTTGGTAAATAAATATACATAGCAGTTAATGAATTATTCAACAACAAGTATAATTGTGTTTGTTTTATAATACAATATTGTGTGTATAAATGTACGTGGCGGAGCGTTTATTAGAGGGTGGAGGTGATGTTTTTTTGGGGAGGGGCGTTTATTCAAATAATTGCAGTAGGCTTAATTGGTATAATCAATATATTATTTTAGTTCAAATCAAACACCAAATAATGACAATCATCAGTGGGCCGTTAATAAGAAACACGTTTTAAACGACCTGCAACATGGGCCAAAGCACCCGGGTCTCAATGGCGATGATGTACAATGCAGATAGCGCGCAATCTGTTCAAACCTAACAGCAATTCAACAACTCTGGTACCATTCGGCCATATACCATATACTGATTTTACAATTTTCACTGCAAAATACTTCCAATGATTTTTTAATATAATGCATTTGTTTTTTGTTTTTTTGTTTTTTGTTTGTTTGTTTTTTGTTTTTTTGTTTTTTGCAGTATAATTTCATTTTGTTTAAACTACAGGCGTGGCCCGTGAAAAAAACCCCAAAATATATGTTTCGCCCTCAACGGCAAATATTGGATGAGTGCAAAACCTAAATCAACCCGGAAATCACCTTTATACCATGGACGGTTGAAAATCTGCCAATGAAATCAGAAATGTTGTTTTAAAACCTTTTATAATATATGCCTAAGAGAGAAACATTATTTAAATCTAAGTTTCATCTGAGATAAATAAGGTAGGTATGCAAGACGGAAATCATTTTCCATTGTGCTTAGAAGTAATTATAATTTAAATATAGACACGCTAACGTTGACATCGTGGAGCACATTTAGCTCGTAGAATCATGCACGTGCACATATAGCGCATCGCGTTGGTAAGTCACAAACATTATTAGTGAAATGTACAACATTGTAGTAATAGTTATTAATTATAAAGGTTATGAAATAATCAAATTAAACAAGATAGGGTCTATCCTTACACGTACAAAAAAAACCAGTTATCTAACAACACGTCCTTACTTTAGCAACTGAAAGAACGAATTATTATATTATGCTTAATTCTTGAATATGAATACACAATGTAAAACGCATAACACCAACTCCGTGTCGGTTCTTACCCTAGCTGTTCCATGTGTATAATGTCTTTGAAAAGATAGTATTAAGGTTTTTAATGTCTGATGACATCGGTAGACTGTTAACAGTCGGCTTTAAAGAGTTCGTTATCACTTTGCGATTTCCGGGTTACAACCAGTGTGACCAGCGGTTGAAATGAAAATATGCTAGGTGGCAGCACAAAGTTATGCCAGAATATGCCAGACACAAATACGGCCAAAATAGCACAAAAACAACGTATCTGAGTGCAGTGTATATTTATGTTTTATGTACCACAAAAGTCGGAAGCAAAAAAATTATTCAGGTTTTCAGCTAAATTATGCTAGATTTAGTACAAATTATGCTATTTTTTTTTTAATTTATGCCATATAATATGTTAAACCGTGGTAAATATGCTGTAAAATTGGGTTTTTCAAATTATACCAGATTATGCTAGATTTTCTAAAATTATGCCTAGCATAAATGCCAGATGGCAGATGGGTCAAAATTATGCCAAATAGCATCGTAATTATGCCAGATTTGGCCACTATGGTTGCAACTACGACTTCGCAGTAGTCACAATAAAACCTCTGTATAAAACACGTACAGCTGTCCCACATGTGAACGTTACATGTACATTTTATTTATATTTGAGTCAATATATTCCATGGCGTTCCAATTTGTTTTATGTACCCAACAATCCGGAAGATTTCTTCTAATCTGCACGAAATCACCGAAAAACAGCTATTTTTTTGAGGTTTTTTCAATGTAACTTTCTTATTAATTGACCGATTTTTATGGCTGTTTCGACATTGTAATGCCTAATTAAGTACCTACAATGTCATGTTATTTTTAATTTAAACAAACTTTAAACGTCGTCGGCATTGATTTTTAAAGTTAGACGATTTGAAAATTGCCCTGTGTTAAAGAATAAGCTTGTTTTGTCAATTTGTTGAGATTTCTACATAAACGTTCATAACGTTTGACCTAGTTATCCAATGATATTGGCTGTTCCTTCATGCAAAAGCTAATCAATCAAGCTTTCTAATGACCTTAAGTAAAATGTGATTGGTTCTTCGGCTAGTGTTAAAGGAGAGGCGAGAATTTTCGAAGTCGCCAAACCTTTCCTTAGCAGTCAGAACGTAACGTTAAAACTAAAATTACAGTTGCTGAAAAACTAATCCAATTTTTTTCACAAAATGCAAAAGTTATTATCCCTTATTTTTAGTATGTAAATGTATTTAAGATTAGGGTACAGGATTCTTTATATAAGTAGTTTTAAAACACTTGGTTTATTTGAAAACCACCAGCGTGGTTTTGCCGTATTGGCGGACTCGTCCATTTTACTAATAGGAATAGGATTGTAGCACATACATAAAACGTTGAATTTGACCTATACGGTTTCCATTTCTGTTTTCTAATGTAAAATTAAAATTATATTATTAGTATCTCTATGTAATATATTCACATTGTACTATACTAGTTAGCATCTACATACCGTTATACTGCACTTTGTTTTGATGATATTTTAATGAAATTGTATACACAGGGAGTTGGTATACCATTGGTTCTACTAAAATTATTATTACTTTTATTTGTTTGTGCAATATTTGAAGAGTGCTACAAAAATAGAAATAATTTAAATATACTATATTTAACAGATTAAGTGTACGCACTATGCCTATGGAACAGATTACCTATCGGACGTAGTTTAGTATGACACATCTGATATTCTATTATTATAATTATTTTGTTTTATTTATTTTAATGCGCCGTGTTCTTTAGATCTTTGATTGTATATTGTTTTTCAATAAGCGTGCGGAGGATTCAGGTATTTTCTCTTAGTATTAAAGCGTAACACCGCGGCTTTAAAATGTATATTGCTTATTATAAAATATAAACCTTTTAATCAACATTGGTATAACCCTGCCTAATTTTAGACAGCACTCAGGCAAAAGTTTAGTAGCTTCTTTAAAAAAAAGTTGTTCTATAAGACAATACTACAGTCTGTACGCGTGTGAAGTGGAACTAATTCGCCTTTAAATACTAGTTTTAAAATATCATAGTTAATTAACCTTTTAAATAGCTGATAATCAAAGATGTGCGCGCGTGCAAATTAACAATAGAAATTAACATTTATTTACAGAAGCTAACATTATGTTTTCTATTCGAAAAACGTTCTTGTTATGGAACACAGTAAGTGATTGGTGTAACTTCACACTAACGATATATTGAAACATTATATTAATTAGTCTCCTTTACATAGACCTTGGTCATATGCGATGATTTGAAATTCAGATAAGTTTAGTATTGATATTATGTTACTGAGGTGTAGTAGTCTGCTACATGCAATGTGGATTGTTAAACATTTTAATTTATTGATGATACAAAGTACATTATTATTGTAATCGAATTAGTCATGATATACGATGAATTTAAATCAGTGTTTGCATAATGTTATGAGGTATAGTGGTATTATATTATTATTGTAACCGAATTAACATTTTTAATGTTTTATAGAATACAAATACTGGTACGTAATGTCCGACACTCCACACTAAACATGGCCATGCATTTAATACTAAACATTGTATTACATTACATGTCAGAATGTTATGACTTACTTTGTATCGAAACTATACTGACCTAAGGAATACATAGACTTTTGTCAAATCATATCCTTTTTTGTATCGTTGGATAGTTTAGACCCAACCCTAAGTAATATGAAAGCAATATTTAGAAAATAAATATTATATCTATAATCCGAATGTGGATATTGGTATAATATGAATAATTAAAGGACTTTCTCTCTGGGCTTCCGAATTAAGTGAAGTAGACATTATTTTATTATGACGTACATTAGTAACGTTTTACCGCTACTTTTAATGAAGATAATCATGTAACTACTAATCACCAGATGTAAACAACAAATGCAGCGCATCAGAGGCCGTTTGGATCCGACGAAGAGGAACCCAACCCATCAACAGAGACGAAGGCGCCCATCAGACACGTGAATGAACCTGTCATTTCTTCAGAAGGATCTGTCCGAGCAGGACAGCGAAATTCCCAAGCAGGTTAGTTTCACTAATTGTTTTTTTTTCCGAAAATAATTAATACATTTCACATGCCGTATCGTTACATAAAATGCAGAGTGTACATAATCTCCGCGAAGCCATATTAGTTATGTCATTAACATGCATACTAGTCTAGGACAAATATCTGAAAAGAGGCCTAGAAATCAAGATAATAATAATAATATTAATAAGATAGGGGAAGTGGAATGCTACAGGCAGCCAACATAGCCAAATATTCTATTTAATCTCTTCTGATCACTCTAAGCTTTGTTGACACAATGTTTTGCCTAGACTATAGTCGTCTTATACTAATACCGGTACGTGTAATTTCCACATGATATCACGCTTTTCCGCTAGACAACATCGACCAAAAATCTCATCCCCTCCCCTTAAAACTCATGTCTACTATTCTGTTGTACCATGATACCATGATACATTTCAACAAACATTCTTGTTTTGAAGATGTCGATATCTTGTCACCTCTGCTTATCATTACTGTCTCAAAATAATCCACGTCAACATTGGCAAATGGTGGGGTACCGCATGTTTTGACTTATTTTTCTCTTTTCCTTTATATTTAACTAGCAATTATACCCGCCCCAAGCCGGGTTTCAAAATTAGTTTAAAGCCTTCTCTGTACATAACACCCGACGCCAGTATCTCCGTATACGCACCAACCTCCACCCCTTAATAACACCCCACACTCTTTCCAGTGAAGGACAAATTCAATTAAACTTTAGCTTCAAATTGAGAGGGCATACATAATAGCTATGATAGGCATATGGCTTAAGTACGTTGTAAACTATGTAAATGAGTAGGTGTTATATTGGCTGATAATTAAAATATATAATGTTGATACTGCGGTCCCCCGGTCTTCTTTCTCCTCTCACCATCGCAGCCGCAATTAACAAACCTTACCTCCTCCCCTGGACAGTTCAAATAGGCCTAGTAAGTTTTCGTAGTACAATTCAATCATATAGGCCTAGGCTACTTCATTACGCCAGTATTTTCTCTCCTCTTCCCAACCCACCCCAGAAACCGGGTAATGTTTTTAAGACGGTTCCAGTACAAATTATTTTAGCCATCACTCCCAACCCATAATCCCTCAGTGGCAGTTTTCAAATGTAGTTTAAAACATTCCCAGTTTCGGTCATGGTGATAGGCCAACATCCTCACCCAAAAATCCCAGCCGTTTCCCAGGAATAATTAAATACTGTAACATTTTCCCTCCACAATTCTGGTCAATTTGATAGCCTACTATTCTTAGCCTAAGCAAAATCCCCACTATCCCCAACGCGATTTATTTTTCGTACATAAGTTGGGGACCCCCTCATGAAACGTCACAAAATAAACATGAATAATTCATCAGTTAAATTTTCTTGCTCCGTGTGCACCCAAGCGTATAAAAGAATAGCGGCGTTTTGTGTGGAATTTTGAAATAATCTGTCATTAGTTTTTGGGTTTTTTTAAATAGAATTTATTACTAAAAAATTACGTGTTAAAATTATAGTTTCTATTAATACTATTAGGCCTAATTATTAGTCTCTAAAGCTTGTATCTATTCTAGTAGTCTGTGTGGGTGTGTGTGTTACTGTTAGGTAATTGTTATTATTTTTTTTAATCATACTGAATTATATAGCACCTGTTATTAATAATATTTGTTACACTTACATTGTTTGGAAGATCCACTTTAGCACCTGCCTTGAGCAAAATAGTGCAAACGTCGGTGTGGCCCTTTTCTGCAGCCGCATTTAAAGGTGACCATCCATTCTGAAATAATTACAAACATCATGTTATTGTAGTCTTCTACAAAAAGCTAATTAATATTGTATTGAAATCAATTCTATGTGATCAAGACAAATTATCTTAAAGGCCAGATGAGGGGAAAGAATTCCTATTATTCTTACATTCCAATATCTATATTTTACCCTATGTTTCATAGTTTATGGGATTTTATTTGTAATTGGTCAGATGTTTTGCTCTACTCTGACGTTATTTGTTCTTCATATTAAGTACATTATTGAGAACACTTTCGCATTCCAAGTAGTTCTCGGGTGGGGCTTGAACCCACGACCTCCAGATCGCTGATCTTTCGCTGATGGCTAGTGGTTAGATTCGAGCCCAAAGTAAGCAGCGGGTACTGTACCAACATGGTTGTAATTGTATTAAACTACTGTGGAGAGCAGGGCAAAACTCCATGACGCAAAGCTACTCCACAGTAGTTTAATACAATTACAACCCCCGATTTAATTTGTGTTACACAAGATTGTTGAAAATAAGCACTTTATTATCAGTCAAATTACACAATAACATATCTATTCTTTTGTACACAACTGTTGTAAATAGAGAGGCATTTTAATTTATTGATGATAAAAAGTTTATTATTATTGTAACCGAATTAGTCATGATATACGATGAATTTAAATCAGTGTTTGCATCATGAGGTATAGTAGTATTATATTATTATTAACCGAATTAACATTTTTAAGGTTTTATAGAATATAAATACTGGTTCGTAATGTCCAACACTCCACACTAAACATGGCCATGCATTTAATACTAAACATTGTATTACATTGAAATGTCAGAATGTTATAATGTACTTGGTATCAAAACTATACTAAATGACCAAAAGGTGACATACACTTTTGTCAAATCATCTCCTGTTTTGTATCGTTGGATAGATTTTAACTATGAAACTATTTTAACAATAATATTGTTTGTACATTATACGTATGATGTTGTAATTGTTTGTTTGTCATTGAAAGTAATGGTAAATGTATAATTTGTATAGTGTCCCATATCGTTTATGAACGCGTTATAATTTTGATTCTGTTCTGGTTTTATGTGTAAAAGTGAAGATCAAAATAATTAAAATATTAGAAGTAATCGTGATCTTTGAAATTATAATCATGAATATTGTCTCCATGTTAATAATTTAAAGTAATATTTTTTTAAATTTTATATGTCATTTGACCCAGGCCTAAATAATATGAAAAAAAAATCGTTTAAAAAACAATAGTACATATATATATAATCCGAATGTGCATGTATATTGCTATGATATACATAATTAAATGACTTTCTCTCTGGCCTTCCGATTTAGATGAAGTAGACATTATTTTATTATGACATACAGTAGTAACGTTCTACCGATATTTTGTATTGAAGATAATCATGTTCCTTTGTAATAAGTGCTACTAATTACCAACATCATTGATAGAGAACCAGATGTAAACAACAGACGCATCAGAGGTAATTTAAATCGGACGACGAGGAACCCAAATCATCAACAGAGACAAAGGCGTCCACCAACTCACATTGGCTCTCTAGAAGTATATCAGTTTAAAAACATATTTTATTCTAAAGGAGCTGTTTCAGCAGGACTGCCAAGCAGGTTAGTTTCGCTAATTGTTTTTTTTTTCGAAAAGAATGAATAATTCACATGTCGTATCGTTACGTAAAATACAGAATGTACATAATCTCCGCGAAGCCATAACAATTATTTCATTACCATGTATATCTCACATCAAGTCGTCTTCTAATACTAATACCGGTACGTGTCATTTTTAATTCCGCTTGACCAACTTATTCGCTTCACACTCAACGTTTCATCCCCTCTTCTTAAAAATCTACAATTCTGTTGTACAATTTCAAACATTCTTGTTTTGAAGATGTCGATATCTTGTCGCCCTTGCTTTAATAATTACTGCCTCGACTGTCAGTACTATGTTATCTAAAACTTCAGTGCCATCCAAAAAACATCTACACTTGCACGCTTACTTTACGCGGAAAATATTCGGACGGTTAGTTTAACACCTATTTCCCGTTTAAAAGTCGAAACTCATCTCATTGTAAGCTTTAATATCATGTACATAAACACCACTGAATGTGTTTCACACTTGCTATATCACTGCATCTCGAACATCTTGACCTGGAGAGGTTCGTCGGAATCCTGTTTGAGCAGAACGATTTATAACAATGACGTCACCTTTATACAATAGGACACCGGTTTTTGTAGAGAGTTCGAAATAGAAATGGTTAGGTTTGTCAGTGTGTGCTCTAAATTGAGCTGTTTTTACTTCACAATATCAAATACCTCAATTTGTTTGAAATCTATTTTTTGTTTTTTGCGATCATTGATTGTCTTCAATTTTTAGTCGCGTGGAAACGACTCTATAGTTCACTATGTCGGTCGGTCGGTCGGTCTGTCGGTCTGTCGGTCCGGTATCACTATGCGTTTTATCGCTTTCTGACCTTATCTTGATATCAGTTTAATCTAGCTAGGTCAATTTTTCATAGTATATTCCTTATGGCCAGGAATCAATGTGGTTGTGTTTTCACGGTGCGCAATAAAAAATTACGCGGTCTACGCACGATTTAACGAAATCACGTTTGTAATCATATCTTCACAACCATGAATCACAATTAAATAAAATTTGGAACTTATAAATTTCAGGGCATAAATCATCATATGGCAATACAATTACGTGCGTAGCGCATGTAACGCATGCGTACGCGCGCTTTAAATTTTCAAAATTTATTTTCGATGAAATAAGAGTACATTTTTAAGCGTTTACAAAATTGCCATGAGTGCGCATATTTTTGCGCGTTAAATGTTGTTGCGTATTCTTTTTGCCCGATTTCTGTTTTCTTGACTTACTTTTCAACTCGAAATTACGTTATACGAGCACGTCAAAAGTGACAGGCTACGCACGTGTAAATTAAAAAATATAAATGTTTTTAAACATTTCAACATTTTTAAACATGTTCAGTAATTTCGGTCAGTATAGTTCACTATGTCGGTCGGTTGGTCGGTCTGTCGGTCTGTCTGTCGGTCTGTCTGTCGGTCCGGTATCACTATGCATTGTAGCACGCGACTTAATGGCTGTTGGCCTTGTTAATATTGGTTCTGATTTTTAAACCATCTTGAGAACAATGTGAGCAGAGTTTGGATTTGATTTACGCATTATCTTTCTGAGCTTAATTGTTGAATCACGTACAGCTATTACTGCATCGGAAAATTTTGCATATTAAAGTTTAACTAAAATACACCATATAGTACCCTGTGTTATCGGAGAAATATTCGGGAAAATATTACACACCTGTAAGTGTAAGTGCGCAATCATATTGCTTATAATAACTTTTAAAGCACGCTTCGGTATTGCCAATCGCAATGGTTTAGAGCAGGACGCCAAACTGTAGGATATAGCTTTAGGATTGGGTGCAAGTAGTGGTGGTAACTGCTGTAACATCAACGGGGCTTAATTTTAACGAGAACACGGGGTAACCACACATTTATCAAGAAACATGCTCTTGATCATCATTTTTTAAATACGATGTATTTATAATTATATGGACCTCAACAAAATCCATCTAAAGTACCAGCAGCATTGGTTGACAAACCCTTAATCTTCGATCACATACTGACCGTCATTAAGCTTTATAACCAGTCACATCAATGAGGAACTTAATTACACACTGCATTGTTTGCAAACTGGTAAGTAATACAACCCAACAACACTGTCATGATGTAATTAGGAAAAGAAGGAACAAAAATGGCTTCTTTCATTGAAACATCAATTTTAATTGATGTTTCAATAAAAATACATACAGGAGCTATTTTGGCTTGGTATTATGTACAAAAGCCCTAGAAAACATCTTATTTTATTGTTTTAGTTTTCTACAGAAATAATATAACTTTTGATTTCATATTTTAAACACGATATTATTTTGTATTCGAGTATTATAATGCAGTATGTATAATTTTTCAATACAGGTAGTTTTTTTTTTGTCTACTTGCTTAATTTCTGTTGCAAAACGGTGTGATGGAAATGTTGCTTTCCACGTAAACGTACTGTAAGTGCAGATATTAGAGAGGTTTCGCAATCTTACGAATACGATAACGAAAACCTGCTGGAGTTTTGGAGAACCAAGAATGCGTAAAAAAATGATGCTTCGACATGCTTATGCGTGGGCTGAAGACAAAATATTAGTCCTAAATTGAATTGGCTTGTTTTTATTATAATTTATAGTTTACTTAAAGTTATTATTTACACAATAAGTGAAAATATTTTGCTATAAAATTATGATTACGTTATTGTGAACCTTTTGTTATCGTTAAATTTATAAACACAGTTCAACAATTGTTAACACATATTTTATTCCTATTCATGTCAATCAAATTTCATTAAACTAAAATGTTTCGATTTCCCCTTTTTCTACCAAATCGGAATTGGAAAACCTTATTCTTTATGGTAATAATTATTATGTATGTATTATTACACTGTATAATCGATGAAGGAAACATTCATGTGTAAATATACAAAAAAAAATATATATATATATATATTCTCATCCGTTTAGTTTATAATTTATTCAGTGTATAGGCTTCACTGGTAATTGTCTTAAAATAAGTGCAAAGTACAACAATTTAGACAAAACAGTACGGTATTCAGTACATTCAGTTCCTCAATAACTGTTACGGAGCCTATTTGTACAAAAGATGGTGGACCGGTAACGTACACCTTAAACACAGAATGGATCTTATTTTCATTTTGGAGGAGATGGTAATAACAGTCCGTCATCGTTTCAGCAAAGATATCTCCGAGTTGGAATAAGAAACAACAAAACATATCCATCTAGTGCACTATTTTACGATGAAGTTATGTGGAGAAACCACTGTGATCTACTGTAGCTAAAGTAACCGATATTAGCTTCGATGGTTCACTATGGCAAGAAGCATTACTGTTTTTGATGATCAACTTTAGATAGCATGGTAACCAACGTGGTGATGTTGCAACATGTTAAGATGCATAGCCCTTAATGATTTATAAGAAGTAGGATTTTCTAAAAAGAAATACTTCAATAAAGAGTCATAATACTGTAGGTTGAAGCCTTGCAAGTACCAACACAAAGCGTTACTGGAATTCATCAAATCCACAAGATATAATAATGTTTGTAGTATCAACCTTGACTTCAACTAATGGATGTGCTGTCTATAACGCAAAAGCTAAATAGACCTATCATCCAACGTCATCTCTAAAGTGAAACTATTTGCCAATTATTGCATTCATAACACAATTCCAAGTACTGAAGACGTTGGAAATTGCAAACATACTTTGTAAGTGAACGAGAAAAAGATGTTAAAATGCTACTAAATGCTTTTCCGTGAGAGTTAAACACAGGAAGACACCAATCATATACGAACACCATCCTTTCTAGTATTTGAACTCAGTCAAGTTAGATTGGTCAACCCATATAAACTAAATCACAAATAAAGCAAACAGAATACTAAGATTGCGCAACATAAATCTATATAGTACAATTGTAGTAGGAATATTAAACTATAGCGTATAACTATCTTATTCGACCTTTAAGCTTGAGTAATGTTTTGGCGCTTGGCCAAATCACGAATCGGACATGTACATGCTAATATTTGCAGCTAAACACATAGCACAATAATACGAGGATGCTTCGATGCAACCGTTAGCCTAACAGTTTTTTGATTTTATGGATTTTAGCACCGTGACCTCTGACTGCAGTTGATACAAATTGTTGCTCATTGTTTTATTTAGCTTAGATATTATCCTATTATATGCCTAGAAGAATAGGAGTTAGGCTATGTTATATTATATAGGCCAGGAACTTTGTTAACGTCTGTGTTTTGTATGGTAAATAAACATATGCCCGTATTCTTAAACCGGACTTTAGTCGTAGTTCGAGCTAAAACTTGATGAATGACATCATTTTAATTCATAAACAAAACTTCAACTAAATCGGCGACAAAATCAGGCCAACCTCGACTCGACGGATTTTGATCGATGGCGCAGGCTAAATCGCCGACTAAATGGTATTTAAACGAGGTTTATAAAAAATATAACAGTCGTTGAGTTGTTATATTGGCCAGATATTGAAGAATGAAATATCTATTTTTATATTAGTTGAATTAAATATGCATTGATATAATGTTGATGCAAATCATGTTTATTTACAACCGTATACAAATTACATAATTTTCTTCGCGCAAGTCCGCGATGGAACGTTTATAGCGTTTTCTTGTCACGCTATGAAGTACGTGATTCGTCGCGATCATACTTTGTTGGAGGCCTATAAAATATGCAAGGTTTTGTTTGTTGTTAATGAAAAGTACTTTACTTTTAAATTAATACTGATCTTGTTTCTATAATAAACTATTAAGATTATTTTTCATGTATAGTCCTGATGCGTAAAACGTTTTGTTATAACAAAAACATCTACCCTTGCGCGTGTACTTTTCGCGGAAAATATTTGGACGTTTAGCTTAGCACATAAATTCTGATTAAAAGTATAAATTCGCACTACAGTGTGCTGCATCGACGGTCAAAAATAACCGTTGAACAAAAGGTCATGTAGCTAGATCATTACGTAATCTTCAACACGCCCGTTAATTAATAGAACCATGGAGAAATAAAGTAGCTATCTTTTTTCTCCATGATAGAACAAGAGAGTCTTAACACTATTATCGGGTCCTGAGTTGTAGGTCCAACTTGTAAAGGAAATATAAAGTTGATTGAGAATGTTTCAATGTTTCGGAAGCTTTACTGTACTTGTTTATTTATAAACTGCGTCATCAGTTATTTTTTTTATATTGAACTTAACTGATTTTAAATCAATTGGAGCTCATCAGTTATATACATTATAATGATTTCAGATTTGACAAAATAATTAAAACTGATTACATTAAATGTTTTATTATTTACATAAACAATGGTACGAAGACGTAAACTTATTGTGAACTTCTACATTTAAATTATATTATTAAGAGATTAATTAGACCTATTTCAAATAACAGTTCCGAATGATTGGATGTGTTGCTTATTTTCGAAATTGTCTTTTATTTCAAACTCACATAAACGTGCAATGAAATCTCCGTTATTAAACACATTATGTTTAAGCTTATTCAGTATTATTTAATAGTATTATTCAATTATTTATATATATGTGTTGTTCCTTTTTCTTCTTCTTCTTTTTACTTGATTAGATAAAACATGTTAGTGAGAAAATGCCAATATTTTAGTTAACATTTATCATCTAATGATATTATTTTAAGTATACCCACAAATAGCACTTTTTATGTATACTTAAATAGGTTGTTATTTTCGCATATTTGTTGCTGTTAAAATAATAAATATTTCACTTCAAAAACTTTCCAAAAACAGTGGTACACAACAATGACAACAAAAAAGATGTGAAAACAAACTCTATTTTACGTTCTTGTCACTATAAATATTTTGAAAGATTGAGTTGGAGGAAAAGGTGCGTGATGTGCAAAGGTAAAATAAAAAAAAGATATTTCAAAACCAGTGTTACACTGTAAAAATGATTTCGGAAAAGACACAAATAAAGCATTAATCAGCAATTATCACTGCCTACTCATCAACCAAACTACTGCATCAAACGTGCCGCAAAGCAAATATTCAATTCACAGTCATTCATTTTTTATTTTTTTTAAATAATGTATGTATTATGAAAACATTTCTTCTGGTTTCGATTCGTATAATGATATAAGTAGTTCTTTGATAGTAAACCAATAAAACTTACGTAGGCAAGACAGTTTCGTCTAGCTGTCAGCTTGACTTCTTCAGTTGCTATGATGCGTTATGTCTCCGACTGGTCTCTCCAGTCGTCGTCAGAAGCTGATCGTAAATGTGAGATAGTTGGTGCGCACCTTCGTCTCTATTCGTCTTTGTATTTTTATTTTGCTTTCTTATGCTGATGCTTTCTTTAATTTTACGTTTAAGCCAAACTTGTTCTTTGTGTAGTACCTCTATCTTATCCCTGTTAGGTATGTGGTTGTGTGTGGTCATATGGTCCGTGATTGCTGATTTATGTAAAATGGAGGACGAAACTTTCCGTGATGCACGCGTCTGTATGTTCTGTGTGTTTTCCTCAACATCTTTCTTGTGTTCTTTAATTCTGGTTTTGAGTGCCCTACCCGTTTCCCCAATATACACCATCTCACAGTTGGTGAAACCCACTTTGTAGACAACACCACAGGAATCCTCTTTGCATGCTTTATCTTTCGGTCGGACGATTAAGTTTTTAATTTTGTTAGATGGTTTAAAGTATGTTCGTATGTTATATTTTTTTAATGTTCTCTTGATTTTCTCTGACAGGCCTTATGGGATGGACATCGACCCTCTTATGTCTTCTGTTTCGGGTTGTGTGTCCGTTTTTTGTTTATCTTAGTTACGTTGTACCTTTCTAATCGTCCATGTAGGGTAGTTACATTGTTTAAGTGAAGTATGTATCTAGTCCGGTGGCAGGAGGGGGGAATCACCACCCGAAAGGGGACAAATTGCCATCCAACTTTTCTAGACCAGAATTTTCCGTAGATTACGAATATGGAAGGTAATCGATCAGGACAGAAAGCGTTTTCAAGATATAAGGGGTCAAAGTTAAAAATTGACCAATTACAACAATGTATTATGTATATGTATTATAACAAATTTATTGAAGCACAATTTGGTCTTTTATTACATTTTTATGATTATAAGTGTCTATTCAATCACCTTATGAAAATAAAATCCTTCGTAATTAAGGGTCAAATGTCAATATTGACCAATCATAGAATGTACCTATAAAACCAAATAAAAACTTATATTTATTAAAAATTGGATGTTTTCTCATCCTGTTAATCAATCATACTCAATGTAAAAGAGCGAATACATCATTTCATCAGTTGACATAAGGTCAAAGGTCAACATTTTAATGCACGTATTAGTTAACAAATAAATGCAAAGTTGTCCAAACTATGATATTGATGGTTTTACAAGTAATCAAATTATTTGATTAGTAAAGTTATGTTATTTCATTATAATTTTGATTAATATAATTATAATACTGTATTTAATCAAATTAGACTTTGATCAGGATAGGAAGCGAATAGGAAGAGATAAGGGGTCAAAGTTCAAAATTGACCAATTATAACAATGTATTATATACATATGTATTATAACAAATTTATTGAAGTTCAATTTGGTCTTTTAATACATTTGTATGGTTATAGGTATCTATTCAGTCGCCTTATAAAACAAATACTTTTCAATTAAAGGTCAAATGTCAATATTGACAAATCACACAATTTGCATATAAATCCAACTATGAGATCGATGTTCATAAATGTAATCACGTTATTTGATCTGTGAAGTTATGGTATTTTTATATTTTTTCTAGTGCGCATTATTTTAAATGTATTAATATAATACTGTAAAATAAATAATAAAATTATTAATATTATTAATATTATGACGGTTAAAATGTTATGATGTTAAAATGTTACGCTGACCTTCAATGATTTGCCACTATACAGTTGCATTTATTAGGGCTACAATATTCGTTTTTGGAAAATAAACTACTATTCATCAGAACCAGAGAATACCAATTCGTACAGGATAGGGCATAGGCAGATCCAGGTGGCCAAACTCAATCCACAACTCACTACACAGCCAGACCACAATTTTTATATAGCCACAGATAGTTTGGCCCATACAGGAAAGAGTTTTCCTGTACACAAAAGATTCTAAAATAACCCATATGGATTTGCCCGAATGAACCCTCTAAGGACCCTTTTGGGATCTCTATGTGGTGTGCTACATAAGGCCCTGTATTACAAATTAATATGGGGTAAATAGTTCATAGATGAACTATGGAAAATAAAACTAAAATGTTCACCCTCAATCTTTAAATAACATTTATGGATTTGCCCAAAATCACCCCATACTGTATGTTGGGGTGAAAATGTGGGTTCATAGAGATATAATAAATATCCCTGTGCACCCTCGATCATCCATAAGGAACATTTTATGGATTTGCCCAAATTAACCCAAGGGCCGGTCGTTCTCCATGGATGGACATTAAGCCCCATAATGGAAATATAAGGGGTGACAATGTGGGTTTATATAGACAGGCACATGGAATAAAGCTGCCTGTGCACTCTCGATCCTTAAGGAACCGATTTGGATTTTGCCTAAAATGAAACAACAGCAGGTCATCTATTTAGACCATTCTCTACTGTATGTTCAGTTCTACATTTGGCCCCTGTATCGGATCCATGCATTTGGCTACATAAATTACTGTGTTAGAAATATATCGGGTAACTAAAACTGTAGGTTCCAATATTAAGCCATGGGAAAAGCCTGTCTGTGCACCCTCAATCCTTTTAAAAGGAACCCATATGGATTTGCCAAAATGAACCAAGGATAACTTCTGAATTCTTCATGAACCGTACATTCCGTTTATTGGAGATAATACATGGATACCTGATTGAAATTGCTCAAATGTTTCTGAAAGACATTGTACTGTATAGTAGTAGTATTCCCCTTCCACACCTCTTTGTATTAAATCCGCCCGATAGGCTCTTATGTACAGGATTTCAAAGCAATAATCACACTTGTATTTTTCAATCAGTATAATCTATTGGATTGAATAAAAATATCTATTATAAACAATTTGCCGTTAGAAATCTCTATGCCATGTCGTTATTTAGATGAGAAAAACAGGTCAACGGTTAAAATTACAGAAAAATAGTGTTTCAGTCACTTTTTGAAAAAAAATGTTGCATTATGGCAAGTATAAACATATATATTGTGAACAATTTGATACCAAAATTGACTCCTTACAACAAATATTTATTGATTTATGTTTTTATAACCTTATTCAATTATGTCAAAGGTTAATAACCACACTTCCGGTCATTTTCAAGCAATATCATCTGTTACACTGAATATAAATGTATATCTTGGGAACAATTTGCTCCTATTTTTAATTCTCTCCGACCTGCCGTTACTTAGATATAGCAAAAAGAGGTCAAAGGTCATAATTGCTAAAAATGGGGTTTTCGGTCAATTTTACAAAGAAAGTTCTGTTAGAGCTAATATAAACATATACATTGTGAAGAATTTGACATCAAAATTCTCTCACTAGGTCCAGAATTTCCAGAGATATAGCATGTTTTTATATTGATCAATTTTGAACTTTGACCCCTTATATCTCGAAAACGCTTCCTATCCTGATCGATTACCTTCCATATTCGTAATCTACGGAAAATTCTGGTCTAGAAAAGTTGGATGGCAATTTGTCCCCTTTCGGGTGGTGATATCCCCCCTCCTGCCACCGGACTAATCATCTTAGTTTTGTTCTGTTTGTCTGCATTATTTTTCTTCGCAAGTGAAATTAATGTCATCATCGATTTTGTTTAAGTGTTGTAATAATGGTTGTGTCGCATCCTTGGGAATTATTGTTATAATGCCATCTACATACCTTTTCCATATCCTCGGTTTTATGTCGGTGTGAGCTGTAGTTATTGCCTCATTTTCCAGCCATTCCATAAATAAATTCGCAACAATCGGAGAACATGGACTACCCATGACCATACCTGAATTTTGCTGGTAGATATCCCCTCTGAAGCTGAAATATGTGGTGGTGAGTACCAATTGAAGCAATTCCATAATGTCGTTGATATGTAACCACGTTCTCTCTGATAGTTGTTTATCACAGTGTAAGCGTTCTTCAATTATTTTGAGAGACTTGTTGACTGGTGTTTTGGTAAATAATGACACTACATCATAAGAGACCAATGTTTCATTTGGCTGTAACTATCAAAGAACTACTTATATCATTAATGTATGTATTGTTTTATATTATTGTAATATTCGATGTTTTTTTTTTACTATTATAATGCCAATTATTATCCTATTGGAAATAAGGATTTAGTCGAAACCAGCCTAGTAATTTGAATTTGTACGCCTTGTATCATTCTCAGACCCCTTCTTTTACAACCATAGGGTCTAATAAAATTTCTAAGGTACTCTGACACTAGATTATCCGAATTATGAACATTCAAATGTCTTAAATTGAATTCTATAATATAAAGGAAGCCAATGAAGTTCGAAAGGAAGAGGTCCCGCTCTAACACTTAGTAACATCTCAAATATAACCTAGCGTTTTGTAATATTTTCAGTTTTTTACCAAAGATACCAACAAACTGCGTGTTACATTAGTCCAGTCTATAAAGGAACCAGTCGCATCAGCGCACGTCGTATATTACCTTAAACAGTTCTCATTCTGCATAGACCTCTTGCTCACCCTCTAGTAAGTATGGACGATGAATATTGTTTGAAAAAAACCTCGGTTACCATATAATTATTGCAGTGCTTGCTATTCGTTAAAATAAACCTAATCTGTTTGTCAGTGTCTATTTTAGACTATATAAGATGAGGAAGATTTTAAGAACCATGCTTATTATTCGGGGCGGGGTGGGTATTAGGGGTTGAGGCTTTCATTCGCGGGAGACATTTGTTGGTAAAATTTCATAATAAATACATTTTGTTGTTTATGTCCTTTATTACTGAATGTTAATTTCATTGATATGTATTGCTTTTGCTATCTGAGTGTTAAGTAAATGTATTTGTATGGGGCAAACCTTTATCTAACGAAATCTTCTCCAATTTGCTTTTGCTATTGGTGAATAAAGGAAAACAATCATGAACACTAAACTTAAGGATGTTACCACTACTACTACTCATCCTTCCTTATTTTAGCTCTCGTAATATAAAATCTTCTTTGACTGTACTTGAAAAAATCTACGTCAGGAAAAGACAATGTAAGTCGCTTTGTACAAAGGTGAACCTTTTTCATGATGTAACTGCTGCTGTCAGTATGCTGTTATTTACGTACCTAATAGAGCAACACCTTCCCCGCGATTAAGTGTACATTTAATGAAGAAAGAACAATACTTAAAACTGTTACGTAAAAAAGGCGAGCGGCGTTTATTGTAAGTAATATTTTAGATGAATTAATATTATCAACATGCACAAGTACCTTAAATTGATTTCTACAATGAAAAGGATTCCAATGAAAAAAATTGTGTCCTGCTCTAAAACATAGTTACACCTCAAATACAAGTTATTTGGTAAGATCTTGCTTGAAGGTATCCATTGCTTTAAAAGACAACGAAGTAAACTATCTTTGATAAATGACTTCCCAAAGTCAATATTAACCTTGACAAGGCACCGGTGTTCCGAGCCATAATTATGTGAGAGGTACGACCGCCATGCAGTTATCGACAGTACAGTCATCCTCGCTACAAATTACAGTATCTATAATATGACTCGCATTGTGGTTGGTTTATTTACCTATATTATTACCGCCACGCCCATTAAATTGTAAATAAAAAATTTTTTTTAAATCACACTGAATTATATAGCACCTGTTATTAATAATATTTGTAACACTTACATTGTTTGGAAGATCCACTTTAGCACCTGCCTTGAGCAAAATAGTGCAAACGTCTGTGTGGCCCTCTTGTGCAGCTCCATTTAAAGGCGACCATCCATCCTGAAATAATAACACACATAATGTTATAGAAGTAGTAGTATAGTCTTCTACAAAAAGCTATTTAATATTGTATTGAAATCTTTTCGATGTGATCAAGTAAAACTAACTTAAAAACCAGGTGAGGGCAAACAAATTCTATTGATCTTGCATTCCAATATCTATAGTGTCAACTATGTTTCATAATGTTAGTGATTTTATTTGTGTTACACGAGCTTGTTGAAAATATGCACTTTATTATCATGGGGATAGTTCAAATTACACAATTAAATCTCTATTCATTTGTACACAAATCTTGTAAATAGAGAGGCAATTTAAAAAAAACTAAAAATATACAGTGTGGTAACAAATTTTATCAGAGGACTAAATATAGTTAATACTTCATAGTTTTATTTTCATGCTGTAGCAAAAATTATCCACCGTATATCCACCATCTTTTTTCACCTTCTATGGAGTCACCGGACATGTAATTACACTAGGTTAAACTATACTTAACTACTGCAAAAAAGTCTTCCGGATTTTTATAGCAGAATTTTACCAAATTTTGTATTTGACCATTTTAAGGGAAATCCATGTGTTTTCGTCTTGATATCTATTACAATTATTTGATTTATGTACAATTAACAAGATATTATATTTAAAATTCATGCCTGTACCTGAGCTTTAACTAAAATAAACATTATTAACCTTTGATGTTTTCTTTAAGATAATGTATTGTATATGCATGCATTTGTTTTGCTTGTATACTATTTTGTTATATTGTAGGGTACTTTTGTACGTAGCATTTATATATTGCTAATTTGGTAAGAAATTGTGGTCCTTAATATGAAAGATGGCACTAGTTCTGCTGCCAGTTATTTTGCTACAATTATCAAAGAACCTATAGATACAGTGCACTGATTGGGTAATAGAATACTGTAGTTCAATACGAATAGTTTAATTTTACGACGGTTGAAAACTTCAACCTTGACATGACATAATAAACATTCTTTCTAACAGATTTCTTCTCGGGGTACGCGCAGCCGTCTTCTTTATATCTTTACTTAGATTGTATATTGTTTTCAATAAGCCGTGCGGAGGATTGAGGTAATGTCTCTTAGTATTAACAGGGAAGAGTTAAATTACGTAACTTAACTCTTCCCTGGTATTAAAGGCTAACACCGCGGCTTTAAAATGTATATTATGAATATAGATTGCTGAACCACCACTCATTCGTCCAAGACGGGAATCATTTATTAAGTTGTAATTTTCAAGATCTATTATATTCGGTTTATTGTCGTCAAACAAAGACATTGCAATTACTGTACATGTATGACTTAATGACGTTATTATTACAGTTGTAGACTATGTATAAATATTATAATGTACCGCGATGGGAAGCCGAATCGCAATAAAATTAATAATAATATTACAAGTAAAACTGAAAAACCACGAAATATCATTTTCTAACATCCAGTGCCCTAAAGGCATATGTTAACAATGATTACGGAATATATTACGAGAGGTGATGGACCTTTTCTTTGAACGTCAAAATAGTGCATTGGATATGTTGGGTCTTGCAAAATTAAAAGTGTTTCCTCAGTAAAGTCTCTTATAAAAATGAATCAAATTGAGATCTGCTAAATTATAAGTACTGTAGTCCTATAGGCCTACGTGAAGCATAACTACAAATACGTTCCAGCTAATTCTTACATGTGGTCCGGGTAAACTATAAAACAATGAATAATGAGAATTCTTTCAAGGACAGATTTATACCAAAAAAAGACGTACATGCCTAATGGGAGGGATAACACCAAAATATTTAGATTTTTTACGCAAAGGTAAAGCCTATTTGATATTAGGTTATTTTCCCTTTTTTCTGGGTTACTGTGGGTTGAAAATACTGTATGGGTTAAAAAGGTCGTAAGATGTTAGTTTATTAGTATAGAGTACTGCAAACCATAATATTAGGTAACATTGTAATTGAGGGCGTTTTATTTCACATGACAAAGCATCTGAACTCCCCAAAAACGTACCGTATCATAATGTAGTATTATTTTAAACATTGACATGACATAATAAACACTGAACGTTCTTTCTAACGTAGTTTTTTTTTTCAGATTACTCGGATGCTGTATTATTATTTATTGTAATGCGCCGTGTTCTTTTAAATCTTTAAAACTATACAATTTCATTTTATCAATAATATTGTTTGTATATTATACGTATGATGTAGTTATTTTTGTTTGTCATTGAAGTAATGGTAAATGTATAATTTGTATAGTGTCCCATATCGTTTATGAACGCGTTATAATTTTGATTCTGTTCTGGTTCGCTATGTGTAAAAGTGAAGTTCAAAATAATTAAAATGGTAGAATAAATCGTGATTATAATCATGAATATTGTCTCAATGTTAATATTCAAAGTAATCTTTGCTTTATTTTATATGTCATTTGACTAAAGCCTAAATAATATGAAAGCAATCTTTATAAAATATGAATATTTAAATAACTTTCTCTCTGGCCTTCCGATTTAAGTGAAGTATACATTATTTTATTATGACCTACAGTAGTACCGTTCCACCGCTATTTTTATTGAAGATAATCATTTTCCTTTGTTAGTCAGTGCTACTAATCACTATCACCTAAAATCATCGATAGAGAACCATATGTAAACAACAAACGTATCAGAGGCCATTTGATCCGACGACGAGGAACCCAAGCCATTAACAGAGACAAAGGCGTCCACCAACTTACGTGAATGGCCCTTACGTTAGACAAAATTGGTCTCTAGATGATATATTTTTCATTTCTTCTAAAGGAGCTGTCTGAGCAGGACAGTGAAACTGCCAAGAAGGTTAGTTTCGCTAATTGGGGTTTTTTTCGAAAAGAATTAATAATTCACATGTCGTACCGTTACGTGAAATACAGAGTGTATATAATCTCCGCGAAGCCATGGGAATGATTTCATTGTAACATGTATATCTCACATCAAGTCGTCTTCTAATACTAATACCGGTACAAAAACCTGCCTATGGTTGTACATCATTGTAAATCGTCAACAGACACTGTGCTACAGACAGTGTACTGTGTGTTTAAAGTACAGCATTTATAGCAGACACCAACGTGTATAACTTGCTATAGTTTTACAGATAGCACATATGGACAGTAGCAGAATCGGGTGCACCTTTATTAAAATAGCCTTTGTTACCCAGACGTGTAAAACTCGACTAAAGCTCGACTTCATTAAGTCAAACTGCAAACTTCTTCTATGAATCGAATTTGAAGTATTAGCTCGAACTAGTACTTTTTGAAGTCGAAGTTAACGACTAAATTTCGGTTTAAGAATAACGGTCGTAAATGGCTATTTAAATTATATGGAGTAGGGAAATATTATAAAGAGCGTTACCTTCGCAATAACTAAGAAGTTTTTTTTTTTACAAAATTGCTTCAATCGAGTTAAATTTTTTACCGCACCTTTTGAATTGGATGAATGTTTGCATACCGTATGTTGTACCGCGATGGTAAGACTCGCATAAAAATTAATAATATTACAAATAATAAATATTAATTTATAAAGATTAAACAAGTTATTACAAAATGTGACATCCATATTGTTACAAAACCTTGGTTAATCTGACTTTCCAATGTCAAGATTAACCATGACGAGGCACCAGTGTTCCGAACCATGTGAGGGATACAACCGTGCAGTTCTCGACAATTTAGTCATCCTCGCCACAAAAAATGGTCTGTAATATGACCCGCGATGATCTTGCTTCATTTAGGTATGTTATTATCGACACGCCCTTTAAATTGTAAAATTAAACACTTTTTTAAATCACACTGAATTATATAGCACATATTATTATGTGTGTAACACTGAAGATCCAATTTAGCACCTTCCTTGAGCAAACATCTGTGTGGCCGTTTTTTGCAGCCACATATAAAGGTGACGCTCCATTCTGAAATATTACAAACATTATGTTATAGTATTTTCTCTCTCTAAACAAAGTATTATAATATTGTCCTGGAATCAATACGATGTGATCATTTAAAAATGACGTTTTTAAAAAGTCACCATGATTCGATCGGAGTAAGACGCTTACACAACGAGCTCCTGAAACGCACTACTTAGCATACTAATTTTCTCTAGGCCAATCACGACAAGCCATGTCACGATCTACACGAGCAAATACCAAGCCCGCTGAATTCGAAAGCGAAGACCAGCTATCGTTTGAATCGTTTGTTAAAAAAAAACTTGAATCGATTTTAAAAGGCCAAGAATCTAATAAAGCTGAGCTTTACGAAGCAATATCGTTTAATTCTGCTAGAATAGATGCCCTTGAAGATGAAAACAAGGAATTAAAAACGACTGTCACAGAGCTGACAACAACAGTTGCTAATTTACAAGGTAGTACAACTGACCTGTTGACAAAAATTAACAATACGGAACGCTTTTCTCGTCGTAATAACGTAAGAATTGTTGGTGTGGAAGAGAACACAAAAGAAAACTGTAAGTTAATCTTTGAGAACATTCTTTCCGATTTTTTCACACTCGATCCCAGGCCAACAATCGAACGGGCCCACCGAGATGGTAAAAGTATGAACGGCAAGCCAAGGCATATCATTGCCCGTTTTCTCTCATACGCTTCTAAGATTGAAGTTATGAAACAACGAAGTTCTGCGCTAGATAGCCAGAAATTTTATATCATAGATGATCTTACTGCTGCCGATCTACTGGAAAAAAAGAAATGGAGATCACAAGTAAAAGAGATGTACAATAAAGGTACCAAGCTTCGTTTTACGGCTGGAAAATGGCGAAATTCAACTGGCATTCCGGTAAACTTTTCGAAATTCCATTGAAATAGTTCCGGTAAACTTTTCGAAATTCCATTGCCATACTAGTGATCGGAATGTTGTTGTAAACACTTGGACTGTCTAAGAAGCATTTCTTCTTTACAAATTCAATCCATTATTAAATTTTACAACAGACTAAGAATCTTTTATCCATTATTTTCCTTACATCTGCATACTTTGCTTAATTTGTATAAGCCTCTTGATTGATTTTACATAATAATTTTACAATAGCGTTTTCAGGAGTCTGTTCTCACATAATTGCATTGTCATAAGATGTTTAAACCACTTAAAACCATTTATTCACCTTTGTTTTATTGTTACCCCCCAATTCTTAACTTGTTTCTTTATATTTACGTTCTTGTACTTTTCTGTTTTTACGTAACATTACCAGGCATCTTTTATTACATACTATTGAATAAACTGATCACATTATGTATCGTTAGATATTCTCATGGACCCTTTTGACAATATAGATGCATTCCCATTTAATCACATTATTGATAATGATGAATTCTTCGCCCTGATTTATCATTTATCATTACTAATGGTTCGGAATCTCTTTTCATTGAAATCGATGCACAACCCAAAAACATAATCCTTGGAGTAGTATATCGTTTGCCTGAATTATCCATTAACACATTTAATAAAGATATCTCTAATTTAATTGACACCATTAATAATGAGAAAAAAACAGCATATATTTCAGGAGACTTTAATATTAACTTGTTAAATTCCAAAACACATAAAGGTACTTCTGATTTTGTTAATACTTTATTTCAATCAAATTATTATCCTCTTATTACTAGGCCAACTAGAATTACGCGTAATTCTGCAACTTTAATCGACAATATTTTTTGTAATAATCTATATGATAACATTTCTTCCGGAATTCTATATTCGGACATCTCGGATCACTTTCCTGTTTTCTTGTTAGTACATAAATCAGAACCTCTCCAACACCTGAAACCTAAATCAAAATATATATACATAAAAAAAGTCAATGATATTTCAATTTCTGCCTTAAGTAATGATTTGTCAAATGTTGACTGGACTAGTATTTATAACTCCAATGAACCCAATGAGGCATACGCTTTATTCAACGACATATTTAGTACATTATATAATAACAACATTAAAACCACTCGTTCCAGACGCAATATTCGGAAAGAAAAAAAACCTTGGATAACTAAATGCTTAATTAAATCTATCGACAAAAAACACAAATTATATAAAACATTTCTTATATCTAAAAAGCAAAAGGACAAAGATAAATATGTTAAATATCGAAATGTACTTACCAAAATCCTTCGTACTGCCCAAAAGAATTACTTCAGTGACAAATTTGAATTCCATAAAAATAACATCCAAAAAACCTGGCAAACAATAAATGGAGTCCTTGGCAAGAAATCTCGTAAACCGTTTCCTTCTCACTTTATTAACAATGACATTGAATTAAATAATCCTCAACAAATTGCAACTGAATTCAATAATTATTTTACTAGTATAGGGCCAAATTTAGTTAACAAAATACATGTGTCGGATAATGATAATTATACTTCTACCCTACCTCGTCCATGTGTGCACTCTCTCTTTCTTAGTCCTGTAACCGAACATGAAGTTGTCAGTATAATACTTTCCCTCAAAGATAATAAATCTCCTGGGTTTGATGGGTTTTCCAATAAAATTATTAAACGTGTTTCTAATTTTATATGCAAACCCTTAACTCACATTTTTAATACTTCTTTTCAAACCGGTATTTTTCCTGATTCTTTTAAAATAGCTAAAGTCATCCCTATCTACAAGAAAGAAGATCCTCATCATTTCAATAACTACAGACCAATCTCCCTACTTCCTTGTTTCTCAAAATTAATTGAAAAAATAATGCATAATCGAATTTCTTCTTTTTTAACTAAACATAACATTTTATTTAAAGGCCAATATGGTTTCAGGAAAAAGTATTCAACAGATCTTGCTTTATTAGATATTTTTGACAAAATTACAATTGCCCTGAGTAAAAATGAGTTTTCTGTTGGCATTTTCCTTGATTTATCTAAGGCCTTCGATACTATTAACCACGATATTTTAATTCATAAACTTTCAAATTACGGTATCAGAGGCCTTCCTTTAAAACTAATTAAAAGCTACCTTTCCAATCGTGTTCAGTTTACTTCCTTAAATCATTTTAACTCTTCCTATTCCCGTTTAACCTGTGGTGTTCCCCAAGGATCGATTCTTGGACCACTCTTATTCCTGATTTTTGTTAACGATATACCAAACAGCTCTAAATTACTAAATTTTATCTTATTTGCTGACGACACAAATATTTTTTTCTCTCATCCTAAATTAAATACCTTGTTTAAAATTGTCAATGATGAGTTACTTAAAGTTTCAAATTGGCTCAAACACAATAAATTAACTCTTAATACATTCAAAACGAACTATATAATATTTTCTAAACGTAAAATTTCAAATTCTTTAAATGAACAAATATACATTGATAATAAAATGATCAAACGAGTTAATGAAACCCAATTTTTAGGAGTAACCATAGATGCCTCTCTGACTTGGAAACTACATATAAATAAAATCAGTAATCTAGTTTCTAGAAATGTTGGAATATTGAACAAATTAAAACATATCTTCCCTCAAAAAACCTTATTAACCCGTGCACTTTGGATTTGCGCGGGAGAATCATTTAGAGCCCATACAAAATTACTTTTTAAAAGATTTAACGTTTTAAACATTTATGATTTAAATAAATTACAAGTTGCCTCATTTATGTACCGTTTATCTAACAATTTACTGCCTTCACATTTTAATGCTTTATTTACAAGAATTGACGAACGCCATTCCTATAAAACCCGATCCTCTGTTAACAATTATATCCTTGATAATTTAAATGTTAAGGCTCGACGATTTTCTATGTATTATTTTGGTCCCAAACTTTGGACTTCACTCTCAAATGAACTTAAACAGAAATCTTCCTTTTCTAGTTTTAAATCTAATTTCAAACACAAAATGGTGTCAGAATATGCTACATAAATTTTCGCCGATCTTTTATCCTTATTTATTTGGTGGTGATACATGGCATTAAATCCTTCACCCTGGTATTCAATAATCTCCGCTACATTGTATCGTTATACTTGTTATTATACCATATTTAATTATATTTCATATTGTACTCTAAATGTTATCATTATCCCTTTTATCATATATTATATAATTGCCTGGTTTATCTTAACTTCTATAATTTAAATTTTTTTTTATTTCTTTATTTTATGTACTTTCACTATTATATATTTATATTTTAGTCTACTCTGTAGCAATGTTAGTATACTTAGGCATACGGGAGTCACGACTTAAAGTTCAGTGAACTTACTGTGACTTCCATCCACCCACATTTAATATATGTTATGTTATGTAAATGTAAATGATATATATATATATATATATATAAGTGAGTGGAAAAAATAAATAAACGAAACGAAACGAAACGTTATAGATTTAAATAATGCTACATTGTTATAGGCCTATTCAATAAAAATTATCAACCATTGATGTTTTCTTTAAGATAATGTATTGTATACGTATACATTTGTCTTTCTTGTATAATAGACAAGTTCTATTTCCTCTGAAATATGATGTAAGAAGCATTTTTGGGTAGAAGCTGGGATCCACTTGATTTAGGATAATTCGACCTCGCTGATTACGAATATGGCGGATCCCAAGCAAAATTCGGCCATCTAAGCCCTTAATTTGCATAAATAAAAATGGCGGCCATTTTTTATAATTACCCTATATCTCGAGAACCACCATTCACAGATAATTAATTTTGGTGTCAAAATGTTTTAAATATATGTTTTTATATTCACTTTAATGACACATTTTCTCAAAAAATGGATGCAAGTCTTATTTCTGACATTTTGACCTTATAAGAACATTCAATTGAATATTTTATTTTATTTCGTAGGCTATTCTCTTGACCGCCCAGTCATATCAGCCTTTCCAGTTTGCTTCTGGTCTTTAGTGATTCATGACCTCAATTGACGTTTCCCTCCTATATTATTATACGTTTCATGTAACACATTATCAATTCCTTTAACTTTTAAAATTATATTCCTATGATGGATGTGGACAGTGGACATAATCAATGATAAATGTCATTTCGCGTATTATCATATTCATTCTCGGTAACAGTGTGTTCAGTTCTGTGGTGGGTCAAATCGCATACAATAAACATTTAATTGGCGGATGGACAAACATTGTAGTTTTATTTTTCCCTGTCCATACCTATATTTTTTTTATTTTATTTTATTCAGTTGACAACCAACTGCGATGAAACCGCCACTAACAGGTTGAATGTAAACATAATAAACTATAATAATACATTCAAATATGCAACAATAACATAAACAAAAATCGGAACACTATAGAGATTTAACAATTTTACCCTTAAATACATTTAAAATATCATAAAATAAATCAATATCCAAACAAGTAAAAAGCACACTATTAAATGTGTTAGGTAACCGCTGAAAATACCTGTTTTTTGCATTCAACACGACCACAAGCCGCACGACTGAACGGTGCAATGATGTTAATTCTCAATCGAAAAACAACAATTTAACTTACTATCAATCAAAACTCCCAAATCCCTTTGAAAATTAATATAATCTTATTCCTGATCATTTAACTTATATTTGGTTAAAATAGGCTTTCGCTGATTATACTATGCACAAGAAAAACCCGTCGTGTTATTTTAACATTCTTACTACATCAAGACGTAACTGAGATTTCACAACAAAAGTCCTAAGTAGCATTTCTGTTACCAATCTCAACTTTGTTGCCTCCAAATAATAACACTAGGTATATTACCCGGGTCGTTATATGTTGGGTTTTGTACATATGTAGGGGACACCTCATGAAACGTCACCAAAAACATGCATAATGCAGTAGTCATATGCGTCTTGCCCGGGTCTCTGGTTTCCAGGGGCGTGGTCATGTTATCGAGAACCATTCATATACACTCACTGGAAGGTGAGAGAGCAAAGCAAACGAATCTAGTTATTATAAATACGCTAACATTTACCTCATGGAAAACATTTAGCTCGTAGTATCATGAACGTGCGCATATAGCGCATCGTGGTGTTAAGCCGAATCACAAAAATATTAGTGAAACGCGTAATAACATTGCAGTAATTATTATTAATTCATAAATTTAATGAAAATATAATCAAACAAAACAATTGTTCTTGAAGTTGCTTAAGGGTTATGTTAAAAGAAACACATCGACTACGATTTATTTTTAAACAATGTTAATATATGTTTTGGTATCGGAATATGTCATATTTTCGATGAATTAAATACACTTATTTTAATAGCTACAAGATATATATTCAACTGTAACATTAAAGAAGACCCACTGTATTTTAATAAATTTAAAGTCACTGTTAAAAGAAATATTGAAATAGAAACAAATGTTGATTTGAAAATGATAATATGCATATAACCTAAAATTAAAAAAATAGGAGTATAGTCTACCTTTTAACTACCATGATATGTATAAATGTTTGTTTGATTGTGTTTTGTTTTGTATGTTGTTTTTGAGAACCATTTTTTGTTGTCTTGTTGCTACAGATGGTGGCGCATTGTTGTTTTTTTTTTGTAATTGAAATAATTTAAAAAAATATTACAAAGTGCGACAGCAGTTATTACAAAGTGCGACAGCAGTTATTACAAAGTGCGATAGCAGTTATTACAAAGTTCGACATCAGTTATTACAAAGTGCGACAGCAGTTATTACAAAGTGCGACAGCAGTTATTACGAAGTGCGACAGCAGTTATTACAAAGTATGAGAGCTCGATTACTACAAAATGCAAAGGTTATCACAAAGTGTGACAGTTTTGTCACCATGTGCGCACGACAGGTATTACAAAGTATTATGTGACGATTATTACAAAGTGCGACAGTACAAAGGGGGTTTACAGATAGTTATTATATATGCGATGTTTTTTTTTCAAGACAGTTTATCAGGAATCGACCCTATTGTTGTTATTTCTTGAGTTAAGTTTCGGGATCATTAATTTGAAAAATAAAGGTCTTGGTGAGCTCTTGCTTGGAGGTTTCCAAGTCCCGGGGTTTAAATTACCGCGACTTTTAAACTATCATTGGTTGATCTAACTGCCCAATGTCAAGATTAACCTTGACAAGGTAGCGGTGTTCCGAGCCATGTGAGGGGTACAACCGTTGGGGCGTTCATTTGTGAGAGGCGTTTTTTGATTAAATTTCATATTTGTATATATAGATATGAACAAACCTGTCTTTAGATATAAAGAATATTATGTTTATATTCAAACTAATAGAACATTATATGTAGAAATGACCGGAAATAACGTTACTAACTGACCTTTGACCCAAAATGCAAGACATTTCTCCTATCTGATCACGTTTAGTAATATCTTGTCAATTAATTCATTTTGTGCCAATTGGAGGTTGACATTCTCATATTATTTTCTGGACCAGTTTTTCATGTGCAATCCGAATATATGAGATAAATAAGGAAGCCATAACAAGGCCAAGAATTTAATTCTTTTACTACATACATGCTTCCCTTTAGTGTTTCAGTCTGTATGTCGTGTATTAATCTTCAAGATCGCTCACATCACTGCAATCTGAAAAGTCTTCATATTCATTATGTGTAAAAAGTTCCTGGACATCTGCTGGCATCACTGTCTCAATCCATTTAGGCTCCATTTGTTCATTCCATCCATTGTGTGTACTGTTGTTGACAAAATCATTGACGTCTGCTGATTGCCATTCTTTAACAAAGTTTGCTCTAAGTATATGAAACTCAAGGGTCTGCTGACATGGTGGCAGTAATGATATATCTGTAATCCTGTTGTGCCTGGAAAACGTTCTTTTGAAGATATCATATCGTACTTGATTTATACTTTTCCCCTTCACTCCATACAATAGTTAAACATACTCTTCAAGTTCCTCATACAACTCCTTTGATGGAACATCTGGCACTCCAAGGTTGCAGAATGTGTCAACACATTTTGCTTTTGATTCCAGAAACTTCCAGCAGGTACGTTTTCCTTTCCGAAAGAAAGCGGAGTTATAATCGTTACCTGTACAGGCATGGACTCCATTAAGGGATGATTTATGCGCTTTTGTTTGACACTAGTACACAGCGAATAAGCTCAATCAATCTGGTCTTGTTTTTGCCGTTGGCAAAGGAAATTGTTGAATTCACGGGGCAACTTTGATATTGTTGAGCTTACAATTACCTTTGGTGCAATCCCGCGTCTGTTTCTCTCAACAGACTTAATGCTTTTTGGCAAGTATGTATCGGCAACAATATCAACACGCTTGTATCCTTTAGGGATGCTGTTTAAAACCTTTGCTGAAGGATCCTGGTACGTATCAGGGTAAGATGTAAATGTTCCGATTAATGCCATCAAGTCAACAACATAGGCAGTAGCCTTTGCTGGCAGTTCTCGACCAGGATCCATAACATCTGTTCAACTTTTTTCGATGAGAATTTCCATTAGGACACTTTTCTGAGTTGTTCGTCTTGTCCCATCTGCATTAGCCAGGCTTAGCGGGACAGGTGTAAGTGGATACTCAAAGGCTTTCTTAAAGTCAAATATTCTACCATGCTTTGTTGAGGTGGCAAGAAGCTTTCCTAAAACATCCCGATTAGCTTCTATTACTTTTACTTTCCCATTTGCCTTAATTTCGAGTTTCTTCCCACTATTCGAAAATAAAGTGAGCTTGTTGCGCTTAATAGGGTAATGGAATTTCACTTTAGTTGACTCAAGCCTTTCCTTTACAAAGCTTTCATGGATTGACTTGCCATTTTACAGGACTCTAAATATTTGAATATAAACATCTATATTCTGGAGAGTTTGACACCAATTACAACGTTCTGTGTCGAGTAGTTACGGAGATATGATATATGTTGGATATTGGGTCAAAGGGCAATATATGTATTTCCGGCCATTTTCGGACAAAATGTGCTATTACATCAAATAGGAACATGTACATTCCAAACAATTTGACACCGTAATTAACTCTCTATGACCAGTTGTTGCCAAGATATCATAGTCTACTGTAACTGGCGACCATTTTGAAAAAAAGCGCCTTCACGCGAAAGTACCGCCCGTTTACCCAATATATTTGGATTCCCCAGAAAAAACTGGTCTAGAAAAGTCATATGAGAATTTCTACCTCTCCGGGTGGCACCTACCTCATTCATAGTTTCTTAGTAAAGTGATCTCTAATCAATCAAATTGAAAGTATACGTGAAGCATAATTAACAATACATTTGAGTTCCAACTTATCCTTACATGTGGTCCCGGTAAACCATGCAACAATGATAAAAGTGAGAATACTTTCAATGACCGATTTATAAAAAAGACGTAGGCCTGATGGGAGGTTTAACTTCAAAATATTTAAGTCTATGCAAAAAGTAAAAACGTTGAGCCTTAAATGGGCCTTAATAGTAATAATACTTATTGTCGTGCCATTTAAGATCTCTAGTGATTTATTTACAATGTCAATTTCATATTGTAGGTGATTTACATTTTGTGTTATAAAATGTCGAGTGTTTCACCTGCTTTGATAGAAACAATACTGTAATGAGTTTAAAATGTAAACATATTAGTATATTAGTAAACACATGATGTACTGCAAACCAAACTAGTGTATTTGTGCACATAATAGTAGGTGACATTTGTAATCGAGACCGTTTTATTTAACACGAAAACATGTGAACTCATAAAAAACGTACATATAATGTAGTACATTTTGAATGTTGACATGACATGATAAACATTAAACATGTTCCTTCTAACATAGATTTTTCTCAGATTACTTGGATTTCGTTCTTAAATACGGTATATTGTTTTATTTACTGTAATGCCATGTGTTCTCTACATGTCGATATAGTTAGGGTACGGACATTTATCTTAGTATTACAGGGTAACACCGTGGCTTAAAAATATATTTTTTATTATAAAATATAGACCTTTGCAAAAACACAACTTAGTTTATTAATGAAAAAGATCTTAATTGAAATATACATTTCAATTACCCGTACGCGAGTGCAAATACAACATCTAATTCAATATGTATTTGCAAAAAGCTAAAATTATGTTTTCGAGAATTGTTGTTTTTTTAGAACACACTACTAAGTGGTTGGTGTAACTTCATATTTATGATATATTGAAACATTATATGTTAATTAGTCACCTTAATATGGACCTTTGCCATATACGATGATTTAAAATTCAGAGTTTTAGTATTATAGTATTACAGTTAAACCCCATGAGTTATCCATGAGTTTTTACAGACTGACTTATTTAATTCTAAAAATATTTTTATTTTGTATATAGAATATAGAGCAATTGAGTATAACTTATTTTTATGTTGCATTCAGACCCAAAAACAAGTTCTTCAAAAGAACAGTTACTATTATCTAACTTTTTAAATATCTCATTGATTTTTTTCCATAATAAGACATTGCTTTTACATTTGAAAAACATGTGCTTTTCATCCTCAGTTACATCACATAACTCACATTTTTTTGTGTTCTTAATATTCCATTTATATAATTGTACATTTGTTGGTAAAATTCTAAGAAGCAATTTGTAATTTAGTGGTGCATATTTTTGTTTTTCTCATTTTTTACTTTTCTTGACCAAATATCAAACCAGTTTGTACTTTTAATATCAATTTCTTTTTCCCATTTGGGAATAGTAATAGGAGCAACAAACATACCTTCTATACAACTTGAATATATCTGTTTTGTTTTCATCTGAAATATCTTATTTATTTTATAATCATCTGAATTTAATTTAACACTATCTCCATTATAATTTTTACGGAAAATGTGTTTACAACACATTAGATTGTTTGTATGGTAAATTACCTCCCTTAAGCGGCCACCCACAAAATTGGCTGCAGTCGCGTGCGCAAATTTTTCATATTTCTGTAAAGAACATTTCTGTGTGATTTTAGATGAGATGAGAAAACTACACAGATTTTGATTGACTGAAGAAATGATTTGCACATTTGTAGAATACCTTTTGCACATTTAACGTCAAAACTGATCGTTTTTACATTTAACGGCGAGATGTTTGCACATTTACGGGTAATGAATGTTTACAGATTTGCACATTTGAAGGTAAAATGTTTGCACAAATGTTGTTGTTTGCACATTTGAAGGTAAAATGTTAGCACAAATGTGGTTGTTTGCACAAAGTGACTTTTTGCACATTTAACGGCTCCACACGGGCACTACACGAGAGAAGCCGCCCTTGATCAATGTTAGGACCAATCAAGGTACTTTAAACAGTCCTGGCTTAGTCATCACTCAGATAAATGTAAGAATAAAATGACACTGCTGCCACTACAGACGTCGTATGCATAATCTATTAAGACTGATGCAGGTCAAAACAATTATAAAAAATGCTGTATAAATTTAGTTACACAAATAAAAATATGAAATCATGAGAAGAAACACTCGGGAATTTACCATCTTAGAATTATATTGATGGCTAATGCCTCTATGTTAATATTTGAAGTAATCTTCGGCTATCGCTCAGACGCCTACATCGGATGTAGGCATAGGTGTTTACACATGTGTTGGAAAATCAAATATTCTTTAATAGATCGTATAGATAGATAGATCCTTGTTTTCTTTGTTTTACTAAATAATGAAAATAAGGATTTAGACGAGTCGTCTTTAGATTTGCAAGTAACAGAGAAGCATTTCTTTTGTCCGTTGTCAGATGGTTATTGGATCTGTGTTGTTGATTTCCCTAATACTTATGTAATTAACCGCTTTAAGTCACCCTGCATAGTAGGTATTAACAATGTATTAGAACTCTAGTAACTGCCATTTTCCGATATCTATTTTCGACTCAATGTATTTCATTTTTTTTTATGAATATGAACAGTTTGTCTTAAATGAAAGTTAAATTGAATTTGAATTGCTTGTTTATTGTATTAACAATTGTCTGTAATTTTAGTATTAATTTGTTTAATATGTTCTTATGAGGGTTAATTTTACAGGAACAACTTGGTACTTTTTTTTAAATTCTTTTTTGGAAATTAGTGCAATTAAAGCGTAATTTTAATTAATTAATCAATTAATTTTGAATTAAAATTCAGCAATCGTCATATTCCATTTGGAATACTACGTCCTGTAAAAATACTAGAATTTACTCATGGTTTCCACATATCATGTTATCGCAACCCATCCTATTACTATTGAAACCGAATTGAAACATTTTCAAAAAGCTTTTTATGGTGGTCACAAAATACCAAGATACATTAAAGAAACGCTCAACGTTAGATCTATGTATAGTAATGAGAAATATACAAACAATGATGTTGTTGTGATGTCGTGGGTGAGTGTCAGGTGTGGCGGCGTTCATTCGTGGGAGGCATTTGTTGGTAACATTTTCTAAGAAAATAAATTCCCTTAGATATGAACAAGTACAATACCGTGTTTGATATTATCAAGAAGTGGTAACAGTAAACAATTGTATGAAAATACCTGGTAAATAAATAGATATAGCAGTAAATGAGTTATTCAACAAGTATAAGTATGTTTGTTTTATAATACAATATTGTGTGTATAAATTTACGTGGCGGGGTGTTTATTAGAGGGTGGAGGTTGGATATTCCAATGATGTTTTATTGGGGAGGAGGCGTTCATTCAAAATAAATGCGGTATGCCTAATTGTTATAATCAATACATTATTTAGTTTAAAACCAAATAATGACAATTATCAGTGGGCTGTTTCGGTATAAACAAAACATTTGAAACGGCTGGCAACATGTGCCAAAGCAATGGCGATACAGTAGGCATACATGCAGAGTACCAGAAGGTACCAGTTCCAGAAACGAATGAAACACAAATTTAATTAGGTAGGTTATTAATACAAGTATGGATGCAAACATTACAACGGACAATGATTAATAGTTTCCCGAGAAATTATTAAATTAAACTAAAATGTGAACTCAATCATCACCGTGTTGAGTTCGGGATATCCGCGTTAACGCACACAGTGTAACAAACATCTTAAAATACGCACATACTCTCTGACGTGAAAAAAAAATATATAGTACTGAATTAAATGTCTATTTTGTGTCATACAGAGTGCGAATAACCAATACATTTTAAAGTGTATGTTTCAAACCAATGCATATTATTTGATTTTTTTTAGTTTTCCAGTTAAGCACAATTGTGACATCTATAATTGTCTATACAAATGTCTATAAATTCCATGTCCTTTATTGTCTGACTTCCAATGGGTTTTTGGTTGAATTTGACAATTTCTTTTTTCATTTTATAAGAGAAAACCTTAGTTTTGACGAAAGAGATTAACTTTATTAAAACTACAAAATAACCTATTTAAAGTGTCATTTAATTAATCTTCATTTTTCATGTTTTTGGAGGACATACGTCTTTAATATTAAGCATTTATTTGATTTTCTTATTACTTAATTAACCGCTTTACGTCATACTGCATGGTAGGTATTAACTGTCCTTTTTAAATATAAATTTTCGACTTACATAGTGCAATTTACTTCATTTCTTGTGTTGTGTTAGGTAGCTAGAATTAAGGATAGTTTGTCTTGACTGAAAGTTTAATATATTTTGAATTGTATGTTTATCGTATTAACATTTTTCTGTAATTGTAGTATTGATTTATTAAATTGATTCGTATGAGGGTTTACGTTAACAATGATATAACTTCCTTATATTGTAATAGTATTGTCGTGGATGCGCTAAACTTCCAAATACCACAAACACACACAAGCCCATGATTAATAGCCTAAACATTTGTATACGTTTTCTTTGGTTTTTTATGTTTTGCTCCCCTTCAATGTTTGCCGTTGGTGGCGACATACATTTTGCTTTATTCGTTGGCCATGCGTGAAGTCTTCAACATTATGATGCTGTACTCTAGCTGTTCGACCAGTGTTCAGCTATTAAAAACAGTTATCGTAAGAGGAGATAGGAAAATGCGAAGCATCCTCGTAGTATTGTGTGCAGGTATATAAACATAAACGCTCATACTATCAGTACTCCGTTTAATAAAACTGTCCCGCTTGTACATGGAACTTGAAAAAAAAATTATAGGTACTTACAATACAATTTCACTATAAATCGTTGATATCATGTGCATATAAACATCAGTGGATGTGTTTTACAATTGTTATCATTGTATCCCGAATATCTTGAACTAGAATTCACGCGAATATGGTTGAGTTTCATCAAAAAACAAAATGGTGGCGATTAGCAGTTTTACTGAAAGATTTTCGATTTCAAAAGTACGTACCGAAGGACATAATACAGAAACAAATCAATAAATACGATGATTTTATGTATTCACCTAAAATTAGCACCCTGGGAATTACTTCCGAAAGAGAAACCTGTCACAAAATGAGTCCACATTTTTGATTTGGACTCAAACAAACCCAATTTGTGTTTTGTATGTACAATTAGGGTTGATGGATGGGGAAATAGATGAGTACAAAAGGAACAATTTTTAAATGTATTCTTTATCCACTCAGCAACGAAATATTGTTTTCATGTTGTATAGGCCTATAAACAATATATATTATTTTATTTTATTTTTATTTTTTTTAAATAAAATAAAATAATATACCACTAAATACAGTAGAACATTTGCGATTTAATAATTTATTAAAGCGGTCACAGTCATAGTCGAATAAAATAGTAAAGTACATGTAACGATACACCAGTACGACGTTTACATTGTTTGTAATTATTAATTAATACAAACGTTGAGAAGCAACTGTCAGTAATAACGTTTATTTGTATAATATGTGTTTATATATCTAACAGTACCCACACTCACAGTACAAACTTTAATTGTATATATTTTTTTTTAACACTATCCACACTCGCAGTAAGAAATTTGCGATTCACAATGGCGACCAAAAATGTTTTTAACCATTTTTGTATCCTCCAAGGGCCCATACATTTACCTACTTGTGTTAAACCAAATAATTATTGAGAGATAGGAATGTTCCATTCACCGCAAATCAATATATTATTTGTATAAATGTATAATTTAAAAAAAATTAAAAGCTGTTATCAGCTATTAATAATATAACAATTATCGTAGAAGGAGAAAGGTGTATGTGAAGCATCCTCTTATTATTGTGTGCGGGTAATTCTCCAGATAGACATCCATTAGACAATTTAAACCACGATCGGAATTATTTAACTCAATTTAATTAGTAAACAGGGTTACATCAGGTGTTTAAAATCAGTACCGAAAGTACGAACCAACTTTATATATCCTAGAAGTAACACGCGATTTGCCGAATTTTGCCTTTACGTTAATTTATATATAGATGAAGTGACCTTTAAAGTTCAGTATATACATATATTTATCGGCTAAATTTTAGCATAGAAAATATAAGAACCGCGAACGTAAGACGTAGGCCTACCCACGGGCCAAGAGGTATTCTTTTATTGTTCAACTATTCTAATGTTTTAACATCGCTAATCGCGCGACCCTTTGAAACTTGTCGTTGTATATGATGTGTGAGCGTGCGCGATGCTATATTCTAGGCGTTGGAGTAAACAACCCAACGAAAGTGACAGTGGGGAGACGTGTAAATGATGGTTGCGAATGAACTGCCGTTGCTTACAAAGGGAGCATACCGCCTCTCGTACCTACGCATTTTGGTCCCTGGATGTGTATAGCATGGTCCCGGATGTCAACGCGTGAGGCCAACTAAATAAGATAATAGAGTTACTGTATAAATAGTTTCGTACCAAGAGACACCACCAGACAAGAAAATCCTATCCCTAGCAAGTAACTTTGATTCAGATGTTGGTCCTTGCAACTTTGATACAGCCCAGATATCCACACGTGAACCGCACTGAAAATGAGTTCGTGAATTAGGCGTTTTACTGTAATATTAAATATGTTTGTTACTAAAACAAGTTTGATCAAATAAATTCTACAATATTAGGGCCTAATAAATCATATTTTTCGTCAGAAATAAGGAAGATGGCGCCTCGGCAAACGTGCCTGTTTGTGAGTGAGAATCAATAATACACCATCATTAATTTTGAGAGGTTCAGGGAAGTTACCATTTACACTAACAACTTGCGTACGGTTAGTGAGATAAGATTAGAACCAGTCTCAGTACAAATCCTTTTTTGTAAAACAATTGCCTTTTTTAAACGTCTATAAGATTTATGGTTGAATGAGCTTATTGAAAACCGGATTGTTAAGTATGAATAATTTTATTTTTGGAAAGTTACATTTCAACATTTCCTCATATGAGGATAATTAGTGGACAAGGTAAATAAGCCTATGCGTTTTTTTTAAAGTATCTTGGCGAATGTTCGTAAAACACACATTAAAACGTGAGGCAACGTATTTTAGGACAGAATATTGTTTTGTTGATAACTATTTTATTATTTGTTTTATAATTATTCTTGTGTCCGAGATGTTTTAGGAGATTTTCATAATTATTAGGTTTGTCTTTCCATCAATCTTATTCAGAAAGTAATTATATTTAGCTATTTTGATCGGCCTAAACCAGGCAAACTAAGATTTGTATATCTTTTTTAAAATTGAAAATAAACTCTTTTATTATCATCCCAATTAACAGTGCAAAATCACATTCTTCCACCTTTGTCGAGAAAAGTCGACACGCATACATACTTTGATATACAGATATTTCGATACCTTCAAAGCCTCTAACGATTAGAAAGACTATGAGGTCAAGGGGTAAATTTGCTTGTAACATATTGAAACCACACGATTGCTGTTGGAAATATGTAATATTTTACTAGTGACATTAGACAAATCGATATTATAAGTGTTTCAGAAAAGTTATTTATATTGTACTTTATTTTTTATTATTTTTACGTAGTTGTGTTCGTTTTTATGAACATTCAATGTTATTTTTCTAGTGCAATAAATGGTCACTAAGGCCAAATTAATAACCCCAGTATCTTTTACATTATTTTGTACATTAATAACAATTTCAAAGCAAAGCATGAGCTCTTTTCTTTCTATTAATATCAATAATAACTTGCTAAACACATTTCTTATATTTGTATTGTACTCCCGCAGCGATAATAATAAGTAACAAAAAAGAAATTATATCCATGTCAGCATTTATGTGGTTGGGTAGTAGCACAGCTATCATTTTTATTCTGATGTTTAACGTTGGGAAACATGTAGTGTTAATTCTCACAAGAAGGCATAGTAACATAAGACAATTTGTTGTAATCATTGCCATTATAAACTAAAAATATGGTAGTTTACCTGCTAATCAATGATTGTCTTTCATCAGGTGCGTGGCGTAGTAGGCTATTTGTCAGCCGATTGCAAATTCTCGCCAAAACACAACGAACAAAATCAAATGAAAACGGGATAAAAATATACGTACCAAAACCCACTTTACATATCCATTTAAAAAGTACTCATGAAGTCGTTTGGTGATCAATATTGCACTTAGATGTTAAACATCCGTCAATTGAGTAACGATGCCTCACACAGTATGGTCTCCGGAAAAACAAAGAATTTTCGATTCTACACCTTTTGTTATACTGCACATTTTAAATTTATAGTAACCAATACGTTCAATGGAGTCAACTAACTGTAAATATCAACAACGGTGTGTTTCTCACAACAAAACCTACGTTTTTCATGGGATTTACAACGACGTTTTTTAAGAGTGCTATTTTTATGCATATTTTAGGTATGTTATTACCGTCGGTCCTTTCAACTGAAAATTCATTTTTTTAAATCACACTGAATTATATAGCACCCCTTATTAATAATGTTTGTAACACTTACATTTTCCTGAAGATCCAATTTAGCACCTGCCTTGAGCAAAATACTGCAAACATCTGTGTGGCCCTTAATTGCAGCAGAATGCAAAGGTGTCCAACCATCCTGAAATATTACAAATAATATTATTATGTTATAGTATTTTTCACTTTACAACAAACTATTTAATATTGTACTAAAATAAATTAGATGGGATCATGTATAATACTACTTCAATTAAATAATTAAATTTATATATTTAAAGTATGATAAATTGTAAAAAAATTGCTAACTATAGTTTATTAATATTTGATATTTTCGTTGTAAAGTGCATTACAAACGCATTTGCTTGCATGGTATTCTTGTGGATGGTACAGTACGTTTTAAACACTTAATTACGAGATTAACACGGAAACGCTTTTATATCCGATAAGAGGTATTTTATATACAATCTATCATTTTAAGATTTTATTGACTTCTGCATTACAAGGTAGTTTTTTTATTGTAAGATAGTAAAACGTTAAAAGTTGTATAAAGTACATATTTTGTTTCATTACTACAATACCAACACATACTTATCAATATAAGTATATGCGAGTTACTTTTTGGTAACTTAAAACCAATTGCCATAAACACAGGTTGGTAAATGATACTGGTATGTACTTCTAATTTATAAAAAAATATATATTTTAGTTATAAACTGTTAATATTAAATCATTGGACAGTTTGTGTGAATTGTGTAATGATACCGATGATACCGATGTATCTTTAAAACATTCGTGTTTTTTTAAGATGTCCTACGCATACATCGGCAAATGGAGCATCACCTATTTTGAACCGACTGCCATCTTATTCTTAAATAAACGTTTACTAAGTTTATCCAGTAAGTTAAGATTTGCTGTCATCTTACTTCTATCACTATGAACACACTTATTAAGAAATCAGCAGCATTTCATCACATAGGATTGATAATTGGATTGGTCTTTCTTAATTTTTTTCTTTCTTAATCAGGTGTAATCCCTATTGCAGCACAAGCGAATCCACATCGAAATTCGATGCAGTATAATCTGTATAATCCATGCTGTAACATCCATATTTAAACCAGAACACTGGTATTACTATTACCACATATTAATCATTAAAGATTCCCTGGTTTCGTTTAAATCAGATGCAATTGGAATTCCACGAACCTCAACAGCATCCTTGTATTCCACCCTACCACTGGATCGGTCACTTAGAATTATGCACCTCAACAGCATCCTTACTCGATCGGTGCTATTAATACTTATTGAGGTATAGGCTGGTTTATTTTTGCAGAAACCAGATATCCTCTAATTTGCATAAGTTGAAAATTATTATCGTTTGACCAAAATCACAAAGTCATCAATATCATCTTGGAATTGACTAATATCAGCATTAACCTTTAGTACTTCACCTGAAGTAACCAACATAAAACATAGCGTGACACACTTTTCAAATCGTGTTCCCAGGTTTCTGCACCGCGTTAAAATCGCCTAATCGACCAAATATATTGGGATATGCATACAGATATAGTTATGTCAGGAATAGACAATGTAAGTCGCTTATTACGAAGATGGACCTATTTCACCATGTACAGAAGCAACACCTTCCACGCGAATCATTAAAAAAATATTACCAAACTGACAAGCACTCGCTTATTTTTGGTGTACTGTTGGGTGTTGGGTGTTGTTGTTGTAACATTGTAATAATTGAAATTGTAAATGTTTGCCGCGGGTATTATGGAGAGAAGAAATCCTATTTGCACTTGCTTCAACATTTGTTATGGTTATGGTTTTAAATTTATATAGCGCAAAATACAAACAGTCTCTATGCGCTGTTTAGCACAAGTGTGAAAATGAAAAAAAATGTTGATGTCAAATAAACCACGAAATAGCCTAAAAACAGAATAAATTGACCAAGACAACAGAAAAAGTCCGAAAACGGAATCTCACATCACCACACTGTTTCACTAACTTGTCAAGACAAGCTAACTATTTATTCACAAGTGTCATGTGTGAGCATCTGACTATCCTGCCTAACAAACAATAAAATGGATAAAATGTATATATGAGAAAAATAATGAATTCACACAGAACGAAACAATTGAGTCTTCAAGTGAGCTTTGAAGATCGAAACGGAGGGAGACTCACGAATCACACAAATGCAAAGAGTTCCACAATTTTGGAGCAGCGACCACGAAAGATTGCTCCTCACATGATTTCAATCTACACCGTGGATATTCGAGAGTAGTTAAGTCAGACGTAGACCGTAGGGAACGAGTACAGGTCGCCGAGCGAAACTTGATTAACTCATGAAAATGATGAATGGATTTGAAAACAAATAAAAGAACTTTGAAAACAATACGCTTTTCAACAGGGAGCCAATGGAGACGACGGAGAACAGGGGTGATATGTTGAAATTTAGGTGTCTGAGTGACGAGACGGGCGGCACTCTTAATTAGTAGTTGAAGTCTTCTAATAGATGTTTGAGGCAATCCATAAAGAACTCCATTACAATAGTCCAATCTGGATGTTACTAGGGCATACACTAGCTTTAATGTAGCATCCTCGTTTTAAGAAACTTCTAACTACCCTGATGTTCCGGAGTTCAAAAGATACTGCTCGGCTAACATTGGTGATATGCCTGCCATGGATAAAGCGGAGTCGAACATTACGCCGATATTACGTACCTCAGACGATGGAATGATATTGGCGACTCCCACACGAATGGTTTCAATTATGGGCATGTTTGCGTGACGTTTGGGATTTATGTAAAGGACTTCTTATCAGTGTTACAGCGAAGCATGTTGGAAAACAGCCACGAATGTACATCATCAATACATGCCTCTAGGATGCGGATTGAATATTTTCTATACAATACAAAACCGTATACAATAAAACTTGTATTAGGCCTAAGTTTGCAATAATTTGTATAATTAATGTTTCTCTATAAATTGCGTCTTCAGCGATGTTTTCATATTAAGCTGTACTAATTTTAAATCAATCGGAGTTCTTTAGTCCTATACATTATAGTGAGTGTTGAGTTGATAAAATAATCAAAACTGATTACATTTCGATTATCAGAAAGCTTAATTGTTTTAATATTTGCATAAACAATTATTATTTTTTCTTTTTACTTGGTTAGATAAAACATGTTAGTTAGATAATGACAACATTGTGGTTAACATTCTTCATTTAATGATATTATTTTAAGTATTCCCACAAATTGCACTGTTTATGTATACCTAAATAGGTACAGTAGCTCTTTTTATATATTTGTTGCTGTTATGATAAAAAATATTTCACTTCAAAAACTTTCCAAAAATAGCGATACACAACAATGACAACAAAAAAAGAGGTGAAACCAAATTCTATTTTACGTTCTTGTCACTATAAATATTTTGAACGACTGAGTTGGACAAAAAGGTGCGTTATATTGGTTCACATGAGCAAAGTTGAAATAAGAAAGATATTTCGAAACCAGTGTTACACTGTAAAAATAATTTTGGAAAAGACACAAATAAAGCATAAATCAACAATTATTATTGCCTACTTATCAACCAAACCACAGCACCAAACGTGTGGTCATAAAGCAAATATTCAATTCACAGTAATTCATTTTCTGATTTTTTTTTAAATTAATTTGTGTAATGTTTTATATTATTGTAATTCGATGTTTTCTTTATTTTTACTATTATAATGCCAATTATTATCTTTTGTAAATAAGGATTAAGTCGAATCGACTTTAGATCTGCAAGTAAGTAACAGAGAAGCTGTTCTCTTGTTCGTTCTCAGGTGGTGATTGAATCTGAGTTGAAAGTTTGTAATAAATTAGGCTATTTATTAGATTTTCCTAATACTTAACGTCACCCTTAATATGTATTAACTGTCCTTTTTAAATATCAATTTTTTCGACTTACAGTATATTCAATATATTTCATTCTTGTGTTGTGTTAGGTAGCTAACATTATGAATAGTTTGTCTTGAATGAAGTTTAATTTAATTTTAATTACATGTTTATCGTAATAACATTTGTCTGTAATTGCAGTATTAATTTGTTTAAAATGAATCTTATGAGTTTTTAAAGAAACAATGGTACTTCATATACAGAACTACTAGTAGTATTGTCGCGGATGCGCCAAACTTCCAATGACACAAACGCACGCACACAGTACAGGTCAATGATTAAAAACCTAAACATTTGTATACGTTTTCTTTGTAGTTTAGGCCTATGTCAGTTTCAGATTGTTATTTGTAAATTAAAGTGCAATTAACCCTACAATCGTCATATTTCATTTAGAGTAGTACGTCCTGTACTTAGAATTTACTTTTACAATAATTGACTCACGGTTGTATTGCGTCGCCCTTCCACATAACCTTTTATCTCATCCCATCCTATTGAAATCGAATTTAGACATTGTAGGCCTAAATAGATGTGTTATGAATGTGACAAAATGCCTTGATACATGCTTAAATAAACTCTCATAGAACTGTCTATTATGGTTACGAAAAATATTCCAACAAATATTGTTGTGACGTCACACCAAAAAATCGTATTTGGTACGCTACCAATAATAGGCCTACTACTGTTTTAATAGTATAACGATTTCTCGGCAATATAAATAAAAGAAGGGGTACTATACAGCTAGAGCTGTTCCGCTTTTTGATTCTCTCAACCAGCTTTACAGATTGTTGTTATTAATTCAGTTCGAACGTAAACGAGTTGGCAGTAAAATGAATAGAAGTTTTAAAAGGAAGTAAAAGAGAGGCGTAGGTAATGAAGGTGAGCGAATAAGGCCTGTTCCACGTCTTTTTGTGTGATTCGTGCGTTTATACCTATTATAGATACTGTTATATACATTCTGTAAAAGCATGGTGCTCAGGTTTCTTTGTTGTTGCCGACGGATCTATTATGATGTTATTTATAATACAGGTCATGATTATTGTTATTAAAATAGGAAAATAAACTACTAAATTGTGTTTGTGTTGTACCATGTTGTGTTTCAGTTACTGAACAACATAGTTCTGCTGGTTCTGTTACTTATATATACAACAGTACTTTATAATAATATTTAATACAATGTGCTATAGAATACAATTTGCTTATGTATCGCTTTTTCACATTGATCAAATCGATTGACATTATGATTACAATGTAGTAGCAGTTAAAATATATATCTCAATTATGTATTGAATGAAATTTAAAATCACTTTTTACATTTTTTAATAGTACGTTCATTTTAATAATGCTTTTAAACCAAAATTCCGATTTAACCAGTCTAATTTGTGCTGGAGGAAGAGCAGTTCATAGCACAAGGCTGGTTAGAAAAATGCATGACGATCACCAGAAACCCGCCTAGTAATTGGATTGTACAGACGCCTGGTATTCTCAGACCGATGTAACATTCTTTTACAACCATAGGGTAGGGACTAATAAAATCTCAAAAAGGTACTCTGACGCTAGATTATCGAGACAAATTATGAACATTCAAATGTCTTAAATGTAATTCTACAATGTAAAGGAAGTCAATGAAGCTCGAAAAGAAGAGGTCCCGCCATAACACCTCGTGACATCTCAAAGATAAGCCTTCCGTTTTGTAATATCATTTTTTTTTTACCAAATATATACCAACAAACTGCGTGTTACATTAGTCAGGTCTATAAAGAGACCAGTGGCATTAGCGCACGTCGTATTACTTAAAAACTGTCTAATTCTGCATAATTATTGCAATACTTGCTATTGGTTAAAATAAACCTAATATGTTTGCCAATGTCTATTTTAGACTAAATAAGATGAGGAATATAACATTATAAAGTACCATACTTATTATTCGGGTCGGGGTGGCTGTTAGAGGTTGGGGCGTTCATTCGCGGGAGACGTTTGTTGGTAAAACTTCATAATAAAATAAATTTAGATATAAAGAATATTAACACTAAAAAACTAATTTTGTTAAAAATATAACAGAATTTTTATTATCAAGATACTGATTTATAGTGCCCCATCTATTGGTCTTTTGTTATAGACTTTTTATAAACTATCATTGGTTGATCTGACATCTCAATGGTAAGATTAACTTTACGATGCAGCGATGTTCAGAACCATTTGATGGGTTGTTGAGCTGTGAAATGTGCAAAAAGTCACATTTATGCAAACAACCACATTTGTGCAAACATGGCGCCCTCAAATGTGCAAATCTGTAAAATTGTATAGTCCACTTATGTGCAAACATCTCGCCGTTAACTGTAAAAAGGATCAATTTTGAGGTTAAAAATGTGCAAATGAAATTCTACAAACTTGCAAATCATGTTTTTCAACCTAAATCGTTTATTCAAGAAATATTTTCGCAATTTTAATAACATTTTATTCTTTTACCTGTATTTGTTATAAATGTATACAGTTTTCAATGAGCTTTGGTTTTATTATATACTGAAAATACCTTGCACAATTTGAATATTGATTCGAATTACCAAAGAAAATCGTCAATGAATTTCAAATTGCATAATTTGTTCAAATCGCGTATCAGAAATACATTAATAAAATAATATAAAGCAGCAAGCAGCGACCACGTGTCAGTCCTGCATACCCTGACATTCGGATTCTGTCAAAAACAGATTATTTTAGCATGTAGGCCTATATAATGTAATACTATATCTTGAAAACATTGTTAGAAAACCCGTGACTATTTAGAATTAGATTATCATTTTAATAAACGATTTTTGGTTGAACAAAAATGATTTGCACATTTTTAGAATTTCATTTTGTACATTTAACGTCAACACTGATCGATTTTACATTTAACGGCGGGGGATGTTTGCACATTAGTGTATTATACATTTTTACAGATTTGCATATTTGAGGGTGTAATGTTGGCACAAATGTGGTTGTACATCCTGGCAACACAAATAATCTGTAATATGATGTTATTACTAGCATGTCCTTCTTTCAATTATATTTTTTTTAAACCACACTGAATTATATAGCACCACTTAATAATACTGTTTGTAGCACTTACATTGTTTGGAAGATCCAATTTAGCACCTGCCTTGAGAAAAATAGTGCAAGCATCTGTGTGGCCCTCTTGTGCAGCCACATATAAAGGTGACGATCCTTTCTGAAATATTACAAACATTATTTAGTATTTTTTCATTCTAAAACAATCTATTTAATATTGTGCTGAAATAAATTTGGATTTAAATAATGCTACGTTGTTAAATTAAATAAAGATTATTAAACTCTGGTATTTTCTTAATAATATATAATAATGATAATAATGTATTTTATACGTATACATCTGTCTTTCTTTATAGTACATTTTTATAGTACTGTATAAATGTAAGACAAATAAGGGATTTTTTTTGCCTGAAAAATAAGCACTAGTGCTAATATAGTCTGAGTGTAAATTAAGATAAAGTGACGTTTGAACTGGCAGTTACAGCTAAAAATATATCTAGGAACCACATTCTTTTAGGTGACACATTTGGACTGCTAAATTCTTACCATTGGTTTCATTTTACCGTTACTTGGAGGAGATATATTTTTTTTTTATGTTTTAAAAAATCGAATGGAAATCTCGATTTATTAATATCCATTTATTGTATCATTGGCATAAAATGCAGTTTTGATCTGTACAGCACAATACAATGCAAAAACAGAAAACTGAAAAACAACGACACATCATTTTACTAACATCCAGTGCCCTAATAGTCCAGTAAATAGGGTGAACCTAGAACAAATTGCAACAGAATTTTGTTTTGTTTTGTCTGGTAAATATGGTTCAAATGAATATCATATCCAAAGTTTACCAAAATCGGACATCGCGAAGTGGGTTAATTAGCATAAATTCAAAATGGCCGCCATTTGCTATTTTGAAGCCTCATATCTCTCTAACGGTTTGATTTAGACCACCTAAGTGCATTACGAGTAGATATAAATGTGATATTAAACATTCTAATGAGCATATTTAAATTCCCATTTGACGTACCAATGACGTCATATGGTAGTTGTGACGTCATATATTATGTTATAACTGTTTAAATGACATTATACTATGCGAACAATTTAGGAACTGCAAGAAAACATGTTTCTTGACATTTTCCTTGTTGAAATGAACATTATTTCCAAAGTTTACCAAAATCGGACGTCAGGAAGTGGGTTAATTAGCATACATTCAAAATGGCCGCTATTTACTATATCATTTTGAAGCCCTATATCTCCTTAATGGTGGTTTTAGACCACCAAAGTGCATTGCGAGTAGATATAAATGTGACATTAAACTTTCCAATTAACACATTTAAATTACCATATGACAAAAACATGACGTCATAAGGTAGTTGTGACGTCATATATTATGTTATAACTGCTTAAATGGCATTATCCCATGCTAAAAAATGTAGAAACTGCAGAAAAACAATTGTCTAACAATTTCCTGTTGAAATGAACATGATATCCTAAGTTCACCAAAATCAGACTTCAAGAAGGGGGTAAATAAGCATAAATTCAAAATGACTGCTATTTACTATACCATTTTGAAGCCCTGTATCTCCTTAGCGGTTGGGCCGGGTTTAGACAGCCTATTTGCATTACGAGTAGATATATATGTAAAAACCGTTGAAATTTATCATTAAGTTTCCATTTACAAAATCTTAAGAAAATAGTTATTCTACAGAACCGTATATGAAAGGTCAAATGTATTTCCGAAACTGATTTGTACTCAAGCGCGCGCACATCTTGTTTTGTGTTTACTAAAACTACATCTTTTAGAACTTTATCTCTTTAAATTGGTAAAGGAATAAAAAAAATTGTAATGAGGCGATTGTTTGTTGGTCAGGCTATTCAAACCCATCATTCCCACAAACTCATCTCAATTCCCCAACTGAAAATTTAGATGATACATGCAATGATAAATGTCATACTGTAGTTTTCGGTATAGTCAGCATCTCCATTCTGCTCTTTCTAAGTTGCTATTTCATTGCATCTGTTTGGTGTCGATCATTTATGAGACAACAACTTTTTATGATGTTTTATATAATGTTTATCTTTTGAATGATGTTTCCAAGATTTGTTCTAATGTAATACAAATTATAAAACTGTCAATAAACCCCTAATTTTGACCTTTGACATATAGCCGGCACAAATATTTTTGGCTTGGAGCACACTTTTCATATCTCAGAAATTGTTGGGCGGATATGGTCATAGTTGCTGTCAAAATACTCAGAAGATACATATTTCTATTCACTTTAATGGACAACTTTTACCATAAATGACCATGAAACTTTATTTTTGATCATTGGTCAAGAAAATGGCCATATCATTATCTCAGCAACCACTAATCAGAAAGTTATTATTTTAGTCTCAAATTACTCACAATATATATAATTATATGTTATATGTTTTGGTTAACGTTTTTCATTGACGCTATTTTTCAGAAATAAGGTTCTCGACGCACGTAACTAAAGTTTTTCGTAATGCTTGCGCACGCACAGATCAAGTTGTTTACAAAGTGGGCGGAGCTTGGAAAATAGCGTTAACGTGCATGTGCGAAAACTCCCTATATGAGAAGATAAGAACATTATGTTGTAAAGCCTGTTTTCCACTAGGCGAAATTATTAGCGCAAATCAAACATTTTCGCGTATACGCGCACGCCCAATGGAGCACGTTGTTGATAAAAATAAACTGCGCATGCGCGCGTATAATGCAAAAAATGTTCAATTCGCGCGAATAAATTCACCTTGTGGAAAACATAACAGGCTTGATGAAGCTAAGCGAGTTATAATGTTGAGCTCAGATAGTAATTGCTTAATTTCATCATGGGTTAGTCGTTTAAATTTTACTAGAAATTTATTTTTAGTTTGTGTTTATATTAAAACGTAATTCCAAATTATTCAGGACCTTTCAGTTTACCTTTAAAGTTTGTTTCTCGTAGTAAAATTTACCTTAAATCTGCAAATAGAGAACAATAGGTACATCTGATTGATCTTGCCGACAGATAAAATCTTTGAATTTCTTACAACTTTGTGGCTCTGCCGCGGAGCGCAAAATAGTTTCCCCAAATTGTTTTTACTTGATTCATAAATATTAGTATCTAAACTTTAGATTGATGATTTTTTTATTAAAAAATAATTTGTCGCACATGAAAAAAAACGCGTTTGTTTTTACCCTACTTTTTAAGAGTTTTATATATGCTAATTAGTAATTAATTAGTAAAAATCTTAGAATTTCATCAAATTATTTGAAACTTTACTTAATTATTGTCAAGATGCTAGTTAATGTAAGTCTAAAATATTAAAACGCTAGGTAACTACGTTTGGCTTCCAGAGGCTGTTAAACTTAATATAAATTATACACCAAAAATTAACAAAATTGGCCGAAAATCGTTATTTTTCGATTTTCTCGAAAACTTAGCGATATTTTAGCAAACAAACTACACATCAGGTTTACTTACATCAAGGTCTACCAATGTGCAAAATATGAGGCAATTCGAAATTTTGACCCTTGCCACTAAATTACGAATATGTCTGATTTTTGGTGACAAGCACTCTTAAATAGCTGATAATCAGAGATGTGCGCGCGTGCAATTTAACCATCTAAATGAATATTTATTTACTAAAGCTAAAATTATGTTTTCTATTAGAGAAACTTTGTTGTTATGGGAACATACTAAGTGGTTGGTGTAACTTCACACTAACGATATATTTAATCATTACATTAATTAGTCTCCTTTACATAGACCTTTGTCATAGGCGATGATTTAAAATTCAGATAGTTTTAGTATTGATATTATGTTACTGAGGTGTAGTAGTATGCTACATGCAATGTGGATTGTTGAACATTTTAATTTATTGATGATAAAAGTATATTATTATTGTAACCGAATTTGTCATGATTTACGATGAATTTAAATTAGTTTTTCCATCATGTTATGAGGTATAGTAGTATTATATTATTATTGTAACTGAATTAACATTGTTAAAGTTTTATAGAATACTGGTAAAATACTGGTAAGTAATGTCCCACACTCCACACTAAACATGGCCATGCATTTAATACAGAACATTGTATTACATTGACAGGTCAGAATGTTATAATGTACTTGGTATTTAAACTATACTAAATGACCAAATAGTGACATACACTTTTGTCAAATCATTCCCTGATTTGAATCGTTGGATAGATTTAAACTATATGAAACTATTTTAACAATAATATTGTTTGTACATTATACGTATGATGTAGTAATTCTTTGTTTGTCACTGAAAGTAATGGTAATGTATAATTTGTAAAGTGTCCCATATCGTATCTTTATGTGTTGTCAGTATGCTGTTATTTACGTACCTATAGAGCAATACCTTCCCCGCGATTATGTGTACATTTAATGAAGAAAGAACAAAACTTAAAACTGTTACGTAAAAAAGGCGAGCGGCGTTTATTGTAAGTAATATTTTAGATGAATTAATATTATCAACATGCACAAGTACCTTAAATTGAATTCTACAATGTAAAGGATTCCAATGAAAACAAAAATGGTCCTGCTCTAAAACGTAGTGACAACTCAAATACAAGTTATTTGGTAAGATCTTGCTTGAAGGTATCCATTGCTTTAAAAGACAACGAAGTAAACTATCTTTGATAACTGACTTCCCAAAGTCAATATTAACCTTGACAAGGCACCGGTGTTCCGAACCATAATTATGTGAGAGGTACGACCGCCATGCAGTTATCGACAGTACAGTCATCCTCGCTACAAATTACAGTATCTATAATATGACCCGCATTGTGGTTGGTTTATTTACCTATATTATTACCGGCACGCCCATTAAATCACACTGAATTATATAGCACCAGTTATTAATAATATTTGTAACACTTACATTGTTTGGAAGATCCACTTTAGCACCTGCCTTGAGCAAAATAGTGCAAACGTCTGTGTGGCCCTCTAGTGCAGCTACATTTAAAGGTGACCATCCATTCTGAAATAATAACAAACATCATGTTATAGAAGTAGTAGTATAGTCTTCTACAAAAAGCTAATTAATATTGTATTGAAATTGTTTCGATGTGATCAAGTAAAACTAGCTTAAAAGCCAGGTGAGGGCAAACAAATTATTTTGATCTTGCATTCCAATATCTATAGTTTACCCTATGTTTCACAATGTTTGTGATTTTATTTGTGTTACACGAGCTTGTTGAAAATATGCACTTTATTATCAGTGGTGGATAGTTCAAATTACAATAAAATCTCTATTCATTTGTACACAAATGTTGTAAATAGAGAGACAATTAAAAAAAATCTAAAAATAAACAGTGTGGTAAAAATGTTATCAGAGGACTAAATATAGATAATACTTCATAGTTTTATTTTCATGCTATAGCAAAAATTATCCATCGTATATCCACCATCTTTTTTCACCTTCTATGGAGTCACCGGACATGTAATTACACTAGGTTAAACTACTTAACTACTGCAAAAAGTCTTTCTGGTTTTTATAACAGAATGTTACCAAATTTTGTATTTCACCATTTTAAGAGAAATCCATGTGTTTTCGTCTTGATATCTATTACTATATATTATTTGATTTATGTACAATTAACAAGATATTATATTTAAAATTCATGCCTGTATCTAAGCTTTAACTTAAATAAAGATTATTAACCTTTGATGTTTTCTTAAAGATAATGTATTGTGTATGCATGCATTTGTTTTGCTTGTATACTATTTTGTTATATAGTACGGTACTTTTGTACGTAGCATTTATATACTACAAATTTGGTAAGAAATTGTGGTCCTTAATATGAAAGATGGCACTAGTTCTGCTGCTAGTTATTTTGCTACAATTATCAAAGAACCTATAGATACAGTGCACTGATTGGGTAATAGAATAATGTAGTTTGATGACTACGGTTAGTGTAATTTTGCGACAGTTGAAAACTTCAACATTTAAGTTTTTTTGTTGGAGATATTGATATACCCACTGTCATATCTTACTTCTTACTTGAATCTTACTTGAATCTTTGGGCTTTTAAACGCCCTCCATTTCTTCTGTATTAAACTAGAATTGGTAGTAGAATCTACCTCCCATTGCTCTCTCTTTGTTTAGGTGTTCCTTGAATGCATTAATGCATATGGAACTTTTAAAGTTAAAACAGCCCAAATCATATTATTATAATAAATAAAATACAAAATAGAAAAGTCATTAAAAAAAACATTCCCTAACAATCAGTGCTCTAAATGGTAACAATTATTACGGAATCTATTTTTACGAGGAGTGATAGACCGCTTCCTTGAACTTAAAAAATGAGATGGTTTGAGTCTTGCAAAATCAAATGTGTTTTCTTAGTAAAGTGATCTCTAATCAATCAAATTGAAAGTATACGTGAAGCATAATTAGCAATACAGTTAAGTTCCAACTTATCCTTACATGTGGTCCCGGTAAACCATGCAACAATGATAAAAGTGAGAATACTTTCAATGACCGATTTATAAAAAAGAAAGACGTAGGCCTGATGGGAGGTTTAACTTCAAAATATTTAAGTCTGTGCACAAAGTAAAAACGTTGAGCATGGGCCTTAGTAATTATTCAGAACAAAATACACAAGTTCTGCCAATTGTTGCATCCACATGAGTACTGTATTTATTTGACATAGGCTTGCTAATGCGTGACGATAATCTAACGTGACGGTTACAATGTTCCTATATAATTACTTCTTTCTAGGAATTCTCCGCCACGCCCAAGTTCACATATCACGATTAACTGAAAGTTTAACAAAACATCTATAAAGTAAAGACTCAATAGTTACTACAATAGTTTCATTAAGATGATATGCCTGCCTCCTAATCTTATGTGTATATAAGTATACGCTTACCGAAAGTAGGCCTAAGCAACCAAAGTAATACACTAGCATCCCACTGATGTGTCCATTAACCACCATTGTCTTGTACTAACTGACTGACCTTGGCCACAGAACACAGTGAGCTAATTTGCATAATAATGCCACCTGTGAGCACTACTAACTAGCCAATCAGCAAAGAGTTACTCAAGTGGAACAATGAGCTAACTTGGCTTCATAGAGCCACACAATAAATAAAGTACAGTAAATTAATAGTAAAACTTCTTAATTTGGCCTTTACACCGGCCCCTTAATTGTGAACCACAATTATCTATAACAAACTTGGCCAAATATATTCTTTTTCTTTAACAGAACAAATTAATTATTTAATTTAAAAGTTCTTTTTTCTTTAAGCATTTATAGTCCAGTCAATCTGATGATATACCCACCACAAATTGCAATAGTAACAAAGCAAGTATTTTTGAATTCCATATAAAGTGTAGAACGACATACTAAAAGTCACCGAAAATCCAAGCATTGGGTCAAGGGGTCAGAGGTCAATAAAGGTCATTTTAAATCAAAATTAATATGCCCAATTAATTACATATATTTAACCATTTGAAATACATTATATACAAGTGTGATTTATGTGATCCGAAAGCTTATTAAATTTCCTATTCAGTGATATCAAACTTATAGTCATAACATTTTATTTAGCATGTCATTTTTGCGGAAAAACACAACATAATGTGTCAATTTTGGCTAAAAATGTTGTTTTCGCTGTAAACAACAATGGTATACACACAGGGATACCCTGGGGTGAACATTTCAGTCCAAAGCGATACACATGACCAGCTCAAGATGCAGATGAGTTCCTGTTCCTTTTGCTTCTGGATGATCTACATTCCATTTTTTCCAGATGGCATTTGTGTTGCCATGGTTACAGTATTTATATTGGGATGTGTAAGTATTTTAAAGATTTTTTAACCAGTAGAAATACAAAGATGTTCAACAGCAGTTTGACAATGACCTCCATGCTGTATGACGTTCGGACCATCTGGGCATGATTGTCAACAGACCTGGTGATTGAAAAGGTTTCTATGAGAAGCCTCAAAGAAACCAGAGGTTTGACAAGAGATTTAGGAATGAGTACATCCAGACCAAATCTGCGCTGAATGTAATGCCTCGCAATAGTATCAGGGCGTTACTCCAGCAGCGGCCAACATAAGAACCTATGGCCACACGTCAGGAACACAATAGCAATCAGGCCCGTAACCAGGGGGGGGATCGGGGGGATCGTACGATCCCCCCCGCTGAACAGCGAGTTCCGCTTGGCCTCCCACTTTTTTTTTGCTGGGCATACTAACACAACACGACGATTGTTCACTACAGGCCTAGTCAAGCCTTAATAAATTTAATTAATATATATATATATATTTTAACTAAAATATAAAAACCTAACACTAAAATTTACAAGATAAGTTCTATTTGATAACTGCTGAACATCGTGGTTCTGGAGCTAGCGAGCTGTACACAGAGCATAGTTGTTGTTTGGTTGACATAACAGGGTATTCCCCTACACAGGTCTCCGCGTGCGTGTGTGACGTGCCCAGCCAGCTGCTTGATAGAGAAAGCATGCAGCTCACACGGACGCAAGTGCAAGATGCAATGGTTGAGTGAATTCAGGAATCATCTTAATTCCATGGTTTTTTACCTAAACACCACATGATGGTGAATATGCCTGTTAAAGTCTCAATGATACGATCCCTAATGTACCATGTTGTTGCAAGGAGGCTTGAAAGGAGGAGGGATCTAGCCTAATTTCGGTCGGCAAGAGAATGCCGTCCTCTGACAATATAAGGTCGGCAATATTAAGGTCGGCAATTGAAATTCGTGAGCTGGAAATTACACCAACAATATAGTTCATAAACAAAAGAGAATAGCCGGAAATGCGATTTGCGGCCATAGGCCTATAGAGAAAAAAAATTCGAGGGTATGGTTCTAGCGGGGGCGTATTTTTTTAAAAAATTAAATAGATTTTAAAAACACGTATCGTTTCGACGGTCATCAATCACCGATGGTTTGCACATTTTCATAGTGAAAATAGTACGTCGGAGCACATCGTCAGCTTGATTGCATTCCACCAAGCATGTAGGCCTACGTCGACATCCTTTGTGTACTATCAATCTCTAGCGACCAACGATCATTCACAGTTAAGTGTAAAAGGAGCAAGTTGATAAAAGCCACGTGGTGAGCTTGGTCGCGTTCCACTAAGCAGGCGGCATCCTTTGTGATCGTCACTCCCGTATTGTAGAGTAGCGGTACCTCAGACGATCAATAGAGTTGATGAAGCCACATGGTCAGTGCTACTATACTACGCGCCCATTTATTAAGTACACTAAAAACAAAGGCTAGGACTGTATGCCTATGAAAATTATCCCGTTAGGGCTAAATTTTATTAAAACGTATTACTATTAAAATATTAACAATGCTGCAGCATTTCATGACCCTTGTTGTTTTATTTGCTTTCCCGTCGATGATTCTCATAAACACATCGCGATGACATCATGACAAAAGAGGTGTTTTGTTTTTTTCAAATCACTAAATATAATGTAATCGAGCCGGACCGCTAATTTTTAAACGATCGTTTAAACCAGGTCGTTGAATATGCCGTGATTTTAATTGTCAAAAACATGATCGTCAGTCGATGGCTCGGAGTTTCGATATTAATCTCGCGTCGCATGTGTTGCGTGGTGAAAACAAGTTTGCTGCATGAGACTCTGAGACGACCCGCTTTAACGTGACGTCATTTTACTTTAGCTGCATGCGAAGTATAGTGACCGCGATCGACCCGGCGCGCGTGTAAAAAAATAATACCGGCCTAGACTAGGGCAAGTTTATAATATAAAGGTGAAAAACATCGTCGCGTTGTAAAAATTTAGATGTAAAGTACAGGCAAGTTGTTAGCTTGCTTTTGGTACCCTAGGTAAGTATCAGCTGCATATTCCACATGTCGTAATTTGCGAGCTTTAGAGTGTTTGGTAAATGACATTATGAGATGTTTGTAAATCGTTTTAAACGACTTACAATGCGCTAGAACGCCAAAATTTCCAGGGGTCGTCGGCCCCTGGATCCCTTGGCGGCCCCCTGGCCCCCAGCCAATGTTTGCTCGCTTCGCTCGCAAAGCTACGCCACCCCTATTTCAATATCCTGGATCCGCCCCTGGGTTCCACTAAACAACTTAACGATCCACCCCGCCGTCAAACCTGGTTACGGCCCTGGCAATTGAAAAATCCATTTGGTTACGACTCAGAGACTTCATACCATTGACACGGGAGTTACTGCAGGTGACTCGGAATATTGGCAATGTGGTATTAAGCATTTTGGACGGATGTTAGGCCAGAAAGTCTTGCAATGTATTCAAGATCCTGGCAATAAAGTACATACAGGCAAATATGTGTGCATCGATCCTACAGTTCCAGAGGAGACTCGAGGTGACAACAAGGAAGTTTTTGAACATGAACTTATCCACCAGCACTTTTTGAAACAACCAACTTACAATACTTTCAGCTAATAAACCAACATGATGCAATGTGGAAACAATGAATAGTCTAACACATCCAACTCACTGAATCATGTCCAGTAGGCCTACATTCTAGATGGTAGTGCTCTATTGCACAGCATTCCATGGAATATTGTAGAGACTTATGATGCGATCTGTAAAAAAATATTGCTCTGCCATCAGTCTTTGATGATTATGAAAGCGGCTCATCCACCAAAGACGGCGCACATGGTAAGGCGGGTCAGGTGGTAGTATCCCTGTACATTTTACCAGTGACATGTTCCACAAAATAGGATCACTTTCTGTAACAAACAACAATTTATAAATCTTCGTAATTAGTATTTGAACAAAATGGCAATGAGTGAATGCAGCTGCTGATGCAGATTTCGGATAGTACAAAAAACCATTGAATCAGCAAACAGGAAAACATCTGTCATTATCCGATGACACGGATCTATCTAGTGCTCCTCTCTGCAGTACAGCATTTAAAACATCTTGTGATATTCTTTAGACTGGAACTGAGATGCTGGACTATCAAACTGGTTCAAACAGTACTTTTGAGAGACATCTGTGATAACCCTCTGTTTGCTCATGCGATACTGGTGACAAAACATCCAGAGTTCGGAATTGGAAAACAAGTGGCTCTAAAAAAAGCTTGTCATTGCACTTATTTATGACATTATGCTGTAGTCTTCAGATGCAAACAAGCTACAAAGGATGACATTGTGGTTGCTAGAGAAAATGATTTAGTGTGTCTGTACAAGGGACGACCTGGACAACGTGGAATGCCTTTGACTCCATCCCATCTACAAGTACAACTTCGCATATATAACTTCATAATCGTACCACAACCAAGGTACATAACATCATGTTCAAGTTAAAGTTCAAGTTATCTTTTAGCAATGGAGTGGGGTTGATATGTGTACTGAGGATTGGGGATGGAAGATCAGATGATGGAAACATGGTTCCTCTACACACAGACTTAAAGCCAGCACCTGAGTATCTCCTTGAAGCCTTCAGGGGTAACTATAACTACATGTGGTGAATGCAACGGCATTGCACTGTACTGATACCCGAACAAGAAAGTGATACTGATGACATAGTTGTGAGTCCTTTTCTATTTGAAGGATTAAACAATATCATCCCACACGGGGCAATTCAATTGAAAAGGTCTGGATTAAAATGATCTTACAAGATATACAAAAATATCACAATACACAGTACAATATAACAAGAGTCAAAGTTCAAGAATTTAAGAGTCGGGTGGCAACTGGCAAAAAAGAATTTCTTTTACGGTGTGTTCTACATGCCGGGCATCGAAAGCGACGCCAATGAGGCATGAGCTCAAAATCACTGAACAAGGCATGGTTAACATTTTTTAGAATAGCTCTACTGCATCTCACAGAAGGAAGATAAGCTATGAGGTTGAGAACCTATTAATTTAGAACTTAAATTAAAAATTCTTTATAGTGAGTTTCTCTCTTTGACCCTAAGACTAAAAAAACAGCATATAAAGTAAAGCAGTTAAAACGTTCTCAATAAAAGAATTATAAAAACCCTGAGAATTACTTCGACATTAAAATGGTTCAGCTCCCTTAACAGATAAAGTCTTTGACTTTGCCCTTTCTTTACTATTGCCTCTGTATTTAATTCCCAGCTGAGATTGTCCTAGATATTTAAAGGAATGGACAATTTTGCTGGTTCGTCATTTATGAGGGATACCAGAGGGCTGCGTCCTTTCTCCTTCCTAAAATCTACAATCATCTCCTTGGTTTTGGTCACATTGAGTTCCATCTTATGCGGAACCATGACCGTCCTGTGAATTTTTAAGGAGAGACAGCAAGACAGTGCCGTCAGCAAATTTGACAAGATGACTATTGTCCTGTTTGCTGCGACAGTCATCCGTGTATATAATATACAGGAGAGGAGAAAGGACGCAACCATGGGGAGATCCAATACTTGTCATTACGTACATTCGTTGATACTAAAATCATAAAAAATCTATCTATAGTAAATCATGAGTTGATTCCAAATTATCAAGACTCATTAATTAATCAGCAATAGTACATACCGCTAATGAATTTCAATGTTCTTCTAGCTAGCATCATTTTTCCTATTTCATGACGATACAATAGGTACAGGAAAAACATTATTTGCACCAAATACTTCCAATATATAAATAAACATAATTTAGGTTTACGCTATTTTAAGAAAATTTTCGTAAAAGGTCACTGACCTCTATAGTTACATAACAACTGTTGTATCAATTAGTTTTTAGAGTAAGAAATACATATTATACACATTTGTAGTTATTTAGATGTTATTGGCAGGCATAAATGTTACCTCTAAACACAAGTTTCATCAAATGCATCGGCAATTATGGAATAAGACATTGCAGTTAATAATTTTGTTAGGAAAAATTTGAGTTTTTGTAAAAGGTCAATGACCTTTTGACCTCTAGTTACGTATAACTGTTGTATTAATTGTTTTTTTTATGTATATTAGTAGGATATATATACTATACACATTGGTACTAAAGCTATTTAGATATGATTATAAAATAATGGATTATAGGCATAAACGCTACCCCCTACCACAAAATTGTTTACATTACATTTGATCAAGAATCAATTTTAATAAGAATAGTACATCATTACTTTTAAAATTCTTCTAGTTAACATCAGGTTTCCTATTTTATATATCGATAGGTACAGAAAAAACACAATTTTGATTAAATGCATCCACAATTATGGCATTACAGTTAATCATTTTTTTATGGAAAAAAATGAGTTTTTGTAAAAGGTCAATAACCTTTTGACCTCTAGTTATATAAATAGGTGTTGTATTTTGTTTTTTTAAATTGCATATTAGAAAGAAATATATATTCTACACTATTCTACATTGATATCAAGATTATTGAGATTGGATTATAAAACCACAAGTTATGGGCATAAATGTTACCCCCTACCCCAAAAATATTTACGGAATAAAATCGCTATATAGTTGTTGAGATTACGTAAAAAAAAATGTGTTCCAATGCTTCAATTTTCGGTGACTTTTAATATGTCATTCTAAAGTACATTTGGAATGAAAAAATCAATGTTTCGTTACTATTGCAATTTGTGGTCGGTTTACCTCTAAATATCACTAGATTGACTGGAATATTAGTTATCTGCCTCTAGAAGTAAGCACAACTTGTCAATTGGTCGCTGGAGTACTGTAGTTGCAGTTTTTACTTCGACCACTCTAACATATCCATTTCTGTCAGTCATTACTTTCAGCACCCTACCAAGTGTCCATGTGTTGCGGGGTGTGTTTTCCATCAACAAAACTATATCTCCAACAGCAAAGTTCCTTCTGGGATTTATCCATTTCCGGCGTACTTGTAACGTAGGCAAGTACTCTTTTGTCCACCTTTTCCAAAAGAGATCAGCTAGGTGTTGAACTTGACGCCAACGTCGACGTGGATAATTGTCATCTTTGCTAAAGATTCCAGGTTGTAAAACTTTACCTTTGCTTAACAACAAATCATTTGGTGTTAATGCCTGCAGATCATTAGTGTCATCAGAAACAGTAGTAATGGGACGGCTATTTAGTGTTGCTTCAACCTCACAGAATAGTGTATGAAGACCCTCATCATCAAATCGATGCATTTGGTGATGCATTAGTGAGCACAATATTTTCCGTACCGAACGTATTAACCGTTCCCAAACACCGCCGAAATGAGAACCATGCGGTGGATTAAATTTCCAAGCTATACCTTTTTGACTCAAAGTATTTGTCAGTTTGGTTTGGTTCCACTTGCTGATTTCTTCCCGTAACTCTCTTTCAGCACCAACTAAATTTGTCCCGTTGTCGGACAGTATCATATTGGGTGTACCTCTTCTAGCAATAAAACGTCTTATTGCGTTAATGCATGAAGCGGTATCAAGCGAATGAGCAACTTCAAGATGCACTGCCCTACTGGTAAAGCAAGTGAATATTACCCCATATCGTTTTTGTACAGCACGTCCCCGTTTCACTTCCAGGGGTCCAAAATAATCCATTCCAATATTAGAAAATGGTGGCATATTTGGTTTAAGACGTTCTTCAGGTAAATCTGCCATCATTTGTTCGCCAGCCTTGCCCTGATACTTGCGACAGACTACACATTTTGACGTCAATCTCTTTATGGCTTCATTTGCTCCTAAGATCCAATATTTTTGTCTTACTCGTGCAAGTATGGCATTTTTACCAAGATGTCCCGTCAATCTATGTGCCTCTTCTAGTAGCAAATTTGAGACAACATGTCTCTTCGGCAACAGGATCGGATGTTTCATCTCGTATGGTATAGATGCTTGTTCCAGACGTCCTCCAACTCTCAGAATTCCATCTTTTATAAACGGATTCAATTTATAAATGGAACTAGATTTCTTTAGTTTACCATGCAATTCACCTTCTTTTAGTGAGTTTAGCTCATCAGGAAACTGTTTGGTTTGTACGTAGCGAATTATCGCTTCTTCTGCTGTTTCCAGTATTCCAGGAGATATTGGATTACCGTTACATTGCAGCTTCTTGTTTTCAGCTTGGGTTTGAGTTTGATTATGGTTGTTATTTAATTTTCTCTTCTTCAGAGCCGCTTGTTCCCGTAATTTACATTTTAGCCTTAAAATCCAACCAACCGCTATCTTCAACCTCATCCATGTTGAATGACGAGAGAACAACCTTTTAATTATTTCTGAAGACCCATTTACGATAACAGCATTTGCAGTCGTTTTCACTTCTGGGTCATTATCCAAAATAGGTTGAGGTTGTATATCATACTTAGGCCAGTTATCCTCCGATTTCCACAAGAAGTCTGGGCCTTTCAGCCACCGTTGATTTTGTAGCAAATTTCTGAAATCGAGACCTCTTGAGGCATCATCAGCTGGATTACATTTGGATTCCACATATCTCCACTGGCTGCTCTCCGATGATTCTCTGATTGTGTGAATTTGGTTCGCCACAAAGGTATGGAAATGTGCAGATTTATTAGATATCCATTTTAAAACTGACATGCTGTCCGTCCAAAATAAAACTTTATGCACCTGACAACTTAACTCATCCATAATAATTTTGTTAACACGAACAGCTAACATAGCGGCTGTCAGCTCCATGCGTGGCACTGTCACCTTCTTCAAGGGTGCAACTCTGGATTTTCCAATAAGTAGAGAACAATGTATCTTTCCGTCAACATCTTCTAATCGGAGATAAGATACCATTCCATAACCTTGGTTACTAGCATCCGAGAAGTTGTGTATCTGACAAGACTTCACCTTTCCGAAAATAGATGGTTTAAAGCATCTAGGGATAATCAATTTATCTAGATTTGTTAAATTGTTTAACCATTGCTGCCATCTTGCTAAGTCGTTACCAGTTAATTCTTGGTCCCATTGAACATTATTTCTGCACATTTCTTGAAGGAGGATTTTAGCGGGTAAAATAAACGGTGCCGCAAATCCCAAAGGATCGTATACTGAGCTGATTATAGAAAGAACGTTTCTTCTAGTTGGTTGTCGACTTGGTACAACATTCTTAAATCCAAGAGTATCAGTGCCTACTGACCATCTAATTCCTAGAGCTCGTTCTATCGAAAGTTTCTCATAATCTAATTATATGTTTTCAAACTCTTTGGCTCGTTCAGCTGCTGGAACCGAAAGTAGTACTTCTCGCTTGTTGCTTACCCATTTCGATAACTTGAAACCACCCATTTCACAAAGTGTGGTAAGCTGCTGAATAAGAGATACTGCTTGGTCACTTGAACTAACCGATTTGAGGCAATCGTCAACATAAAAGTTACCCAACACTGTATCGGCTACTATCGGATCGAATAAATTCTTGTTCCTCTGTGCAGTCAAACGCAGTGCAAAGTTGGCACACGAAGGCGATGAGACAGCCCCAAACAAATGAACTGTCATTCTGTAGATAACTGGATCAATGCTTAGATTACCCTGCGGCCACCAATAGAACCGAAGAAAATCACATTCATCTTTGGGAACATGAACTTGGTAAAACATCGATACAATGTCCCCCATGACTGCAACATTCTCTTGTCGGAAACGCAATAAGACGCCAATGAGGTTGTTGGTTAGGTTTGGACCTTGAAGGAGAAGGTCGTTTAGTGATACCCCATGGTATTTACAAGTACAGTCGAAGACGACACGAACTTTGTCTGGTTTCTTGGGGTGATACACCCCATGATGCGGGATGTACCATACCTTCCCGTCAGCTCTAGCTAAATCCTTAATAGGGACAATTTCTGCATACCCATTTTGTATTATTTTAGAAATGAAGTCGTTATAATCAGAATGTAGCTTGGAGTCTCTCCGGAGCCTCTTTTCTAAACCTTTTAGTCGACGTACAGCTACTTCAGAGTTATCGGGCAAGTTCAAGTCACTTCTGAAAGGTAAACTAATTTGATAGTGGCCATCTTTCAACCTACAGGATTTTTCCACTACCGCCATAAATCTTCTGTCCTCTTGAGACCATTCTTTCCTGTCGTCAATTGTACGTTCAGGAAAGTCATAATTAATGCATTCTCTCACTAACTTCTCTAGTTTTCTGTTGTCTTCAACTTCCTGTATCGCACTTATAGTGGCTTTGTTCACTGCCAAGATATCTTCTTTACCAGACCTGGATCCATCGTTCCGAATTACGTTCCATGCTATCCAACCTAAAGCTGTCTGTGTCGCATGTGGGCTCCCAGCTGGTCCGGTTCTAACTTGCCTTGGCGTGTATGCATCTGGAACATTATTTCCAATTAACAAACCAATGTCGGCGTTGACATGTGGAAGATGGACATCTGAAAAGTGTGGCCAACGACGAACATCGTTGGCAGTAGGTATGTGATGGTGAGAAACTGGCATCCTATCTTTAGTATAAACTTTAGGTAATTCTGTTATATTCAAACTATCAAGACTTAGGATTTCTAAACCTTCCACCACGTAGGTATACATTGTATGTGGTACACCCATTGTTTCGATTGTGATCTTCATTTTATGACTGGTCCCACACACTTCTTTCATCAGAGCACTGGAGCAGAAAGACACATTGCTACCAGGATCAAGAAATGCATATGTGACGGCTTCCTTAATACTATTTCTCATTCTCACTCTTACTGGAACAATTGCCATCGTACAGTCTCCATCACATTCTGTATTTTCTGTATCAGAACCATATACATCTGCAAAACTTGAGCTACCGTCTATCTGTGTCTGTGTAGTAGTGGATTTGGTCTTTGAAGTGTCCGTGTTAGGAGCTACTGTCTTGGGAGCCTCCATATTATTAGCTATTGTCTTTGGAACATCCACAGCGTTTCCTTCTCTGCCAGAAACATGCAAAACTGAAGGGTGATGCCCCTGACATTTCTTACAAACTGCCTTATTGCGACAATGCTGTTTCATATGACCTGGTTTCAAGCAGCCAAAACACAAACCCTTGCTTCTCAGAAAATGTATGCGGCCCTGCAGGGTAAGTGTTTCAATCTTTCGGCAACCCATTAGTGAATGTGAGGTATTCATGCAGTACAGGCATCTTGTAGTTTGTGAATTTGCCTTATTACCGCTCAGAATAGAACCATCCAAGTTCTGCCCGTCTGAAAGGTTGGTTGCTGTGCTGACTCTCCCTCTACTCTTTGTCTGTGCCGGCCCCTGTACACCAAAGTCATCTCCACATAATGCAAGTTTACCATAAGTAGGGTCATTAGCCTTTTTTGCTTCGTTCTTCACAAACTGCACAAGAAGTTTAAACGCCACTGTCTGCTTCTTTTCTTTAGTTTTCTGCACTAAACTTCTCCATTTGTCATGAAGGGAGTAAGGAAGCCTCTTCACAATGTTTTCAGAGTACTCAAGAATTTTCATAGAATCAACGCATCTTACCGCATTTTCACATTCTACCAGAAATATTGAGAAGGCATCTAAAGCTTTAGGGTTACCATCTTTGATTACTGGCCAAGCTAGTGCCTTTCTAATAAAGGCATTTGCGATTAATTCTGTATCTCCATATCGTTCCTCCAATTCATGTAAAGCTGCTTGGTACCCCAACTCGGCATCAAGATAACTAAAGCCATTTACAATCTTCTTTGCTTCTCCGTAGGTAAACTGCTCTAAGTAGTACAACCGCTCATCATCACTTTCCGTATTTCTCACAACTCTGGCTTGAAACTGTCGCATGAATTTTTTATATTCCATGGGATCACCACCAAACTTCATCATTTCCGGTGTTGGCCTCTGAAGCTGTTTCACCAGTGCCTGAGGAAGATCTGCGGTAATAGTCGGCATTCCATATGGATTAGTAATCTTTCTGTTTACATCAGGTACACGAACCTCATCACCATACACAGGTACCTTATCCTGAACATGTACTCGATGATCTTCGATATGTGCACACATCAACATGTGTATGTGCATTAACTTTACCATCCAATGAACTTGCAAGTCTAGCTCTCGGAGCCCTATCAATATCAAGGCTATCACTGAATACAGAACCTGCCTCACTATCAAACTTATCAAGCACTCTGCTTCTTGCTTCAAGGACGTCCACCTCTGTCTGTAGTCTCATCTCTTCTTCTTTCAATCTTAAACTTAACTTCTGAAGTTCTAATTGGTGCACGTTTCTAAGAGATGCTGCCCTGGCTTTAAGTTCAGCTCTTTTCTGCTCACTTCGTAGCCTTTCCGACACAGCCAAACTATGCTGAGACGACCTTCTTGACACAATAGATCCAGGTGGATTGGGTCTCTTACTGGAAGCTATTCCAAACCATTCTTCCATTGAAGCCTTAAAATTGCCAAGCCAATTGCTTCTTTCATCATACCATTTAATTCTATAACTAACACGTTCCTCGTCAGACAACAGAGCATAATATTCATCATGCCTTTGGAGAAATTCTTCATACATGCCCATCCATGCCTTATATTCATTTCTCATAACTTCCAAATCAGGATTACTCCCCTTCACATACTGAATACGTTCAGATTTTTCTTTAACGGCCTTAAAACTGTAATGAATATTTCTCAACTTTAAATCCTTATTATATTCAAGACCTTTCTCAGTGGGCACTCTACGCCTTCTTGTACTATCACCAATTAATCCTGCTGTACTCATTCTCAGCCTTTTCGTTAATGCTTATTCAGAACAAAATACACAAGTTCTGCCAATTGTTGCATCCACATGAGTACTGTATTTATTTGACATAGGCTTGCTAATGCGTGACGATAATCTAACGTGACGGTTACAATGTTCCTATATAATTACTTCTTTCTAGGAATTCTCCGCCACGCCCAAGTTCACATATCACGATTAACTGAAAGTTTAACAAAACATCTATAAAGTAAAGACTCAATAGTTACTACAATAGTTTCATTAAGATGATATGCCTGCCTCCTAATCTTATGTGTATACACAGCAAAATTTGAAATTCTAAGCAAGAAAAAAAAATCTTGTTTTAAGAAAAAATTCTTAAAATAAGTATTTTTTTTCTTGTCAAGATTTAAAATTACTTAAAACAAGAAATAATTTTCTAGAAAAGACACATTTTCTTAAATTAAGTTTTGCAATATTCTTGAAAATGCTTATTACAAGAAATATTTTACTTAAAATAAGAAGTCAATATCATTCTCTTCTTATTAAGAATAGTTTTGCTTAAAACAAGATTTGAAAATACTTAATTTGAAAAGTATTTTACTTAAAATAAGAAATCTATATTATATTTATCCCTATCAAGAATAATTTTTCTTAAATCAAGATTGATGAATTATAAAAATTACTTAAAACAATCAATATTTTTCTAGGTAAGACAAAGTTTCTTAAATTAGGTTTCGCAATAGTCTTGAAAATACTTGTTTTGAGAAATATTTTACTTAAAATAAGAAGTCAATTTCACACTACCCTTATCAAGATTATTTTTACTTGAATCAAGATTCGCAATATTCTTGAAAAAATGCTTATTACAAGAAATATTTTACTTAAAATAAGAAGTCAATATCATTCTCTTCTTATTAAGAATAGTTTTGCTTAAAACAAGATTTGAAAATACTTAATTTGAAAAGTATTTTACTTAAAATAAGAAATCAATATTATATTTATCCCTATCAAGAATAATTTTTCTTAAATCAAGATTGATGAATTCTAAAAATTACTTAAAACAATAAATATTTTTCTAGGTAAGACAAAGTTTCTTAAATTAGGTTTTGCAATATTCTTAAAAATACTTATTTTGAGAAATGTTTTACTTAAAATAAGAAGTCAATATCATACTATCTTATCAAGACTATTTTTGCTTAAATTGAGATTCGCAATATTTTTAAAAATACTTATTTTGAGAAATGTTTTACTTAAAATAAGAAGTCAATATCATACTATCTTATCAAGACTATTTTTACTTGAATCAAGATTCGCAATATTCTTAAAAATACTTATTTCGAGAAATGTTTTACTTAAAATAAGAAGTCAATATCATACTATCTTATCAAGACTATTTTTGCTTAAATTGAGATTCGCAATATTTTAAAAAATACTTATTTTGAAAAATGTTTTACTTAAAATAAGAAGTCAATATCATACTATCCTATCAAGACTATTTTTGCTTGAATTCAGATTCGCAATATTCTGATTTTGAGAAATGTTTTACTTAAAATAAGAAGTCAATATCATACTATCTTATCAAGACTATTTTTACTTGAATCAAGATTCGCAATATTCTTTAAAATACTTATTTTGAGAAATGTTTTACTTAAAATAAGAAGTCAATATCATACTATCTTATCAAGACTATTTTTGCTTAAATTGAGATTCGCAATATTTTTAAAAATACTTATTTTGAGAAATGTTTTACTTAAGATAAGAAGTCAATATCATACTACAGTATATCCTATCAAGACTATTTTTGCTTGAATTGAAGTCAATTCTATTTTAATATTCTTAAAAATACTTATTTTGAGAAATGTTTTACTTAAAATAGATTGTCAATATCCTTATATTCACACAACGGTAGAGCAGTTAGCACTTCAGTTTCAACTGATGAAAGAATCTGGGTAATCAAACTGTTTGTGCTTTGAATAATCGATTGCACTGCAACCTAAAGAAAATAATATTGATTTAATATTTTTTATATTCAAGTTTTAATATGTTTAAAAACTAAGTTGTGCTTTAGTTGGGGAGCTATGCAGCCTAACAAAAAAAATGTTATTTGTAACAATGAAATTGGTCACAAAAAAATGCAACATAAACTTAGAGTGTATAATGCCTAGGCCTAGGCCTAGTACCCAAGTCCTATAGTTAATACTATAGCTAATAGTCCTGTATAATAACAGTACCAGCAAGGCCTAGGAAATAGACGTATTTCTCTAATAAAAAATAGTTTAAAATGCATAATTGTTGTAATTTTAAAGCAAAATGGCTTACCTGTGGAATCTTGTTTCTCTCCTTTAATTTTAGTAGAAAGAAATCAGCATTTTTTATACTAGTATCTGCCTGTTCATCCTCTAGTTAGTAGGCCTTCTTGCTGAGCATCAACAAGATAATTAATATTAAACAATCATTAACAGTATAACAATACTAGAATTATCACTACTACTATCGTCAGTTGATAAATCATCCCCGTTATAATAGTTTTTTTCTTCATTAACTTCGTCAGTCTCCTAGTCTAGGCCTAGTTGTTCTACTTCATCCTCAATTGGCATCCTCGTTTTCTCCAGGCATACTTATATACTGATGTTTCCATCGTCAACTGCAGGAGGTTGCCGGTTGTTATACTCGTCCTTAAAATGGCGTCTTATGACATGCTTGTAAAACGAATTGTAAATTCCAAAGCTTGCCGGGCAGCGAACCACCAATTCCACATGTTACTCGAAAATTCGGAGTATTTCCATGAATTGAATTATAATGCCTTGCAAATAGGGTAGCAAATACTGTACCTACTTCAGTTTACTGGCACCAACTTATCGCTTTTTTTCGGACTGCAACAAACATGTGTCATTATTATTGTCTGTCGTATTACTGTTGGTCCAGACGTTTTATAGATTTGCTTTAACCACCATGGAGGTTTATACCTCCATGCTTTAACGTTGAGCAGTATAATGACCTTATACATTCTGGGTAAAAGGCCAGCGATACATTTTTGGTTATAGTTGAAAAACAACACTGTGTGTGGTCGATGACCTAGCTCCCGGCGGGATCATGGCCAACGGTTTTTTAAAGTAGTCATTCAAAATCTAGAGTTTGTAAGTAAAAGACACCTTTCATTGCAATTTATATATCAAATGCTTCAATAGGCCTAGTAAGATTAGTCTAATATAATGTCGAAGGAAGACGCTTTGTTGAAGATCCGAGAAATAGATGAAGAAGTGGCCAACATTTTAACAGGTTCGTAGGCCTAATAATTATATTTTAATCTGCCAGCAGTCTCTAGGCCTAGCCTAGGCTCCTTCCTAGTTTAGTAATACTGTAGGCCTGGAACTAGTAGGTCTAGGCTAGCCTACTATGCCTGTACTGACGGACAGGTGTATAGGTTTAGCTTAGCATTTTAGTTCAGACATTGACAGAGGGGACAAATATTGTCGGACCTATTTCAGCTAGGTATAAGGAAGGCCTAATAATAGATAATACAATTACAGTATAATGTAACAGTTATTTTGTAATGTAGCCATGAAATATCTACGAAGGATTATATTATATACACATATTCCAATGAGAAATATAATGACATTTAAAAACACTTCTTTATATTTAATTAATTGTACACACTAAGTAGCCTAATCCCCGAAGTGATCACATCGATATTGAAACTTAATGTTTTTAACTCTAAATTTAAAAAAAACATACTAAAAAAACAAACAAAAAACATACGTACTGCATAACTAAAATTGTTATATTAAATTTCTTTTTAAAAAACTGTGTTATTTACAATATCTTAAATTATTTGTTAGGTAATTGAAGAAGTTCGAAGGATACTAATTATTACTAGGCAAAGAGGAATGAAATACAAAAGAAAGCTTTTTAAAAAAGTGCTTAGCAAATTTTTCCAAAGAAGAGAATAATATAGTTTATTTTGGTATTTTAAAGAGAAACACCAGTCCTCCATCTGGTAAGTACAGTGTATGTTTTTGTACTTTTATCTATTCATAAATAGTTTTATAATGGACCAATGGTAGTGAGGAAAATACGTGTACATATTGTGTACGTATTTTTAACAGCTTGGTTCGACTCAAGCTAGTGTCATGCACTCCTCCCTTTGACAACTAAAATTAAATAAATGACTTATGAATATTAATTTTTGACATATTAATGCTCTCCTGGCCAGCCCACCCTTTCCCCTTCCTTTTACATTGACCACCTACAAAACTGTAGGCTACATTATTAAAAATTTGAGCTACAGTATATCAAGTTTATGTCCATACATTATTCCACTCATTTAAATAAATTTATATAATATAATGTTTTCAATTTGTTATTTTTGGTTAGGTTCAAAGATAACCCATATGTTGTCAAATCTGTCAAACATATTTGTTGGGAAAAACTCATCAAAAAAAGTCTGCCGACCTTGAAGGTATTTAGTGTTTTTTTAAATTTAAAATACTTAAGTAACATTATGTACATTAAAAAAAAATATCTTAAAGTGTTTTTTTAAAATCAAATTTATCTTAGCTTAAAATTCGAGGTATATACTATGTTTACAATAATTTATTAAAATCAAACAATTAAACAAAATTTACATTTAATTGTATGATTGTTATTATAAACATTGATACGGAATAAAAACATCAATCAGGATTGAGCACCGTTTTGCGTATTGTCTTCCTAAATAGTAATATTAAAAATAAATTTAGACCCTAATAATTTAACTAAAAATAATAGATACAGCCAGGCCTCTGTCTTTGGGATCGGTATAAACAGGGCAAAGTTTGTGATTAAAAAGTTCAAATGCATATTCCACCCACCCTTATGTCTTATAATGTAAAATTATTCTTACCACCATTCTAATATTGCGTCATGTTTTTGTGTTTACCGCCCCAGATATAGGACTCTAAAACCACACCGTACCCAATTAGTTGATGATGTTACACATATTTTAAATACAGTAATAACTAAAACTATATTAATCTCTTTTCATTTTTAGGAACATGAATAAAGATCCAGAATCCTGGTCTTCACGCCGATCAGGTAATATGCCGGTATTGCTTTTGGACACAGAAATGGCCTACATTTACGCCCGTATTCTTAAACCGGACTTTAGTCGTAGTTCGAAGTTCGACTTGAAAAAGTCGTAGTTCGAGCTATTACTTCAAATTCGATTAAAAAACGAAGTAGTCAAAGTTTGCAGTTCGACTTAATGAAGTCGAGCTTTTCGTCGAGTTCCACACGTCTGGGTACCAAAGGCTATACATTGGCCAATGACAAGAGAGTATTTGAGGAGCAGACGAAATTTTGCGCATTGATATCACTTTCCATTTCTTACAACTCTTTTTACGCATCAGGACTATATACATGAAAAATAATTTTAATCGTTAATTATTAGAACAATATCAGTATTAATTTAACAGTGAAGTATATTTGATTAACAACAAATAAAATCTTCAAAATATATTTAGGAACCATGGCGGTACGGTAACTTTTATATTTTCTAGGCCCCCAACAAAGTATGATCGCGACGAACCACGCACTTCAAAGCGTGACAAGAAAGAGTTAGGCCCCCTAAACATTCCATCGCGTGGTGAATTGCCGCATCTCCCATTGTCGCTATGGCGTGACGTAGCTCAAGTCGGACTTGCGCGAAGAAAATAATGTAATTTGTATACAGTTGTAAATAAAGATGATTTTCATTATTATAACTTATACCAATGTATATTTAATTAAGCTAATATAAATATAGATATTTCATTCTTCAATATCTGGCCAATATAACAACTCAATGACTGTTACGTTTTTTATAAACATCGTTTAAAAACCATTTAGTCGACCATTTAGCCTGCCCCCTCCAGGACTAAAAAAATCGATCAAAATCCGTCTCGATTTAGTCGAGGTTGGCCTGATTTAGTCGGTGATTTAGTTGAAGTTCGGTTTATGAATTAAAATGACGTCATTTTTTTAGTTTTAGCTCGAACTACGACTAAAGTCCGGTTTAAGAATACGGGCGTAAAGTTTAGCAAACAATTCTAACTACAAAGAAAGCAAAATTAGATGAGGCTCTAGTTACTCTCCTCTCCACTTTTTACCTTCTGGATTTCGATTATCCAAAATGAAAAGAAGTAGGCCTCACTATCCTTTAACAGTTAGTGATTTGTGATGAAAACACACCTGTACACTTGACAAAGGCTGTTGAATCATCATTAGTATACATTAATAAATTTAAAGACACCTAATAGTTTAAAGCCCAGGTGCGGGAGAAGAATTTTACGAAATTTGTATTTTACCATTTTAATGTTTTTAAGTTTTCTTTTGATGGCATTTTATTATTAATAAAAACAAGTTTGTTTTAAAGAAGTTGTATATATTATTGTACCTAATGTCATGTAAATTGTAGTTCTTAATGAAAATAACAGTATTATGTTTTATAACATTCTTGAATTTATTTGTTTAAGTAAAATATTACTTAAAATGAGTATTCATTTATCGTTCTTAAAATAAATTTTTAATGATTTATATTTTATAGAATTCTTGTTTCAAGCAATTTTTTTCCCAATATAAGTAAGAATTTACGAATTTTAATTTTATAGAATTCTTGTTTCAAGCAATACTTTTCTTAAAATAAGTAAACATTTACTGGTTTTTATTTGATAGACTTCTTGTTTACTTATTTTAAAAAAAGTTTTGCTTGAAACAAGAATTCTACAAATAAAAATCGGAATATTCTTACTTATTTTAAGAAATATATTGCTTGAAACAAGAAAATTAAAAATATAAATCGGAATATTCTTACTTATTTTAAGAAAAATATTGCTTAAAACAAGAATTCTTAAAAATACAAACCGGAATATTCTTACTTATTTTAAGAAAAATATTGCTTGAAACAAGAATTCTACAAATAAAAATCGGAATATTCTTACTTATTTTAAGAAATATATTGCTTGAAACAAGAATTCAAAAAATACAAATCGGAATATTCTTACTTATTTTAAGAAAAATATTGCTTGAAACAAGAATTCAAAAAATACAAATCGGAATATTCTTACTTATTTTAAGAAAAATATTGCTTGAAACAAGAATTCAAAAAATACAAATCGGAATATTCTTACTTATTTTAAGAAAAATATTGCTTGAAACAAGAATTCAAAAAATACAAATCGGAATATTCTTACTTATTTTAAGAAATATATTGCTTGAAACAAGAATATTAAAATTAAAAATCGGAATATTCTTACTTATTTTAAGAAAAATATTGCTTAAAACAAGAATTCTAAAAAATACAAATCGGAATATTCTTACTTATTTTAAGAAAAATATTGCTTAAAACAAGAATTCTACAAATAAAAATCGGAATATTCTTACTTATTTTAAGAAATATTTTGCTTGAAACAAGAATTCAAAAAATACAAATCGGAATATTCTTACTTATTTTAAGAAAAAAATTGCTTGAAACAAGAATTCAAAAAATACAAATCGGAATATTCTTACTTATTTTAAGAAAAATATTGCTTGAAACAAGAATTCAAAAAATACAAATCGGAATATTCTTACTTATTTTAAGAAAAATATTGCTTGAAACAAGAATTCAAAAAATAAAAATCGGAATATTCTTACTTATTTTGAGAAATATCTTGCTTGAAACAAGAATTCAAAAAAATACAAATCGGAATATTCTTACTTATTTTAAGAAATATATTGCTTGAAACAAGAATTCTATAAAATACAAATCGGAATATTCTTACTTATTTTAAGAAATATCTTGCTTGAAACAAGAATTCAAAAAAATACAAATCGGAATATTCTTACTTATTTTAAGAAATATATTGCTTGAAACAAGAATTCTATAAAATACAAATCGGAATATTCTTACTTATTTTAAGAAATATATTGCTTGAAACAAGAATTCAAACAAATACAAATCGGAATATTCTTACTTATTTTAAGAAAAATATTGCTTGAAACAAGAATTCTATTTTAAAAAATCGATAAATTGTTACTTATTTTAAGGCAGATACTGCTTAAAACAAGAATGAAAAAAGCAATTAAATTCTTGGTAAGAATATTGTTCTTAAAGTATTATTTCTTGGTAAGAATAATTTTCTTGATAAGAATTTGTGTGATTCTTGTTAAGAATTTTACGATTCTTGGTAAGCCAAAAAGTATTGAAATACGGACAAGTCAAAATTTACTTGTTTCAAGAAATATTTTGCTTGAAACAAGTTTTTTTTTTCTTAAAACAAGAATCAGAATTTTGCTGTGTATAAGTATACGCTTACCGAAAGTAGGCCTAAGCAACCAAAGTAATACACTAGCATCCCACTGATGTGTCCATTAACCACCATTGTTTTGTACTAACTGACTGACCTTGGCCACAGAACACAGTGAGCTAATTTGCATAATAATGCCACCTGTGAGCACTACTAACTAGCCAATCAGCAAAGAGTTACTCAAGTGGAACAATGAGCTAACTTGGCTTCATAGAGCCACACAATAAATAAAGTACAGTAAATTAATAGTAAAACTTATTAATTTGGCCTTTACAGTAATAATACTTATTATCGTGCGATTTAAGATCACTAGTGATTTATTTACAATGTCAATTTCAGATGGGGTATTTCATATTGTATGTGATTTACATTTTGTGTTATAAAATGTCGAGTGTTTCACCTGCTTTGATAGAAACAATACTGTAATGAGTTGAAAATGTAACCATATTAGTGTATAGGTAAACACATGATGTACTGCAAACCTAGTGCATTTGTGCACATAATAGTAGGTGACATTTGTAATTAAGATCGTTTTATTTGACACGAAAACATGTGAAGTCATAAAAAACGTACATTATCATATAATGTAGTACATTTTGAATGTTGACATGACACGATAAACAATAAACATGTTCCTTCGAAAATAGATTTTTCTCAGAATACTTGGATTTCGTTCTTAAATACGGTATATAGTTTTATTTATTGTAATGCCATGTGTTCTCTATATGTCGATATAGTAGGGTACGGACATTTATCTTAGTATTGCAGGGTAACACCGTGTCTTAAAAATATATTGTTTATTATAAACATAGACCTTTGCAAAAACACTACTTAGTTTATTAATGAAAAAGATCTTAATTGAAATATACATTTGAATTAGCTGTACGCGAGTGCAAATAAAATCTCTAAATGAATATGTATTTGCAAAAAGCTCAAATTATGTTTTCGAGGATTGTTTTTTTTTTTAGACCACACTACTAAGTGGTTGGTGTAACTTCACATTTATGATATATTGAAATATATATGCTAATTAGTCACCTTAATATGGACCTTTGCCATATACGATGATTTATTGATCAAATTCAGAGTTTTAGTATTATAGTATTACAGTTGAACCCCCATGAGCGGTCATCTCCCGAAAGCTGCCTCCCTTAACGGCTGTACTTTCGAAAAGCCTGTTTGTTCTTCATCTAGTTAGTGGACCTCCTGTAAGCAGCCATCTCACGTGAGCGCCATCTCACGTGAGCGGCCGCGGAAAATTTGGTTACAACACATTAGATTATTTGTATGGTAAATTACCTCCCGTAAGCGGCCACACAACAACAATACATAGCTGCAGTCGCGTGCGGAAATTTTAGTTCGTGTTTACCGACCGACCGAAGTATCAAAATACAATTTTCATACTTATATTACGCTTTACGCTATATAATAATTAGCTTTATTTCGAAGCGGTTTTAAAATATTTATGTGAAGAACATTCCTGTGTTTTTTTAGATGAGATAACTACACTTTTTGATTTTGACCGACCGGTTTGTCTGAAAATCATAAATAATACTAAACCACCTGATCATAAACAATATAATACAATTAACTAGAGCATAGAGGCCCGTTGTGTTAAGAAAGCCGAAAAATATCGTGCATAGCCATAATACGTGATTTTGGCCCTCTATCGGCAGAACCTCCCGTAATCGGCCACTTTTCAATTTCATAAAATAAGGCAATTAATAGGAATTGGTACCTTAAGGTTGGTTTCCTGTCGACGTAAGAACATCACTTTTGTTGCGACTACGTCGATTTGTCGTAAGAAATGCGGATTTTACAGGAAACCGATTACGATCGAAAATTTACAAAATCGACGCAACGTAAGAAAAATGGTAACGACAAACGATTTTACAGGAAACCGATGACCTAACAATTGTTGCGTTACGACGTTTTCTTCCGATTTTACAGGATTTTTGATCTTACGCTTGAATGAACGCCCTTGCGTCACGTTTCTTACGTCTCTTACGAAAGTTGACTTGAAGTCAACTTTTGCAAGAGACGTAAGCGCAATCGTAACAAGCAACCAATGAGCGACAAGAGTTATGACGTAATGTGTATGTCCTTATAGTGAAATAAAGCCGGACAATAACATTTGTATGTATTTACTACTATAATTTTAGCCCACTTTACGATGTTGTACATACTTTACAAATGCACAGTAGTTTCAATATAGGCCTAATAATGTTCTAATCAGGGAGTTTACAACTCATATCAAAATCTAATACTCTTATTTATGGACGTGCAATAAACAATCAGCATCGGTAGAAACGTCACGAAAATGAACATTTGCAACAAGATAAGATATAGAAAACCCCTTTGTAAGCAATATAATATTATTATGTAACTTTAAAAAAAAATTGTTTGCTTGATTTTGTATAATTTATATTGTTTTGTTAAATTTATTCTTATTATAGGCCTGTAAATAATGGATATCTTACTGCGGTAGTACTATCTCATGCTCGATTAGAGTATGCCTGGGCCCATAGGCCAAGGCCTAGCCTAGGGCCTAGGTAGGTCTAATAATAATAGGAATCCCGAAATGAAATGATTTGCCTTTTTTTAATTTTGAAAACTATTTAAGGCTAGGCCTAAAGGGCCAGTATAATTCATTCATATTTTGATTCATACAATAATACATAGGCCTACTAGCCTAGGCTCCTTATAGGCTAGTTTGATTAGATTTTGGTCAAATCAATTCCTATTAGTACAGTATTAATTAAGTATTATTACTAATACTAGGGCCTAGCCTATCTACTAAAAATAATAATGTTGGTGTGCTGCACTGACACTGATGCTGAGTTGCACCTTTACTCCATGGTTGCACTGACACTGATGCTGAGTAGCTACAGGTACAATAACATCATTCAACATTTCGCGCGAAAAATGATAAAACCCGCTCTAAAAAGAAACACCAATCAGAGCTGATGTTGTTTCAAATACGTCATAAATCTGACCGACGTAAGAAAAAAATTTCAACTTTCGTAACAACACTAAAATCGACGTAAGCATACGACGTGTGTTTCACAGCTAAAATTTCAACTTTCGGGAGCAGCATAACTACAGATGTTTTTCTGCGGCCCGACACGATCTTGACTAACGTCAGCGACGTCAATTTTTTCTCAACTTTCGTAAGAGACGTAAGAAACGTATGAAACGCAAGAATCGTTGCAAAATTCGACTTCTTACGTCGACAGGAAACCAGCCTTTAGTGGTTATAACAGCCCAGATCTATAGTCTACTTTAGTTAAGTATGGTCAACAACATGGATTCCAGAAAAGTGAGTGCTAAATTAAACTAAATTTGAACTCATCAAGCCCACATTTTTGTCGCAAATACTGTAGGACATGTGAGAGGTGAGGTGCTAACCTAACCTGTAAGTAGTATTCTAGCCCATCCATGATGCCTGATGGGTACGAGTTGGCAGCCATTGGTACGAGTTGACCCGTATTCTAGCTAGGGTGTCCAGTCCTGGTCAACCCGTATCCAAACCAACCCGTATATGTAATATAAATATACTTTTAATAGCATTAAACATGGGTACAGGCCAGCCCATGATGAGTACGAGCCAGCCCATGATGTGCAGGAGTGGGCCAACATTTTGGGTATGAGTAAACCAAAATTTGGGTACGTTGTTGGCATGGGTACGTGTTGACCTGTATCCTTCTAGCTAATCTTACTAGGCCTAGAGTAGAGTAGGTCTATGCTATACCCAGACCGGTTACAATAATGGTCTATTCATTCTGTTTATACTGTAGCTTTATTGATAGCTGGGTTGGGGCGGCTTTTTCTCATTGTAGTGAATTTATCTTAGTTGGTTCCGAGCTTTCTCAGGCGTATATATTTCCACGCAACGTACACAGCTGTCACTGAATGATAACTCATACAAAAAGTATATTTAACTCAACTAGAACTTTTAGTCCTTGTAATTCGATTAATACATCTTTCTACCACTACCAGTCAAGCCTTAATATTCTCTTTATCATCTTTCCGTTTAATTACTTTGATCTTATTCTCTCTTTTCTTAATATCTATTACATTCTACTTATTATACTGGATATGCAAATTTTAGGCTTCAGAGGAGGATAACATTTTCCCTCCAAAAATTATACAATTTTGATTGGCTAATAATAAGGCGGACCTGGTCTAAAGCATCCTTCTCTAAACACAGAGAATCACAACATCAATAATATGACATTCCCCTTTTTGGGAAAAAGATTGTGTCAATCTTTCCAAAAATTTAACATTTAAAACCATTTTACTTTAAACTATCTACTAATAACACCTCTATAATATTATTATGCACGGCTTAATCCATCTGCATTTCCATTTAGTGATCCTTTCTTGTAAATAACTTTAAATTTATATCCTTGTAAAAACAGAGCCCATCTCATAAGTCTAACATTGGCACCCTTCATTAAGTCCATCCATCTCAATGCCTGGTGGTCAGTATGAACTTGAAATTCACAACCATACAGATAATACTTAAGTTTATTGATAGCCCAAACAATAGAGAGGCACTCTTTTTCTGGCACAGAATATCTCTGCTCATGTACAGATAACTTTCTACTTAAGTACACAATAGGATAATCATTACCCTCACCATCTATTTGGCTCAGCACTGCACCTATGCCATAATTTGAGGCATCGGTTTGCAATATAAACATCTTATCAAAATGTGGGGCTTTTATACATTATCATCAGTAAGACGTTTCTTTAAAGTTACAAAGGCATTTTCTGGGCAATTCCATGCAAACATGGACATGACCAAAAAAATTCAAATTAATTAGTCAGCTCAAAATTTGTGTTTATGTTACTCTTTGAATATGTGGGAACTAGGTTTTTAACTTTTTCAATTCATTTATGACTTTTTGCAGCCAAAAAATTACGTTTATTCAATGTTGAATATATATTTTTTTTTAGGTGTGAAAAATAGGTAATTACGTTAACTGATTATTATTTTCCCAACAAAGCAATATTTATAAAGTAACATGTCTAAGTAATAGTACACTTAAGATGTATGGAAAATATGATATAACTACAAATGTTGAATATCCCATATAGGAGTGCTGTGTATATTCTGTTATATATTAGGGTATGTAATGCGAGTGACAAAAAAAATGATTTTTTTTTTTTATACCATCATGATGATAATTTTTTTTAATGAAATTTTATAATTTAGCTATACTACTTTGAACAATTAAAATTTGACAAATAAAAAATCCACGTAAATACAAAATTGTTGAGACATTGAAAAGTGAAATGCGAGTGACATGTAATGCGAGTGACGTTCAAAAATGGACAATGTAATGCGAGTGACATTACCACAACTCTTTTTTTTGTAAAGTAAAATAGTAATTAATCTATCATTAGTTATGAATTAGTCCCAGAATTAGTATATACATTAATTTCATAATACAATGTGTAATTTGGCCCTTATTTGGAGGCACTACAGTATAATAATTATAGCATTAGGTTTGTTGAGGGCACAATCCCTAGCAACGACCTTTTTGCAGTTAAATCATTTGAAAAATCAATCATTATAAGAGCTCATTAAATAAAAAACACTAAATCTGGTGAGATTTAACAAATTTGGTACAATTTTTTGTGAAGATAAGAAGGAAGGTAAGAATAAGTATACATTTATATTTAATCAAAATTTTTTTTCTTATATTGTTAGTGTTAATTATTTCAAATTCTATAATTTGAAAACACCGCATAGGCCTAGGCTATAATAAGTAATTTATATATTATTATTTATATATTATTATTTACTAGGCATATTTTACATCACCAGGTCTAAAGCATTGTAGTTTTAAAAACAAAATATATAATTGCTTATTATTTAAAAATAATTTTAAAATATCATTCACATTTGCATCCTGCCTTTAGAAATGGCCAAACGACAGAGAAAGTACCTAGAAAAACTGAAAGCCGAGGGAAAATACACCTCATACAGAAACAAACAAAATAAAATTTCGAAAAGAAGTAAAAAAGTAAAAGAAAAGAGAAAATTCTAGCTCTGCCACCAGCTTTGAAGAAGCAGAAGATTGATGCTCTTAAAGTTGCTAATAGAAAACGTGTGGCTATTAGTTCAGAGCAAAGAAGGCTGCTTTGGCATCAGACGGACCATCACCTTTTAGAAGTGCTATGGCTTTGCTAAAGCCACTACCAGGGCAAAAAGAATGCTTGATGCTGGTTTGCGAAGAACTTTGAGTTCCATAATTTGTAAAATGGCTGTTTGAATTTTCTATTTTCATTTTTAGTGACCGTATAAGTGTTCTGTTACTGTGTTTGTAAAAAATCAAGATATTCTGTTAGTGTTAAAAATAGATGATGTCCTCTAGAACTTCATCCAAATGAGTTGAAATAAAAGTTTTTACTTGAAAATTGATATAACATTCTTTGAGTGGTTTAATGTTGCATTATTTAATTATTGTCTACTTTTCTTTCTGCTTTGCTTAGTAAATACTAAGTTCACTTCTTACGGGAATGCGAGTGACAGTAATGCGAGTGACGGGACTTTTTTGTTAAAATGTAAAATATTTTTAAAATCTATGTAATGTTGAATTTTTTTATTATCCTATTTTATACTTTAAAAGTACAGTAATTAAAAATATAAGATCTTTTGATTTATATATTTTTAGTTTAAGGACACGTTCTTATCAAATCTAATCAAATTTTTGTTGTGTCCTTTTTGTGTAATGCGTGTGACAGAATTTCGCAATGGCGTCATTGTCGAAGTAAAAGACATACAATTTTTTTTATAGTATTTTATTAAAGACTTGCACCTAAAGTATGTTCATATAAAACATTGACTTAAAAATCCAATTAGTGTGTTCCTTCCCTTTACCAGCTAACCCGTCATATATAAAGCTCTAGCGGGTCGGCCAACCTCAATTTTCATTAGGCCTAAGTGACAACTCACCTTGGTATCAAAGTAAAGAGCCGCGATTTACGAGAGCCAGCTGTAATAAATCACAGCTTGTGGTCTGACAGTGCAAGATAAACAGATACAGTGTATATATAGCAAACGAAACAAAATAAATGTTTCCGTAAAGAAAAAAATAAAAGTATTCATACAGTTGTATTCATTATAAAAAAATATTGTTTTTACATGTTCGAATCGTGAAAATCGGTTAAGTTTAAGTGGAGCTAATGAACAAAGTTAAAATACACTTTCAATCATGTGAATGTTTACTAAAGGGCGTAGTGATAGTAATTCCTCGATGATGCACTAGGCCCGACATAAGACGCAATGCTGTTTTAGTATATCTATTTGTAACACTTTATCACGTTATTTTGCAGTAAATATGTTATATTATAATGTCAATATTATGATTATATTAATTATTGGTGAAAAACGATTTAATTTATTTTGATGTAATAAAATTACCGAACTATTTTCTTGTGCGTAATTAGGTGACCGAGTCGCGCGGCTGCTAAGAAAAAAATACACTATTATTGTGGCCGCTGCACACGTGGTCGAGAGCATGTAGCTGGTTTACTTGATTGAATGGCGTATTAATTTTATATATAATAAAGATTTTTGATTATCTTAGAAGGAATAAAGTACAGCTTTTAAAAATAAATTATAATATTATACGTATACCATAATTGTTAGTATGAATGAATGAGAAAAATATTTTTTATTGAGTAAAATTTAGGAACTTTTTTTCGCGTAATACAACGGTCGCATTACGTAATGTATGTTCGCCGCCCCTACCGTGGCAACTTTAATTAACTCAGCACTGTGCGAGGTCAGTTATTATTTTGTTGACGTTAGTACAATGTGTTGTTGGTAAGCTCCAAAAAATGGCAGAAATTATGAGTGTTGGCAGCCGTGTACAATGTGTTGACAGTTTAGGACGATGGGAGTACGGGCGGGTGGTTGCTTTAGCCGACGACGATGATGGACTAATTAAAGTTACATTTCCTGGCTGGTCGTCGGAGTGGGATCGTTCTGTCACTGTGCAAGAAATTCGACTGCCAGTGCAGCCGATAGATAAACAATTTAAACGTAAGTGTATATTTATTAATTATTCTGAATTGTAGCATTAGATAGTCAATCCCCGGGCTACAGTTCATCATACTGTGCTAGGCCTAGGTGGATAAGTTTTTGACTTTAATCATTATTATAGAGAATGAAGTAGGTCTAGGCTAGGCCTATGTTAGTGTGACGATATGATTAAGACTTGAAAGAGTGAGTGCAGCGGCGCGTCGTAGGCCCACCACCGTGTCCGAGACTAGGCCTATTTATAGGACAATTCGGATAGACTGTTTTTTTTTAAATTAATATCTAGCTTTAAAGAAGGTAGCTTGGCCTACCCTACCTATATACATACACTATAATCATGCAGTACAGAAAAATCCCAGTACAAAAATTGAGGTAAATTAATCAATATCCTCGGGTGCCACACTAGTGACTAGCTTGATCCTAAAAATAGCCTGCCTATGAAGGGTAGGCTACTAGTAATTATGTCCTTTTTTTAAAAATGACTACAGGAATTATGAAATATGTGAATAAGCTGTAGAAATAATTACGAGATTCTGCTGAAAGTGCATATCAGTCATTTATGGAAATTCATTATTAAGTTATACACGGTATTAAATATATATGTTATACAGGTTCAGTTCCAGGTGGACATAGACGGTCTATTAAGAAACCTACACCTGAGCAATTAGCGACTTTTAAAAATCTGACCTCAGAAGATGAGGTACTTGTAGGAGATGCATCTTTACAGGTCGTTGAGGTCGACAGGTTCAACCAATCTTTGGTTGTAATTAGGGACAACCACAGAGAAACAATTAATATCACTGAGTTACAGATAAAAGATAATGGAGGTATGTATTAAGTCCATTAACAATTGTGTATAATAATTAACAGCTGTTTCTTTTATTTTTTAATTAAAGAATCCTTTTTGTTTATTTTAATTAATCTTCTTACTTATCTATAATTTCTCATAAATCTGGTTGAATAGGCACTCTTTGAACTAATTACTCAATGCTAAAATTACAGGAAGTTGGTTTATATGTCTTAATTAATGTTAATAAACAATTATTTCTTTATGCTTACTCACATAATTTGGTTGGATAGGCACTCTTTTGATCTAATTACTTAATTCTGGTTCAATAATGATGATTAATGTTAAATATACAATTACTTTATGCTTTTGGTTGCATAGGCACTATTTTGTTTAGTATCTTTAATCTAATATACAACTGTACAAACAATTCATTAATGTTAATTAAATTAGAAACACTTATATATTTTAAATTAGAAAAAGATATTAAATCATAGAAATATTATAGTAAACTATAATGTCTCTATCATTAGATTGAGTTCTATCTATTGTATTATCTGAATAATGAATAATACTTTTTTTAGTGCAAGTTTTTTAATTAAATCAAAGATAAAAATGCACTTTTATGATATCTGTATGATGGTGCTTTATTTTGTTTTCGATTTCAATAGGCAACCAAAATTCTAAAAGGGCAGCAAAAAAACGAAAGTCTTGCACTGTTTCTTGTGAACTTCAAACACATGCTGTACAGACAGACAGTTGGGTAAGTTTTTAAATTGTCATATAATTTAAATTATAGCTTTGTGATTGATTTACAGTACTTGTTTATTTTGTTCTAACATTAAGGCAGATAGTATTAGTAACATGGTTGTAACCAGCTCATTTGAATATACTAAAATAAAACATCTTTTCTCTATTCCTTATTCTAGTTATCGACTGACAGCGACACCTTATTAGCTGTCACATCATGCATTGATGAGCTATATGGTATAGCAGTAGGAGAACTATATAAGGTAAAAATTGTTAGTGTTAGCATTTGTCTACTGTACTATGAAATTGTGTATTGTACTAAAGACTACATAATCAAACTTTATGTAACAAAATGCCCATACAGTATGAATACGCTAATGTCATATTGTCAGTAATTTGGATTTATAATTTTTTGTTTTCTTTCAGATCAAGAAAAGCAACTTATTAGTTGCTGTAACAAACCTCGACTTATATAAACAATTAGCTCATTGTGTCATTTATATGGATGGTATTGATCTGGATTCTACTATCATCATTCCATACAATCGCTTAGATGTTTCTTGTGTGCCACTTTCCTGTGGATTGGACAAAAAAATGTTGGAGGAGTTCAGAAATAAGGCAAGTTCGCAAACTATAGAGAATCTCTCCATATTAGAGTACAGAAAGCAGTTCCGAAGGGTGCAGTTGGCAAGTGCTATAAAATGTGAAGTAGGAGTGGTATTAAAGAGGAGACTGCGAGCTGTAAATCACATGAACTTCGGACTTCTGACACCAGATGTTGATTGTGAAATGTTGCATTTCAACTTGCAAGAGGGTAAGAAAGCTAATAAATTCTCTTATAAAAATAAAAATCTTGATATGCTTGATCACATTTTGGGTAATGAATGGGACATCCATAGGTTTGAAAATGGAATCTCTTATGTAACAAGTTTGTCCATTCATATAAATAAGAAAAAGTACTTGGTAGGGTCGTTAGCAGTCGCTACATATAATGGACTTGTAGATGCAAATTATCGTCAACAACTAGGTGCTCACATGGTACATGTGAGGGATTGCTTGGACTAAATTGTCAATACTGTATGTAAAAACATTTTTAAAGATGCATTGTTTAAAAAAGCAAGACAACTGTGCTTTGTTGTTTTTCAAAAATAATTTTGACTACTGTAGAGCATGCTTGCAATTCAAATTCCGTCCAATTTTCTTATTTGGCAATACATCTTTAATTGTTTCCGTATTGAAGAAAAGTCATATAAATAGTACTATTTAAGGATTTTACAAGTATTGTAGATTAATTGATTTGTCTTGTCTTACATGTTAAGTAATAAAAACAATTGTTGAGTTGCTTTTATGAAAACTAAGGGGATAGTTTATCTAAAGGAAATTGGGGAAAATGTGATTTTTTTTGCTTGTTCAATCATGGAGGTATACTCCATGGTTCAATAAACACATTAGAACATTACTAAAATCAGTCAACCCACAAGGGCAAATTTTTTAGTCACATTAACAGGTTTTAAATACTATTAAGTATTATTCAACTTCTTTTTTTGTAAGAGCAACACAATTATTGTTTTTTTTACATTGTACGCTGCCAACACTTATAATTTCTGCCTTTTGTTCTATGTAAATTGTATTGTACAAGTATGAGTATCTCGGGACATTTTATTAATGGCCTATTGTGCAAGGTTCACCATCATGGTGCATCATGCAGTATAGATTGTTTATTGGAAGTTTTTTATTGGGGTATTTTTCCATTTACCAAAACTAAAATTTTCTCTCATCCCCTTCTCACAAGATTGTTTTATGTTTCAAATCTAAGAAAAATAATGCCTCTACAAACACC